>NW_026683196.1:0-300000 GCF_027579445.1 Ammospiza nelsoni
AGCACCTGGAGCAACTTCTGGCTACACTTGCTGTCTGTCAGAAGTCAGATGCTGCTAGTCAGTCCTTAAAGGATTTTCTCATGGAAGGGATTGGCAGTAGCCCCACAACACCACCAGCTTCTGAGCTTCCCAGGACAATCAGATTTCAGTGGAATGCTGTGCTTTTCTCACTCTCTTTCCTGCATTTTGGAAAAAATAGAATCTGTGCAGCCTCTTATATTCTTGGCTTCAGTTGCTGTCTGTCTGGCGGAGGCAGCTCATGTCAAAACAAATCTGTGTCCCTGCTGAGCATGGCAATAGGCAGCCACAAATAGAGAGGTTCCCTAGTGAACATCAAGGCAGACACGTGGAAGTACATAGAATAAGGAAAACTCTGGGAGGAGAAGCTGTTCTGTGTCTCTGATTATGGTGCCCGCACCCTGAAGCAACAGCCAAGAGAAGCACTGTAAGCAGACAGGTGCAGTTTTGGGCACCACAATATAAAAGGATAGTAAGCCATTAGCCCGAATGGAAAGGAGAACTGCAAGGATGAAGTGTGGTCTGGAGGGGAAGCCCTAGGTGCACCCGAGGCCACTCTAGTCTGTTCAGCCTGGAAGAGAGTAAAGGGCATCGTTGTGGTCTTCAACATCCTCCTGAGGGGAATCAGAGGGGCTGCTGCAGCTCTTGTCACTGTTGGGACCAGTGACAGGACTGGAGAAAAGGGCAGGGAGCTAAGACAGGGCAGGTTTCATTTCCATAGCAGGAAAAGGTTTTTCACCCAGAGCACTGTCGGGCACAGGGACGGGTTCCCCATTGACGCAGCCCAGTGGAGCCTGGGCTGGCTCTTGGGAAAACTGCAGCGCTGCACCAGGAGTGGGGAACGGCCAAGGCGTGGGTTCTGCCCGCGGCTGATCCTGGTGAGCCACTGCTCAGTGGTTCAGGATCTACTAACTGCAGCACGGAGCAGGCCAAAGAGAAGGAGGAGGCTCTTCCATTGTGAGGTTCCACAGGCAAAGGTTTATTCCAAGGGAAGGATTCAGAAGCAAAGAGCCAAAAGCACTTCTGTGCACGGGATTTTATCTGGGTACAACTCAGGGGGTGGATACAAACGATTGAGCAATAAGGAATCTGCAGGGGAGGAGCGAGGGGATTCCATCAATTGCTTGGGACTAATTAGGACAGATGGGAGGAGAGGGTAGGTCCCATGGGCCAGGGGGGTTCCCTGCAATAGGGGAATTTCAAAGGGTGGTGCAGCCAGGGATTGGTCCAAGACAAAACTGACAGGGAAGGTTCAGGAATAAAGAGCTGGGTTACCTTGACAGGCAGAGGAGGAGCTGGAACAAAGAGTGGGGAATGGCATGAGGGACAGCTTTGATGGATGGAAAAACCTAGGGGTAAACCAACTTGGGGAAAACATGGGGTACATTAAAACAAACTATTACACCATAACTGATAAATAAACATGAACTGCAACATCCCAGGGAAATGGGCACAGCACCAAGCCCATCTCAGATTGAGAAGTGTTTGAACAACATTGAGCAGTCACCCAAGCTTTTAGACACTACATAAAAAGTCAAGGGTTGTAAGCTCTAGGTTTATATGAGCATCTACTCCTGAGTATTATTTTAGGCATTGTTTTAAGAAACTTGTTTTATCTCCGATCATACCCTGTTCCTTGTAGATTGTGTGGAACGTGTAATCCTTTTGTGTCCATTGCTTGTTAGGACTATAAAAAAGAATATTGGTGCTGGGTGATTTGGAGACACCCAGTGTGTGTTAAGTGAAGTATACAGGGCATAAAGAGAAGGAAAAAAGAAGTACTAACACATACTGATAAGTTTGGAAATTTAGATAGCATTAAGAATGAATAACCCAAGAAGTAAAAATGTTATTAAAAAGAGTCCACTAGAATGTATTTTAGCACATGAGAAAGATTTGGGAGGAACCCCAGAGGGTTATTTTTCAAGGAAAGCTAATCTGATTAAATACTCTACCCAATGGTAGCCTTGGTTTTAGTTAGAAAGTGGTGAAAAGCGACCCCCTAATAGAACTTTAAATTATCATACATTGTGACAGTTATTGTTGATGATTTTTTTAAGAAAAGAAGAAAAATGAGATCAAGTGATATATGCAGACATGTTTTTTTTCCCTGAAGAATAAACCTGAGTGGCAGAAAGAATGTGGCTTTGATTTGGCCCCACAGAACACTTTAGTCCTAACTTTGGAAAGAGATAACAGACAGGAAATAAAGCGATGTTGTTCTGCATGTAGCATAGGGCAGAGATGTTTGAAATTGGCTAAAAAGCACGAGGAAATTGTGTTCTATGTGTCCAAGACTTACAGCCGAGTTACCCCAGGCCAGCTCAGGTACACTCCCCCTCACCCAACCACTCCGCCCCCTGAATTAAACAAGAATGGCAGTGAGGATGAGATGAATAATCCTGGTGAGGGGACAATTTCAGAGATCCCAGGGACAACCAACACAAGGAATCAAGCCAAGAAAGGTTTGCCTTTAGTCACCCCTTAAGGCAATTAGTGGGTCCCCCAGGTGAAGCCATGTGGGTGAACATCTGCTTATCTACTAATGACCTGAATCATTGGCAGGAAAAAGTTAAAATGGATATTGAAAACCCCAGCAAAGTAGCAAAACTATTTGAGCTCGTAGTCAAGAATCAAGACCCAAACTGAGGTGATAGTGACTTCATGCTGACAGAGCTAAGAAAACCAGCAAGAATTTGGTGATAAAGATAGCCAGAGCCCATGTGCAGGGACAAATTGCTAGTGGAGCCTTAAAAGGTACAGTGGACCAGTTGTTTCCTATTGTAAGCACTTTGTGGGACATGAACGATGCAGGCAGCTGTGCAATGTTAACCAGACACCAGGATCTAGTCAAATTTGAATTAAAAAATGCCATTCCAAAAGCAATAAATTGGTCAGTAATAGATAACGTTACACAGGGACAGCACGAGTCACCCACTGACTTTGTGGACAGGCTCTGAGCAGCTGCATGTAAAGGCACAGCCCTGGATCCCTGGTCGGATATGGGAAAGCAGCAGTTCATTTCCCTGATGTTTGGGCAATCTAGCCCAGATGTCAGGCAGAAACTTCAGAAGCTGAAAGAGCCTCTAAAGAGAGACTTAAAGGCATTAATGAAAAAGCATAAAGGGTGTATGATAAAAAAGACAAAGAACTCCCTGCAGCCACGGTGGCAGCTCTGGATCAGCCCCAGGGAGAAGACGTGGGTGTGGATGAAGCAGAGGCAGGGGCCAAAATACCAAAGGCACAGGAGGTTCAAACCAGCCACAGACCAAGCTGGGGCCAAATGAAGGAGAAGGAGGGGGGACTCCAGCTGGGGGCAAAGTCCAGCTTTATTAGAGAGCTCCAACGAGATCTGCAACCCAGCGGATCCAGCCAACTGCAGACAGAGAGCTGGGCTGTGCAAGGTGCCATAAAGGGGGGAGTGAACAGGGGAGGGGATCGCCCATCTGCCAATGGAATTACAGGAGGGCATGGGCAGCAGGGAAACAGACATATAGGGAACCAATGGGGGTAAAGCGGGGGAGGGGCCCCAGTGCCTGAACCTATCTCTCGACGCCCTTGGAAGAAGTTTCTGGAGGGAAGGGATGAGCTGTGGAGTGACAGACAGGACACAGTGGAGGGGTTGAGGGGATGACAAGGCAGTTTTCAGAGAACCAGGGGAGGAGGCAGCGAGATTGACATTGAAAAGGAGGGAGGAGGCAACGGGGGCAGAACCACTGTAACAGGGAGGAACTGCAGCAAACCAAAGTACAGCTTAATGCAACTACAACAGATCAGAACATAAGACAACAAGCAACAAGTGGATGTGGGGTCTTGGGAGGATAAAGGTCTTTGGGAACTGCCCAGAAGGAAGCAGTTAGCCAGACTCCTCGACCAGAAACCATAAGATAAATCCCTGCTTTCCTTGGAATGACAGCTTGGTGCCAACTGTGCATATACAGCTACAGATTGATCATGAAACCTTTATACAAATTGGTGAAAATCTCCAAAAATACTGTGATATGGATCCCCGAATCGAGAAGGGCCTTTGACAAACTGAAGTGGGAACTCATGAGGGCCCCTGCTGTGGGGCTGCCTGATGAGAGCAGGCCCTTTTTGTTATTCCCAGTGAGAGACAGAATATCCTTAGCGGTTCTGGCACAACACCTGGGTCCTTACAAAAGGGCAGTGGCCTGATTTCTAGACAACTCGATACTGTGAGAAAGGGCTGGCCTGCCTGCCTCAGGACAGTAGCAGCAGTGATCATGAACATTGAAGAAGCAAGGAAGTTTACATAGGACAAAAGATGAGTGTCTCAGCGTCACATACAGTGTCAGCTGTTTTAGATCACAAAGGGAACCATTGGCTGTCTTCCTCGAGGTTCCTAAACTACCAAGCAGTCCTGGCCGAATCTGATGGTACTGGAATCAAGTGATCAATATTGTTAACCCTGCCACTTTTCTGCAAGGAAAGTCCAAAGCTGAACCTATAGTACACAACTTCCTAGAGACCATGGAACCTGTGCGCTCCAGCCGCCAAAATCCAGAGGAACAGCCGCTCCCAGATGCCATGAACTGGTTCAGCCATGAACTGCTGCTGTGATGGCAGCAGTTTTGGGAGACAGGGAGTGCAAATGGTGGGCTACACTGTGAGCACAGTCTCAGAGATAATCGAGTCAAAGCCATTTCAAGCAGGAACCTCAAGAGGCTGAGCTGATAGCCCTCCCTCTGGCATTAGAAGTGGCAAAAGGAAGGGAAGTTAATGTTTGGACTGATTCCAAACATGCCTATGGAATTGTTCATGCCCACCAAGCCACATGGAGAGAAAGAGAACTCCTGACTGCACAAGAGAAGATGGTCAAATATGCAGCTGAAATCCTCAGGCTCCCCGAGGCGGTGGAGCTCCCATTGCAAGTGGCAACTGTGCATTGCTGAGGGCACTCTAAAGGTAACACCCTCCTGGAAGCAGGTGACAGATTTGCAGATTATGAAGCTCAAATCGCTGCTGAAAGAAATGAACCTCTTGTTGCAGCTCTAATACCTACTGCAGTATCAACTAAGCAGCCATAAAAATAACCAACATTCTCATTATAAATGGATTAATTAAAGTAAAGGAAAACGTTCAGAAAATGGTTGGGGACAATTAGAAACAGGTCAACTAATAATACCAGAGATGTAAACGAGACAGTATGTGAAATCTGAACATGATAAGACTGGCTGGGGAGCAGAAACCAATACCTAAAGGTAAGAATTGCAGGCCCAAGCTTAACACTGTTAAAGAAGGATCATCACAATGTGTGACTTGTTTGAAGAATAATCCAAATCCAACAGTCAGGCTAGAACAAGGGGTTTTGAGCAGAGGAGCTTTTCCTGGAGACTTGTGGTAAATAGACTTTGCTGAACTCCCAAGAAAGGGAGGTTTCCAATATTTGTTGGTACTTCCTGATACTTTCTCTGGGTGGCCAGAAGCATTCCTTTGTAGGACAAAGAAAGCTAGAGAATTAATAAAAGTATTGTCGAATGAGGTCATACCTAGGTTTGGTGCACCTAGAGAAATATCCTCTGACAGAGGATCTCATTCCTGTGCCATCTCAAATGATGCAAGCTGTCAGCAATGCATTAGGAATCCAATGGCAGCTTCACATGCCCTACAGAACACAAGCTAGTGGTCAAGTAGAAAGGCTGTATCATATGATCAAACAACAGATAGCTAAAATTTGGCAAGTGCATTTATTTTGGTATCAATCTCTACCTATTGCCTTTATTAGACTCAATAAAACCTAGCTCCAAAGTAAAAGCCCATTTGAAATGCTTTATGGCAGACCTTATGGATTAAATGTCACTCATGATGAAAATTTGGCTCAAGATGGTAGTCAATATATCTATGACTATTTAATGGCTACAAACAAACAATTGCACCAGAAGTTTAGTACTGTGTTTGAGAATCAATCTAAGCAGCCAGATCATAAATTGCATGCAATGGATCCGGGTGGCTGGGTGTGTGTTAAGAATGTTGCAGGTGATCCTCTGCAGGAAAAGCGGGATGGACTGTTCCAAGTACTCCTGTCTAACTTTATGCATTTGAGTAAAGGAAAGACCTGCCTGGAATCACTACACCCCTTCAATCTTCTTGATTCAAGAAATCACCAACTAAACCCTGGACGGTTTTTTTCATTGGTTACACTGTCAGTGCCTTTGATGTTAACACCTGTGTAACACTAATAGGAAGCATAGCTAATTTTACAGGACTCAGGGATTGCAGGCTTTGCAGAGAGGTGCAACAATGGAACCTTCCCTTAACAGGCTACCATCCAGCAATTGGTCAGATTTGAACCCCCACAGCTTCCACAATGCTAGTGCTCAGTGTAGACAGGCAGGATCTTCTTGGGAAAGCTCCTTTTCCAGTTACTGCCTCTCAACGAGTCAGTCACAGATACACAGGGCTGAACAAGTCGGGAACAAATCTCAGCAGCTTTTCCAGTAACACAGCTGGGTGGGTCAGAGGCACTCAGCCAGTGAGTGATCATGGAAAAACTGTCTTTTTGATAGACATACAGGAAACAAGTCAGTGAGAATTAACACCAACTGCCTTCTTCCTGAGGCATCTGGGTGCCTTTGAGGGAATGGAATAGCATTAAAGGAATTAGCAGGTAACTGGACTGGCCAATGTACATGGGATGCCTTATCCCTTGGTTACAGGTATAAATCAGACTCATAAAATGACAGGTATTATTCAAGGACTGTGGAAGAACAGGCTTACTAAGAGAACACCCAGTAACCTAGTAGTGTGATACACCAACAGTTTTCACAGTTTTTTGAGAGCGTAGCTCCCACGTTTAGGAATTGCACAACTGGAAAATGCAATTTCAAACATCTCAGCCAAAACAGAACTGATTGCTAATTCAACAGCAGATGCCTTAGAAAGACTACAAACAGAAACAGACTCACTAAAAGAACCTCAGGGTGTTAGAAATGGTAACAGCCAAATGGGAGGAGTTTGTATTCTAATTATTGCCAATTGTTGCACTGATATAGATCAATCAGGGCAAATAGCAAAGGATATCCATGCCATTGGGCAACAGGCAAAAGTACTCCCTGCAGTAACCCAAGGCATTACATCTTGGACCAAACATTTGAGGGAAACTCTGATATCTTGGCTACCTAATCTGAACTGGCCTACACAACTTTTTGTAGGAATTTTAGGAACTGGAATACCACTCTTAGGAACCTGCATGATGAGCCAGTGTTTTATATGGTATTGTAAACAAACTGCCACCACATATCACAAATGGAAGCAAAATAAAATGAGATACAGGATCGAAACAGGTAAATATTTTGAGACCACAACAAGACTATAGTTGCCAAAGAATTTGCAAAGGATAAAAAAAATGGTGGACTTGATGCCTAGGCAAGGAGAGAATGCTTGAGCTACACAAAAAGCTGTAGCTGTGCAGAAGGAAGTAGCTACTTTGTAACAGGGTATGTGAATGAAGCACCTTTTGGAAATCAGCAAATTTAGCAGAACAAGCTACCTGCAAAAGCTGACCACTGGCTATTTGAGCAGACAATCCTATAGAGCATGCACAAGAAGCAGGCATGGAGAGCTCAAGCCCGAGGAAGACTTATGAGCCTTCATCCAAAACGACCACCAGAGGCTGATGACCAGCTTGTGCAGAAACCGTGCATGTGCTACAAGGGCTTGCATCATGGTGGGATTAGAAAATAAGTTGCAATGTGAAGTGAGGAAAGTATAATGTGCACATGAAGTAAAAGACGTACAAAAGCTTGAACTGTTCAAAGAATGGATGAGTGAGTTTGTGGTGCAGCAATGCCCCTCACTCCCGGCACTGAATAAACAAATACCAGCTGCATGGGCCTTATACCATGGAGGGCTGTTTTCTTGCCTAGATTTTGGGCTTCAGCACCATAATCAGAGACACAGAACAGCTTCTCCTACCACAGTTATGCCTATCCACTGCACATCCCCATGTGTCTGCCTTGATGTTCACTGGGGAACCTCCCTATTTGTGGCTACCCGTTGCCACGCTCAAGAGGGACGCAGTTTTGTTTGGACATGAGCTGCCTCCGCCAGAGAGGCAGCGACAGGAGGCTAGAGTATCAGAGGCTGGGATGATTATTTTTTTTCCAGAATGCAGAAAACGGAGTCAGAAAAGCACAGCGTTCCATTGAAATCTGATTATCCTGAGAAACTCAGAAAAGGATGGTGTTGTGGTGCTACTGCCAATGCCTTCCATGAGAAAAAATCCCTTCAGGAAGGAGCAGCATCATCTGACAGAGACCAAGTATTTCCAGCAGTTGCTCCAGGTGCTTCTGCCATCAGCCCCTGCAGGAAGGAGCACAGCCCCCAATGCACGTGGGCTTTGGCTCCCTGTGGCACAGAAGCCCCCCGGGGGCACAGGTCTTTGGGGCAGGAGTCAGGCACTAGCGCTGCCAGGGCTCGGGGGGTGGCAGCTCTGCTTGGGCAGGGACTCTGCCACAGCTGCTGATGTCAGCGCTCCCCGGGCCCCAGGCCTCAGAGCAGCATTGGTGACCGGGCCCACATGTTCCTTGTGCCTGTCACACCCGCAGGTTTAGGATGGCCACGGGCCGGGACGTGTCCCAGGGAGGCCAAGCCAGCTTCCCTGGAAAGCCCCGTGCCCTTCCCAGCGCGGCAGTGTTGGCAGCCCTGGGGGCTCCTTCTGCTGCCCTGAGCCCGCAGAGCAGGGCAGCGTTTGGTGATGCTCTGAGCCCTTCCTAAAGATCCTGTGGGGCTGCCTTGGACACCTGGGGCCAGGCATTCCTTCCAGCCTGGGCCACTTTGGCTGGGCTGGGGGCGGCCCCAGGGCAGGTGGCAGTGTGTGCAAGGGCCCTTGCAGCACGGTCACTGTGACATGGAATCGGGTGTCCAAGGGCCCTTTGTGACACCTGGTGACATAGGAGCTGGCGGTGACAAGAGCAGGCCACAGTGCTCGGAGCACGCGACGGGACAGCACGGGACAGAGCGGTGCCGTGAGGAGCCCCCGCACAGCGCGCTCGTTCGCGTCCCACCCGGAGCTTTTCTGAGGCATTGTTCCTGCAGCTGAGCTCGAGGCCAGGCCACAGGATGTGCTACCCTGTGATCTCCCCGAGATTTTTCTTCTGCAGGACCCTTCGAGGCCAAACTACAATTCTTGACAGGAATCTCCTGTCCTTATGGCAGGAGCCCTTGAGAGTGAGTGCAGGACTTGCTGTCCTGCAGCCTTCCTGAGGCTTCTCTCTTGAAGGTGCCTTCCGGGTACAAGTGCAGGACTTGGTGACTTGGAGCTTTTCCAAGGCATCTCTCCTGCAAGTTGCCATCAATCCAGTCAGAGATATGGAGCAGAGACGGCCGAGAGTGCCCAAGCTGGCCTGGGTGGAGGATGAGGAGGAAGAAGGCCCTGGAGCTGCTCCAGCCCTGGAGACCAAGGAGGTGGTGCCATTCCAGCCACCACAGGAGGGTGAGTGGCAGAGCTGGGCCGCAGTACTGGTGCCTGCAGCCGGCTTGACCCCATGCCATGCCATGCCATGCCATGCCATGCCATGCCATGCACTGCCATGCCATGCCATGCCATGCCATGCCATGCCATGCCATGCCATGCCATGCCATGCCATGCCATCCCCTGGGGACATGCCCACAGACAGGATGGAAGAGGGGCCGGGCAGACACCCCACAGGGGCCGTGCTGCATCCCCTGGCGCATCCCGGGCCTGTCCCTGCCTGGGGAGTGCAGGGCTGGGCTGTGCTCTCCGGCCTCTCCCGCAGCCCCTCAGCTCTGGCTGTGCTCGCTCTTTGCCAGATGCAGCCCTGGAGCGCACACAAGAGCAGGAGTCCAGCCGTGGTCGCTTCCGCAGCACAGCGCAGGTACCTGCAGCCACCCCCACCTGGGCTGGGCCTGCTGTCCCTGCTCAGCCGAGCACCGTGTGTGCAGCACTCCATGCAACATCCCCGGCTTCCTGCGCTTCTCCTACAGCTCGTCTGCAAATTCATGAGGAGAATGCAGGAGGAAGAGACCATCGCCATGGGCACTGGCCTCAGACCCTACTCGCCCATCTTCCAAACCAAGACCAGCGCGGCCCTCCTGTGTATGCTTGTAGAAGAAGATTTTTACTATCCAAACCAAGTAAGCAGCCTGTGGGCAGGGTTTGATCCTCCCAGGAATTGCTTGGCCTCCCAAGCCACGCATGCTGGTTGCTGTGAGCCTTTGGGGCCACATGGCAGTGCGCTGGGAAGGGAAGCACTCCTCTGGGGAAGCTGGGAACATTGCTCCCTCTGGCAGCTTTCCAAGTCTCCCTGTGCCTTTTCCAGGTGCCCGCCATGGTGAGGTTCATCCACCAGTGGCTCATGGCCAATGATTGTGCTGAGCACAGGCTGGACGAGACCCTGCTGGATCTCACCGAAGCACAGCCAGATGACGCCGTGATGACGCTCCTGCGTGTAGCCCCGTCCTGGGAAAGGTATGGGGCCCACCTGCCCACAGGGCTCAGGCCTCCCCAGCCCATCACCCTGTACAGCCTGGCCCAGGTGTCTGACCAAGAGAGACTTCCATGGCCCTCTGGCTGCTACCTTTCCCAGCCCTGGCATGTCAGTCCCTGAGCCTGCTGCCATGCTCGCTCCCTGCCCCTCAGGGCTCTGTCCCCACAGGGCTGGGCTGCCTGGGTGCTGCTGGCCAGGACCAGTGGGCAGAGGCAGAACTGGCAGCCAGCTCAGCTCCCCCCGGGGCTGTGTCTGAGACGCCCCTGAGACAGAGCTCTGACCCTGCAGAGCTGCCATGGCCATGTGGAAGACCATCATGGGCTCAGCCAGGACTGCAGAGCTGGCGCAGCTGATACTCCTGGATGTGCTGGGGAGCTGGCCAGAGCACAGCACGTGCACCTCCGATGGGGACGAAACGGGTGTCTTTGCCCTGGCTGTGAGTTTCTGCAACTGGCCTTTGCTGGCCCCAAGGCTCCCTCTAAAGCAGCTCTCCATCCTCTTTCCCCCACTGCACCTCCCTGCCTCAGGCGCTGGCCTGAAACCTGGCCCAGGGGCAGCTTCAGGCCCACCAGGCCCTGTGCTCCCCCTGCCAAGGTCTCTCCGGGCCTCTCCCTGCCACGCTCGGGCCCTGCCACACGGACACCTCGGCACTGAGCGCTGTCTCGGGGGCTTTGTCCTTTGCAGGCAACCGTGGTGATGTGGAAGATCCTCCAGGAGCCCCCTTTCCCATGTATATTGAAGGTGTATTTCCCCCGCCTATTTGTGCGTCTGCTATTCCAAGTGTTCCTAAGCACAGAAGAGATGACAGAGGAGGTCGATACCTTCTGGAATGGATGCCAGGAAGAGCCCGGCCTTGCCACCAGCCCCAACAGGTGCTCCATCCCACTCCTCCTGTCGCTGCCACGTGGCCTGCGAAGGAGCCAGTGCTGCCAGTGTGACCTGGGCTTTGCTGTGCCCACAGGTTTACAGTGCAGACCCTGAAGTCCCTGCTTTGCCAAAAGCAGTACAACGATGTGGTGGTGGCAATGGAACGCAGGTGTGGCTGGGACATGCTGCTCTCTGTTGACACCCGCCACTATGCTGTGGCTCTGCTGGCCAGGTGTGACCCCCTTATACCCACTGCCTCAGACATTTGTGCTCTGTGCCCAGTGTGACCCACACAGTCCCCATGGTCATAGGCCAGAGGGCCTTGTCACTGAGGGACAGCCAAGCAGACTGGAAAAGGCTGGGAGAGGAGGGTGCCCATGAGCAACCAACTCCCAAATGGCCCAGGTCCCCTTGCTGGAAGGGTGGTGGGGAAAGATGAGAACTCTGTGAGTCAATCCTGGCAGAGATTTGCCCGACTGGCTCAGGGTCTTATTGCCTTTTTCCCTTTTGTCAGATTAATTTGCCATTCATCCATACACTTTTGTTCTGGGATTGCATTTTACCTGCTCGCCATGCTCGGTGAAGAGATGCCATACTGGGATTTCCCTGTCCTGGCATTCCTTGTGGAGGTGAGCCTCAAGGCCAGCACTGCCTGGCTGAGCTGCCTCCCAGCTCTCTGCCCTCTTGCAGCCACAGCTGCCAGGACGGTGCCCGTGCCCTGTGCTGCTGCCTGGGCCCGGCCCTGTGCGGCTCTGGGCTCCTGCCGGCCGGCTCCCCTGTCACTGCCCTGTGCCTTTCAGGTCCTCGAGTGCCTGGACTTGAGGGAATGCAGTGACAGCGTTCTGGAGATCATGGCACGGAACCTACAGAGCGAGGACAGGGAGAGGCGTCACTTGGCACTCAGAGGCCTCGTAGTGCTGGGCAAGAATCCCTCCATGGTGAGAAGGGGGCAGTGGCTGAAGCCGTGCAGGCAGCGTGGGGCTGGGCAACGCAGTTGCCTGGCCTTGCCTGGGCTTCGGGCGCTGGGGCAGCTGCTCCCAGCTCTCCTGCCTCCCGCTTCAGCTGCCCCAGTGCTTCGGTACAGGCCTTTGGCCTCTGCGCCCTGCGGCAGCAGGGCGGCCTTTCACAAACTTGTGTTCCACACAGGCTGAAAAAATGTGGAGCCTGACTGAAAGTCTTGTGGAGCTCCTGCAGGAAAATGAAAGCAATGTGATCAGGATGACCATTCTTCTACTGAGATATTTGCTGCTGGATAATGGTGCCCCAATACCCACCCCCATCGCCCTGCAGCTGGCTGAGGCGCTCCTGCCGCTCTTTGACCATGTAAGGCTCTGTGCCCACAGCCACAGCCACTGGCTGCTGCCCTGACACTTGGTGCCCTGTGGAAATGCAGGCCTGTGCCCTGGGGGGCCTGAAGCAGCTGATGCTCAGGTCTTTTGCCTTTCCTTTCCTGGATGATATCCAGGTGCAGCTGAGCTGCATGTGTGTCTTCCAAGAGATGCTGGACTTGTTAACCAAAGATGGAAGAAAGGCCCTCAAGTCCCAGGTGCGCCAGAGCCTGGTCCCACTCTACTTCCACTGCCATGATGAGAATCAGATTGTTGCTGAGGTGAGGACGTGTGGCCAGCTGCAGTCCCCCTGGGAGGGGGCTGGGCTGCCTCCTGCCCGGGCGCCTTGCAGACTGCAGCCTCCTCCAGGCTTTAGAACTGGCATGCAGGTCCTTTGCCCTGGGTTATGTGGGCATTTCCACGTGTTTGCTGTTCTCCAGGCTTCTGCAGAAACGCTGCATTGCGTGGCCAAATTCCTGAAGAGGAGGGGCCCTGACAAACTGTTGAAGAAGAAGAAGCTGTGCATGTTCGCAGACAGCCTGGTAAGGACGGCCTGGAAGCCCCAGGCTCAGCCTGGAGAAGGCCCCTGGGGGCGGTGCTCAGTGTGCGGGCCGGGCAGCTGTGCCCCTGCCCGCTGCTGCAGCCAGAGGCCGCGCGGGCTGTTCTCCAGGCTCCTGTGGGCCCGAGCCGGGTGCCCATGGAGCCCTGGCCCGGCGGGGCTGCGGGCCGGCACCGCAGCTCCCTGGGCAGCAGCCGGCCCTCTGCCCCCTCCCCTCGGGAGCCCTTGGCCAGCGGCTGCTGGCCGCGCCTCAGGGCTGTGCGGGCAGGGAAGGCCGGGGCTGGGCGCAGGCAGCGCCCGGCCCAGGGGCTGAGCCCGCGCCAACCCTTCCTTCCTGCCGCTCTCTGCAGCTGGCAGAGGACAGGAGCAGAGCGGCCGAGCACCTGCGCCGGGCCCTGCGCTACCTGCGGAGCCCACAGGAGCCCCTGCGAGAGGCGGCCATCAGTTTCATGGGTGAGTCCCGAGCCCGGGCTCCCTCCCCGGCCCTGCCCGCCGCAGCTCGGCCCCAGCCCCGCCTGCAGCCCCGGCAGCGCCAGCCGGGCTCGGCGCCGTGGAGCCCCGCCTAGCCTGGGCATTGCTGCTGCCGCCCTCTGGCAGCCGTGCCCTTGGGCGGCAGCGTGCGGCAAGGGCCCGGGCTGAGCTCTGCCGGGCCAGGAGCCCGTGTGGCCACAGCGCCGGCAGAGCCGCTGGCAGGGAGCTGTGCCGCTGGCGCCATGACAGGCTCTGTGTTCACAGGCATGGCCGGGCGGCGCCTGAGGGGGCAGCAGCAAGAGCTGCAGCTGATCTGCACTGGTGAGTGAGGGAAGTGGGCTGACAGCGGGGGCTGCCAGGGGGGAGCTGCAAGCCCTGCCCCGGCTGCGGAGGGCTCTGCTCCCGTTGGCCGAGCACACGGAGATTTCAGGGCCACATGGGGGATTTGTGGCCAGCAGCTTTGGGCTGATCCCCTTGCTCCCTGCTCCCTCCTGGCCATGGCAAGAGCCGGCTGCGATGGCCCTTGCAGGGGGCTCTCCTCGGCTTCCCGAAGATCCGGGATCTGACCATGGCTCTATTCCTCTCTCTTGCAGCCCTTGAACGCCTGACGGAGGACATGAGCAGTGCTGTTTCCGAGCTGGCATTTCAAACACTGCATATGCTCCGAGCAACACAGCATGGGCGATATTCCGTCTTCCAGAGGCTGCACGATCAGCTGCGCAAGGCATGGAAGACTCGGCGTCGTCTGTCAGGGCTCGGCTGGCTGCACTGCATGAGGGCTGTAGATAGCTGATCCGGGAGGCTCTCTTTGCTGGGGCAACCTGGGCCAATTGGGAATTTTTAATTTCCTTAAAGATTTTTCTTCCCTTCCCTTCAATTACATATCCTATGTAAATGTAGAGTTTGTTACAATAC
The DNA here is from genome assembly GCF_027579445.1 of Ammospiza nelsoni. NCBI lineage: Eukaryota > Metazoa > Chordata > Aves > Passeriformes > Passerellidae > Ammospiza > Ammospiza nelsoni. Next base: position 14,628 of record NW_026683196.1, read on the forward strand.
ACAGACTCTCAGGAGGTTTTCTTTGCATCCCAGGGTCTATACAGCAAAGGTAAAGGGGGGAAAAGGGTGCTTGCACTCAGCCAGCTGCACAGGTGTGCAGTGCTGCAGGGAAAATGGCCAGAAGCCCCTTGGCCTTTGGTGGTTCTGCTGAAGCCTTTGTGCTGCCCACAGAGCGGCTGGGCAGGGGCCAGGGCTGCGGGGATCCCTGCCAGAGCGGTGCCTGGAGATGGCCACAAGCCCTGTGCCAGGCCGGAAGGGCCATCCGTGTCCTCCTGCCCGTGTGCTGCTGGCTGCCTTGCTGAGGGCTCCCAGGTGCCTCTGGATGGGGCTGCTCTGGAGCTGCTGTGGGTCTGCGGCGCTGCTGCCGGGCAGCTTGGCCGGGCTGGGGCAGCCCCTGAGGGGCTGGGGCGCTGGCAAGCCCTGAGCAATGGGCTGTCGGAGGCCACAAGCAGCCCCCTGGCAGCTGCCTTGATCCTGACAGCAGGCTGCTCTGGCGCTTCCTCCATGGGCAGTTGGAGGGACCCCCTGGAATCAGGTGTGGAACCCTGTTGCCGGCCTTTCATGCCTGTGAGGCCTGGAGTTGTGGGGCTCGGCGTGTGCCCTCCCTGTGCACCAGACTGGAGCCCCCGGCCCCTCAGCCTTAGGCATTGAGCTCCACTGCCTGCTTGCTGAGTCTTGTTCGTGTTGCCGTGGGGGAGGCCGAGCTCTGTGGCTTTAGGCCCCATTGAGCCAGAAGAGCAGCAGCTTTGAGCCCACAGGGGCCACAGAAAGGCCCTCCCAGGTCAGGGACACATGAGAGTGTGGCAGGTACCTTCAGGGTGCCACGCTGCCTTTGCACTGGGCCACCTTCTCTGTATGCAGGGCTGGCTCTTTGCTTTGCTGTCTTCGGCCTGTTGCTGTCATGCTCCTTTGGCTGCCTGCAGCAAGGGGCAGCCCTATAAGGAGGGTGAAAGGCCCTGTCTCCAACATCACAAGGGGGAAATGGAGCTCTCCCGGCCCTCAGCCCACCCTGTAAGCAGAGCAGAGCCTTTTCCCCAGCTCTGATGGATTTCTGCCTGTGGCTGCCCCTGGCAACCATGACCCACTGCACCCGCTCTGAGTCATCTACAGGACAGCTGGTGCCTCTTGATTTGCTGACGGGACGTGAGGGTCACTGAGGGAAAGGTGGGTGTCCCAATGCTGAGGACTTGAGGCTTCCCCAGCAGGTTGCAGGTGCCTTCTGTGTCACTGAAGGGAAGGCAGATGCCCTGCATGCCACTGAGGCCAGCGAGAGTCCCTGAGGGGAGGCGAGTGTCTGTCGTGTCCCTCAGGGTACGGCGGTGTCACTGAGGGAACGGGAGCGTCACTTGAGGGGGACACGGCACGCCGCGTGTGGCTGAGCGCACATGCCGCTGGCTGAAGGGACACCAGGGCTGCTGAAGGGCCGTGGGCTCGCCCACATGGTCACGACAGGGCCGGGCCGGTCCCCGCTGCGCCGCCGCCGCCCGCTCCTCTCAGCCGCGGGGAGAGTTTCCCGCCCAGGCGCGGGCGGCCCCGCCCCGCCGCTCCCCTCAGCCGCGGGCGGCAACTCGAACCCGCTGGGGCCGCCCCGCGGGGCCGGGCGCCGGGCGGCCTTCCAGAAACCCTGGGGGAGCTGCCCCGGCGCTGCCCTGCGCTCATACACACCGAGGAGCATGCGGCAGCCTTGGCACAGCGCCACGGAGTGTTTCACTTTGCCGGGGGTGAAGCTGCAGTAGCCTAGAGAGACAGAACTTCCTAGCACAGGAATGCTGGAATTACCTGGTGCCACCAGTAGGGCACAGAGTGAACATTTGGGCTTTAAGGTTCAGGCAATCACTGGTTTGTGAGAATAATGAAATCGGAGGTGATCAGTTGAGTAGTGGATATTTGAGCAGGAAGATTTGAGGTGATCTCTAGGGGAAAAAATTACTTTTGAGGCAAAGTATGAGTAATTTCTAGAGGTCACATAGAGATAATGTTGTGACAAAACCTGAGGTAAACGTTAGGGGAAAGACAGAAAATGTTCTGTCTTTCTAGGGGTAAAATCTCAGGTTCTCTGACTTTCCACTGTTATAAATAAGAAGCTTGACTAGGCCAATATTCAAGCAGCAATCAAATTATTAATTATTTTGGTAAAGTATGCACAATACAGCGCTGAGTACAGTGGGGGAAGTTTTCCTTCCAGCTGCACACCGATAGTTGTGGCTTACAGGTATTTACAGGGGTACTCATAAGCTTTCTCAGCAGTTTCTATTTGTAATCTTTTACTCATCAGCATTTTCTCTTCCCAATTTTTACATCACAATTCTATACTCAATTGTGATTTAGTTTTTCTTAGGATGTATCCTGCAAAAGGAGTATCCCAGGTGGTGGAGGGTCCAACTTCTGACCAAAGAAAGAAGTCTCCCAGCCGGTGGGGTCCAGATTCCAGACATGGCTTTACCTTTTGATTGTGTTATGTTTGCCCAATTATCCCATCATTAAAAAAAACCCCAAACAATATTAAAAGTAGTAACAATTTTAATTGAATAATTAAAATGAAAAATATAAAATTGGATACAATATAATTCAATTAAAATAAGGGATAATATGGTTCCAATAATAGCGCATAAGCAAGAGATACCGCGGGGTACGGAGTGCAGGGTTCAACGACCCTTGCCACTTCACGTACAAGCTTGCCAAGTGAAAATCACCCCTTATATGCCATATGTTAACGCCATCTCCTCCTATTTTCGGTTCGTCACTTTTCTGTCTCCGCCTTTATTACCACCTTTACCACGCATGCGCCACCACTCGGTTTGGTGGTCGCACAAGTCTTTGGGGGTCGTCACTGATGAAGGCCCTGTAGTCTTCTTTGTTGTCCTTTAATTCACCTTTGGGTTACACATGCGCACCAAGCCAGTACAATGTAAGCCAAGACTAAAGTATCACTGCATCTACATATCAAAGCAATAAGTCCCTTATAATTAGCATTTTCTTGGACCCAACCAGGTTCTTGGTCATTTTTAGCAACTGTATCTTCAGCTTCTTTCCTGTAGTCCTTGAGAGCATCTGCTGGAAGAAGGGGGGTGGAGCCCCTCCTCTCCCTCTCCTCTTTGGCATTACTATTTTTAACTTATTTTATTATTTCCAGATATTAGTTACTGTATCAATATTGATTACTGTTTCACTTTTTATCAGCACGAATCATACCTATTAACCACAATTGCAAGGACTATAAATCTCATAACAGTGATGTGCAGCTTCCCTTGGTCGAAATTCTTAGTCCTTGAGTTGATGTTCATATTCCTTTCTCAAGCTGCTTTTCACTGTCTGGTCCAGGCGTGAGATAAGCATGTTTCCTTTTTATACATTCTAAAGCTATAGTTTCAAAGATCCGTACTACAAGCAATATTCTAAAACTATACTTCAAACGGTTATTATTGCAAAACTCTTTAAGGCTTAGCTACAAACAGAAAGTTCCTGTCAAAAAGCAACATGCTCAAAGCTTTAATTCAAAGGCTCCTGAATCAACTTAAGACTTATAAAAGTTAATTGCAAACAAAGGATAGGTTCAAAGGCCTTTTTCCAAGCTTTACTTTCCTCAGTTATTATTAGAATTCATCTTTATAAGTGTCCCATGGTCGGTTTCCACACATATCACAATCACAAATACACGCATTCCCTGTATGTACCTGACACGAAACACAGCTTTGCATTTCACAAAAGGAGAGAAAGGAGAGCGATTTAGAAAGATGCATCATCAATTGCCTAAATTGTTTATCATCTTGCAGTTCTGCACTTCCTGGGGGGCCTGATTTTACACCAAGGACCTGGGGAACAATTTCCAGACACTGGGAAAATCCGAGGTCATCCATCCCCTCAGAGATGAGGTCTCCAAATTTGCCCCGAAAGTAAATCCAGCTTTTATAGGCCAAAAAGAGCAAGTCCAAGTGTCCTGATGATATTTTCAGCCCAGGAATCCCTGCATCTGATGGCACACTTCACAATCAGCAGGGGACACAGCTAGGCCAAAGCCCAGACCTCTGCTGGGAGCCTTTCTCCTCAAATACCCTTCAAACAAGCCTCCATGCAAGTCAGTTGGGAAAGTTTCTTCAAATGAGACATTGCTGGCACATAACTACACAGGGTTATGTGAAAGATTCCAAAGCAGCCGCTCTGGAGTCAAAGAGGCAGCACTAAGAGTCCTTGTCATCTCTTTGGAGCTAAATCACACTTTGGGGGATTTGAAGGAGTTTGAACAAGCTAGAGAGCGGACCTCTGAATTTTTTAGATGATGCCATTGCTTTTTCTTCTCTTCTACTTAGACAGAAAGGGTGAGTTTGGCCCACATCTCCCCCGCATGGCTCACAGGGCCGCAAGACTTGTAGTTACAAGAGCTTTGAAGGATTTCTTGGGCAAGAAGACACGGCCAACAAGGATATTTATGGTTTGGACCTAATCTCCAATATTTCGTCTTATGGACTCATGCTCTCGGGGTCTCTAGCTGGTCAGAGTGACCCCAAGATAAGTTAGAAAGTCTCTTTTCCCAGCGCAGCGGTCGAAGAAGGAGTCAGAGCTCTTCATTTCTCGGTCTCCAGGTTGTTTATTGTATCTTATCTATAAAATTCTTTCTCCTGTCCAGCCGAAGTCTGCTCAGCAAGACAGTCTAAGGCACTCTGCCTCCCCCGGGGCGGTGTTATCTTTTTATACTAAAAACAACTACGTGTACAATATTTGCAGTTACTTTCCAGTACCTATCATCTACGTTAGACAGTCAGCTTCTACTCTAAACCAGCCTAAAAGTGCCAATATCAGAAGATGGAGGCCAAGAAGAAGACGGAGAAAGGCTGGACATGCCCAGACTCCTCCATCTTCCCCCCTGAAGCCCCATTCTAAAACGCCCTAAAATGTATTTTTCCACTCTGTGATAAATTCACTATCATTCTGCTTAAACTTTTGTGGCTTGTCATTCTTCCTACAAGGTTGGTAATTGTTTTTTCCAAGGGCTAAATCAAAGGCACAGGGATCTTGGGCTCTGTGCCAAGGCCTCTGAGCCCTCTGACAGGGTCTCGAGTCCTGCAGGGCAGCCAGAGGAATTTCCTGGGTTCCCGCATCCTGCTACAGTGTAAGCCTCCTTAGCCAATCATGCTATGACACACAAACCTACAGCACTGCATCCTAAACTTCTTGTTTACCATTGTAACTGATTTGATTTTTTCTGGATCCTGAACTCTAAAACTCTAAACTTTCCTCCACTTCAACTTTCCTCCCCGTGTCTCTGCTATAAACAAGAAATCTGCATTCTCGCTTCTAGCACCTAAGTTTGGAAGCCCTTTCCAAGGTCTCCAATCAAATCCTGTGTTTAATTCTAAGCTTTGCTGACAAGACCAAAGGTCTGAGATTTCCCTGCATTTGGGTTTCCAACAACACTGATGCTGTTAGTTGCAGAGTGCCCAGGATTCCTCTTGCAAGTCAACTCTGGCAGGAACAAGGCGGGCAGCTGACGGGGGGCTGCTTGTGGCCTCTGACAGCCCATTGCCCAGGGCTTGCCAGCGCCCCAGCCCCTAAGGCTCTGCCCCAGCCCGGCCAAGCTGCCCGGCAGCAGCGCCGCAGACCCACAGCAGCTCCAGAGCAGCCCCATCCAGAGGCACCTGGGAGCCCTCAGCAAGGCAGCCAGCAGCACACGGGCAAGATGACACGGATGGCGCTTCCTGCCCGGCACAGGGCTTGTGGCCATCTCCAGGCACCGCTCTGGCAGGGATCCCCGCAGCCCCGGCCCCTGTCCAGCCGCTCTGTGGGCAGCACAAAGGCTTCAGCAGAACCACCAAAGGCCAAGGGGCTTCTGGCCATTGCCCCTGCAGCACTGCATGCCTGGGCAGCTGGCTGAGCACAAGCACCTTTTCCCCTCCTCCCCTATGCCCTGCGGACCCTAGTCAGCAAAGAAATCTCCTTAGAGTCTGTTTATTATAACACATTCTATATTTTTCTTATTTATCTCTATTATAACACATTCTATATTTATGTATACAAAGGATAAGAAATGCAACGAAAGGGAAAAAAAAATCTTAAAGAAAAGGAAAATCACCGCTGGCTCAGGTTGCCCCAGCAAAGAGAGCCTCCCGGATCAGCTCTCTACAGAGCTCCAGCAGTGCAGCCAGCTGAGCCACAACAGACAAGGCTGAGTCATTGTTATGAATAAGAAGCTTGACTAGGCCAATATTCAAGCAGCAATCAATTTATTGTTTAATATGGTAAAGTATGAGCAATACAGCGCTGGGTACAGTGGGAGATGTTTTCCCTCCAACTGCACACCGATAATTGATGGTTACAGGTATTTATAGGGGTACCCATCAGTTTTTTTCAGCAGTTTCTATTTCCAATCTTTTACTCATCAGCAATTTTTATTCGAAATTATTACATCACAATTCTATACACTATTGTGATTTTAATTTCTCAGGATGTATCTCAAAGGAGTATCCCCAGATGGTGATGGTCCAGTTTCCGAAAGAAGAAAGACAAATCCCATCTGGTGGGGTCCAGCTCCCCAGATGTGTGTCCACCTTTTAATTGCAGAGACTCTAAATCTCGTAACAGTGATGTCCAGCTTCCCTTTGGTCAAAACCATAAACCCTTGAGGTGATGTTCATCTTCCTTTCTCAAGCTGTTTTTCTCTGCTTCAATGAGGCGTGAGATAAGCATATTTCCTTTATATGTATTCAAAGCTACAGTTTCAAGGATACAAGTAATATTCTAAAATTATACTTCAAAAGGTTATTATTGCAGAGCTTTTTATGGATTAAATGCAAGCAAAAAGCAACATCTTTAACACTTTAATTCCAATGCTCCTAAATCAACTAGGGTTAATTGCAAACAAAAGATAGGTTCAAAGGCCTTTTTCCATGCTTTATTCTCCTCAGTTATTATTAGAATTCACAGCTCTCCCATTGTTGGGGTCCACACATTTTGCATTCACAAATACACACGTCACCTGTTTGTACCTGACATGAAACACAGCTTTGCATCTCACATAATTGAAAGTAAGGGTATTCTTCTTTAATTTCATGCAACTATATTTTGTGATATTAGTGGTTTGAGCATTGCTGTACATCCTCCCAACTAGAAATTATCTGGTTCCACCATGTGGACTCAGGAGAATGTAACAGCTCCATCTTTTCAGGGAGGAGGCAGCACTAGGACCACAGTGATTGTTTCACACAGTAGACCGGAGCACACAGTTTCCTCCAGCTCGGAGCATGGGCTCATCCCAGCCTAAGAACTCCTGAAGGCTAAATGATTAGAAATAGCATTACCACAGGATCTATGATGGCTATCATGAGATAATCATCACACATCTGGATTTTTAAGACACAGAGCATAGTCTGGTGCTTTCCAGTCCCTGGTGACATGACCTAATAGCAACAAGCGCCTGGAGCTGCGCTAGTGCAGCACTCTGTGCTGGGGGAAGGAGGCACTGCTGGGCTGGGAGAGCACACAATTGGCAGCCCATGGCTGTGATTTACACAAAGCTGTTTGTGTCTTGTAAATAGATTTCTTTTCCTTCAGTGGTAGGGAGCCAGGAGATGCATTAGTCAGCAGCAGAACAGAGAACATCTTGGTGCAGAGCCAGGAGCAGGGGAAGGACAAGCCTTCCAGCACAGGGTACTCACATGGCTTTTGAAATGAAGAGCTGCAGCAAATGTGGAAGGGTAAATAAGGCCAGGAAATATTTTGCTGTATGAATGAACTCCCTGCTATTTATGATGCAGAGTTTCCAGGGACGTTGCTTTGGAGCTGGGCTTCTGCTGGGCAAATGATTCTTCCCAAACTGAGGTGGGTGCCATGTTATCATTCCCTGGCTCTACCTGTCCCTATCTGGCTGCTCCTCAAAGCTCTGGCTTCAGCCCAATCTTCTGCCTTCTGAGTAGCAAGGTTTAAATGGGCCTTATCATTCAAATGACTTGACTTCAAAATGAAATGATTTGATTATTTTAACAACTGATTAAATCAGCTCCCTCTGATCTAACGGTGTTGGTGTCTGGGAACAATGCAGCCAAGACTGAGATGCTCAGTACAGGCTGCAAAACCTGCTGGAAATGCACAACAGTATTTAGGTTGTTTATGACATTCACCTCCCATTTCCTCATGCTGTTCCTGCACCTGTACTGGGTGGGCGAGGCTGTGCATGCCCTTTGAGCAGAGATGAACTTTTGGGGTCAGCTGCCTAATGGCCAGGAGGTGCCAAACTGTTTGGGTCACTGGTGTCCTCTGCCTGCCCTGCAATTCATAGCCACCATTTCTCTCATCTTTTATTTCTTCTCCCTGGTACCTCTGCCACTACTTCAGCTTCTCAAACCTTTTTTTCTGTTTCTCCTCCCCTCTGGAAGTTGCCGGATCTTCTCTTCTCTTCCCAAGAAAGTGATGTGGGCTCATTTTCCTTCTCCAGTCTTCACACCTGGTTTGTTCCTTCCATGCGCTGGAAGATGCATTGGCACATGGATGTGGAGAAAACATCAGAGAGTGAACCAAGTCATGTACACCAAGAGAGATTTGATTATATTATCACTGGGTTGTTTAGAATCATGGAATCAGAGAATCCTTCAAGTTGGGAAAGACCTTCACAAAAATCAATTCCAACCATCAAGCACCACCATCACTATGTTCACCACTAAACCACATCCCAAGTCCCGCATCAATATGTCTTTTGAGCTCTTCCAGGGATGGTGATTCTACCACTGCCCCGGGCAACCTGTTCCAATGCTTTACAACCTTTTCCAAGAAGAAATGTTCCCTAATTTCCAATCTAAACCTCTCCTGGTGCAAGTTGAGACCTTTTCCTTTTGTCCTGTCCCTGTTCCCATGGGAGCAGAGCCCCACCTGGCTCCACCCTCCTGTCAGGGACTTGTGGAAAGCCACGAGGCTCCCCTGAGCCTCCTTTTCTCCAGGCTGAAACCTGGAGAAACTCAAACTCACAATTTGAGTTGATTCAGAGGAACCAACAAATCTGTTTTAGGTACTGTTAAATGATGCTGGCTGCTCTTAGTAGTAAAAACCAGAAAACAAACGAGATATGCCCAGCAGCTCAGTGTGGTGAGTTGCGCTAGGAAAGAGCCCACTCCAGACTCCAATGGCACAAGCATCAGCACCAGATTCTGCCTGGGATAACCTCTGTGAATTCCTCCCTCAACTTATGCAGCTGAAATAATAACTGATCCACATGAACCAAATCTTGACAGTGGGTACCTTTTTTCCTTACTGTTTCCAAACAAAAATCAAACATAAACAGTGAGAAATTATTTCATCTCTACTAATGAGTGGCAGCATGAGAACTCAGCAATATGTTAAGAGAAAATCACCCTGGTACACTGAATTACATTTTACCTGGAGTGAAGCAAGATACCCTGTGATTGAAAAACTCCCTTTCCACGCTGAGATTGTTTTTACAAAGTATTAAAAAAAAAGTATAATGTTCCAAAATTCAGCCAGGAAAGCAGCTGTAATAATTCTTCCCTAATGCCTCTGAAATTAAGCTACACTTAGCCTGATTTTTTTCAATTTGGAGTGCATGTATACACAATATTGCTAACATATCCCTGCAGTAGATGTGTGCAGTGTGTGCTGCAGTGCCCAGCTGCTGGCTCTGTCACCCCAGAAACTGCTGCTCCATCCCCACGGGCTGCACGCCCCCATGGCAGGGTGGGGCCGTGGGGGCTGCTCCCCTGCACGGCCTCCCCTTCACATCCCTGCCAGAGCCATGGGCAGCTGCCTGTGGCCCCTGAGCGCGCTCAGGAACTGACCACTGCTGCTGGAGGCCTTGGTGCTGAGCCCCTGAATCATCTCTCACTCGGACATGCTCACAAACAAAGGAGGAACCTTTGGAACAAAGGAAGCCTCAGTGGCCTGAAGAGCTGCCCACAGAACCAGGAGGACCTGGACGAGTGGGATTGCAGAAGTGGCGCGGGGAGAACATCCAGGCAGGCTGCCAGGGGCTGAGGCTGGGGCAATGGAAAATCTGCAGTGGGAAGGAAACAACACAGCATCTGGTATTTTGAAACACAGCTAGAGTTTTCCTGTGCATTCTGACTATGAGTCACCAATGGTAGGCTGTGAAATTCCTAATACCTGTCTGGCCCTTGGGGCTGAGCTGTGGGATGAAGCTCTGGGAAGAGACCTGGGAGAGATCCTAGAGTGAGCCAGGGTCCCCCATGTCAGAGCAGAGCCTGGAACAGTGGGAAGGGATCCATGGCAGCCTCGCTCCCCCTCTGCCCATTCCCCAAAATTGGCCAAAATACATCCTGAAGCACATTGTGAGAGAACTGCTCAAAGGGAATGGTGGGTGCATTTCCCTCAGCCTTGTCCTGGGACTCAGCAGCCAAGGGCTCTGGCTGCACGTCTGGACACGCAGAGCCCGGAACAGCGGGAAGGGATCCATGGCAGCCTCGCTGCCCTGCTGCTGCTTCCATGCCCTGCAGGGCTGTTTCCCAGCCTGGCCTGGCTGCAGCTTCTCCCCAGCCTCTGCAGGAAAGCATTGGGCATCAGCTGCCACACAGCCCCAACTCACCAGGGATCCCCTGCATTTTCCCAGTCCCCAGTAACATCCTGAGGTGTGGCTGCTTGGAGGAGGCAGGGCCATAGCCAGCCCCAATGGTTAGGGGGGATCAGGATTTTCCTGATCCTCACCCATGTCTTGGACAAGTATCGCGTCCTGAAGAGCCACCTCCTGGATGTGCAGTGATTACATCTGATCCAGCTGTGCCTCCTCCTTTCTCAAGGGATGGACAGAGAGGCTCTATGGAAGGTGGCATTTCCTGCAGGAAGGGAGGCGATGCCAGGCACAGCCACAGGAGGTAATTGCTGTGCCTCTGGGCCTGAGCCCTGCTGAGGCTTGAGCTGCCCTCTCTACTGCTTGGCATTGCGGGCACAGCCCGGACAAGACGGGCACAGCCCAGAGGAATTATCCCGAGCAGGCTCAGGGCATTCGGGTACTGAGCTGTCCTGCTGGGCTCCCTCCATGGGAGACACGTCCCGAAACCTGGGAGCGGCTGCACGGGGTGCCCACGGTGGGGAAAGGGCAGAGGGGGAGAGCAAGGCTCCAGTGCGTCCTGAGAGGGCCTGGATATGTGCCTGTAGGCTGTGGGAGCTGTTCCATGGGCAGGTGGGCAAGAAGGAGGGAGGGATGGAGGTTGGGAGTGACAGCTGTGGCACTGCAGATTTCCCCAAGCATTTAGTGAGGGTTTTCTGTGTGGGAGGGAGAGAGCCCCAGGGCCCTGGGCTGCTCCAGCTGCCCCCCAGGCATGTTGCACAGGACCTGCAAAGAGCATGGAGAGTGACCAGGAGCCACAGGCTCCCACAGCCTTACCCCACCCCCTTGCAGTGCCCAATTCCCCAAGGCAGAAGGGGATCCCAGCACACCATGGAAATGGTTCTGTAGCATCTGTGCTCCCTTCTCGACTGAGATCATGACTGGGATTAGTTGGAAATGCTGGTGAATGGTGCTTTGAAGACCTTGCCAGATGTTGGAGGCATGTTTTGAATGTACCTTTCCTGACAGAATAATCCGTGTCGGTGTGGCAAGAACTTACTCATGAGCCAGTTCCCTTAAGTTCCTCTGAAGGTTGATCGGTTCTGGAAGCCTTACCCTGCTCCCTTCTGGAGCCCTGAGGGATCCCACAGGATCACTCTCAGTGGGAGGAAGGGGCATTTGGCTGCCCATCCTCCTCCCATGTGCAATGGCACTGTGTCCTTCTGTGTGCTCTGTGCAGCCACAGAGAAGAGCAGAGAGGGAAGGGGCTAGGCCCAGGGCTGTGCCTGGGGGCTGAGCCTTTCTCAGCTCCTTTGCCACCCCCAGGGAGCCTGAGCTGCTCCTGCTGCCACTGCCAAGCCCCGGCCCTGCCTGGGGCTGGGTTTGGAGCTGCTGGCAGCTCCAGGGAGTCCTTTCTGCCCCGACTGCCCTGCATGGGGCTCCTTCCTTCCCAGTGTGGGGCCACTGCAGGCACGAGGTCCCCCTGGCCCTGCTCTGAGCGGAAGGCAGAGACAAGGGAGTGCCTTGGAGGGCACCAATCACCCAGGTGCCTTCACTGCCACTTGGGCCTGAAGGAGAATCTTCAGCAGTGCCATTGGAGCTGTTCTGTCCTGCCTTTCGTTGCAGCTGAGCCTGTTGCTAAAGGTGATCTGGCTTCCCAACCCACATTCAGGATTGAGTCTCTGGGAGATGGTGAGGGTATGTCAAGGCCTTTCCCCTGGGAGAGCTGCCAGCTCAGATCCCAAAGCTAGTCCAGGGGGGCATCGCTGCAGGTGCCAGGACAGAGCCATGCACGTGTGTGCCCACGCCCTGCATGATCCACTCACAACTTCTGCTCAGCACTGGCAGCTGTTTGGAGGAGGGTGGGCACTGGCCCAGCTGAAAAAGACCAGATGATTTTTTGATTACACCCGATTTTGCATAAGCATGATGTCCTGAACATGCCATTAAAGAAATGGAGAATTTTTCCATCTGTTAAGGTGTACTTTTTGTTTCTCAAGTGATGGGCCAAAAGGCAGGACAGAAGGAGGTGTTCCCCCAAAGAAGCAGAGGCCGATTGTCAGCCCCTGCTGCAGGAAGGAAGGCCAAGCCAAACACAGGCATGGGCACGGGCACAGGCTCAGAAGGTAATTGCTGCGCCAGGCTCAGCAGGGCTCAGCCCTTGGCAGGGCTGTGTGACAGCAGCTCTTCCTCCAGGGCCTGCCCTTGCACGGCCCAGCAGCAGCCAAAGCTGGAGGCACCTCTGGAGGCCTTGAGGCATCTGGAGCTCGTTCACAGCCCCGGGGAAAGTGGACTCGTGCACCAACGTCTCTCCTGCTACAGCTGCTCTGGAGCTGGCCCTGAGTGTACAGAGGCCCAAGGCACAGGAGCAGCCCCGAGCGGGAGCCCTGCCACAAGCCCAGGGCCAGAGCCAGCCTTGGCTCCCGACTGGGCAGGGGCTGCACTGGGTCCTGACTGGGCCTGACTCTGCGCCCTGGGGCTGGGGGAGCTGTCACAGTGTTGCCCGATTGATAAATGACACAAAACTCGGATAAGTTTTGTGGGTGCTTTATTAAGGGCCCGGGGAGCTTGGGGGACTCACGTCCCTAAAACCTGAGCTCCCAAATTCACGTATGGGTGCTTCCCTCTTATACATGCGATTCACAACAAAGTCTCCAAGAAACAGTTTCCCGTTCCCCTTGCCTAGCCTCCAAGAAACAGTTCCCCGTTTCCCTTGCCTAGTCACAGACCCCTTGTGATACATTCCTTGGTTCACAAACAAGATCATTAATCTTCTGCTTATCTTATTCTAAGAGCATTCTATGCTGCCTCCAGACAGGTTAGCATTCTTACTTTCCTGCACTAGTTTAAATATTTATTAAATCCCTAAGACTACCTGCTAGGTTACACACAAAACCCAACACACTTTCAATGGCTACAAAACTACTTTTTAACAAACCAGTTCACACACAACTCACTATATTTAAATATTTTGCTAAATTTCATTTCTTTTCCAACATTTCCCCCCTTTTGAGCATCCTTCAGTCCTGCTGCAAGGATGCTCAATCAACAGTATTGACAGTAACATCTTCATAACAAGGTGGGGAGTGTTCTTCATTCTGCCGCCCGCGGGTCATCGCCTTCAGCAACCGGAGAGATCACTTCTTTTCCTTTTCGATCACACCTAAGAGGCATCTATATACAATCCATATAGTCACTAAAAATACTAAAAACATTATTACATACTGGATAGCAGACGTAATCCAGCCAGACAGGTGAAGCCCCAAAGAATCAAATACTGCTCCTATCCAATTATGCTGTGCTTCCTTTTCAATTTCCTTGGTTTTTGTTTCCACTTTTGCCAGTTGAGAAATATCTTTCTCAACTTCAAGTGTAACATTTGGAATGTGTACACAGCAATGATCTATTCTCCTACTCAGGTAACCACAAACTCCATGCTCTTTTAACAGTAGCAAATCCAATGCCATTCTATTTTGTAGGGTCATTCTTGATGTAGCTTGCAATTGCAAATTTAGATCTTTAAATCTCTTCTTAGTAGCTGCTGCCAACCTTTATGTCTGTCCTAACAAATTGTTGAGCATTTCCCTGTTTCGATATGTCGCTACCGGAGGGAATAATGACTCCAATATCCATCCAGATTGTACTCCTGAGCCAGGTTCATGCCACTCCTCCTCTAGGGATTCTTCCCTCTTTCTGAGCCCTTTCCTTTGGATCAATCTATTCTGTTTCCAGTATGGACACAATGTGGGAAGCCCTAGGGTGATTTGTGTTACTGATCCATCTAGAGGTAAATGTGTGGTCCACTGTCCGTGTCCCAACACCCAGACTAGATTTCCAGGACTGTGCACAGTAGTATATCTGCAATCTATAGGTCCATCCATGGACTCTGCTAACCGTGTGATCATACCCCCTACACTCGCATCCCCACTTTAATGCCATTTTCACCGGTACCAATCCGATTCGGTCTTCCGGTGTATCACATGTAAAAACCTCAGTACAATTCCAATCCTCTTTCTGCGGTCTGAACTCTCGGGAAGATGTAGACGTGATAAGGGCCCTATAATGTGACTGATTCTTTACTCCTGACCATTGGATGCACCATTGTACTTCCCCAAGGTAATTATAGTGTTCCAAAACACTAGGTCCCCATAATGTCTTCCAACTATTCCAGGTGTCAAAATTCTGTGTGACATTCTGACAACTCATTTCGTTGGGATTTCGTTCTTATTCGTACTGTATTGCATGGCTCATCTATTGGGGTTGCAATTAAACACCTCCTGGTATTTTGAATCCAACCATAATGATTGGATTTCTTTTCACATTCCTCTCTAGTCATAGCCCGAATGGTCATACACAAATCCCTCCATACATCTACTGGTTTGGGAACTGACTGGCAGGACCATGAAACATTCTTGAATGTTTCAGGCATTTTGGTTACTGGTATTATTCCCCAGGGAATTGGTTCACCTGCAGCCTGTGGTAATAGCAGGCAAGCTGTTATTTTAGTCACATTCTGCATGATCCCAAAATCTCTGATTAATCCTACCACTAAGTTTTCCTGCTCAGTATTTCGTTCTATTGTATCATTAACCTCCCGTCTACTCCTTCTATCGTGTCTCTGTAAGGATAACATCATTCTGTCATGCCTCCACCATGCATTTCCTATTCTAGGATTAATGACACTCGACCTCCCACAACCTTTGCCTTCCTTCTCCCACCAACTGGTCCCGTCCTCTATTCTGTCCCAAATCAGTTCCCTATTTTGCTTCTACCATTTGACCCAAAGGTTCCTTTGATATCTTGATCTTACTAGGAAGGAACAATTTATTTTGAGAGGTGGCCCATCCCACATGTCCACTGCCATTGATACTGGATTAACCTTTATGTTTTCATCACGATCCCCTGTCCATGGCAAAACCCTCATACTCACTCTTTTGTAATCAAAACTATCCTGTATTCTGACCAAACATGTATATTCTCCCGTATTGTTTGTGGTTACCTTGGTAAGATTCAGTACCGTGTTTCCTTGTTGTTTATCCTGATCCCAACCGACTCCTATCTTGCCTCGGCTTCTTTCAGCCCCCCGTTGCCATATTGCAATAACTTCATCGGCCTCAACTTTCTGGCTGTCAAATATAACACAAGTTAATTGAACATCCATCCCTTCTATGACTGTAACCTTTGTTTCTTCAACCTGTACTAGAATAGACCCTTGAATGGGTACTAGTCTCATGATCACTAGCAGTAATATAATTAAGAAGGCGGCTTTGCGCGGAAGATCATCCGGGTTGGAGACACTATCTGGGTTTCCCAGTGGAACGGTGCCTTCTTTACCCTGGTGTAATGGATCCAAGCATCCATCCCCTAGACCTTCACCGCCGTGTAGGTCGTCATCATCACCTGGTGGGGTCCGCTCCATGATTCCCATAGCGGATCCGTGATCCACTTCTTGACGTACACCTGGTCCCCAGGCTGGATGTCGTGGACAGAATTCTCCAGTGTGAGCGGTCTGTTCCACTGTAACATATTTCTTAAAGAATTCAAGATCTTATTAAGTGACATAACATACTCTGCAATCGCCTGGTCCCCACTCACATGTACCTCCCCTTTTAATACAGTTGCATGATATGGTTTGCCATATAATATCTCATATGGACTTACGCCTACCTTTTCCCTTGGTTTAATTCGAATCCTGAGTAGGGCCAAAGGCAAAGCTTGAGGCCAGTGCAGTTTAGCTTCCTGGCAAATCTTTTTGATTTGTCCTTTCAGGGTTTGATTCATCCTTTCCACCTGCGCACTAGACTGAGGTCTCCAGGGGGTATGCAAATTCCAGGTTATATCTAACAGTCGTGCTAATTCCTACACTACCTCGGCTATAAAATGCGGACCCTATCTGATGACAATCCTAAAGGTACTCCAAATCTTGGTATTATTTCTTTTAACAAGGTTTTTACCACCTCCTTAGCCTGATTAGTTCTACATGGAAAAGCTTCCGGCCACCCTGAGAATGTACATACATACACTAACAAGTATCTGTATCCCTGTGCCCTAGGCAATTCAGAAAAATCAACTTGCCAGTAATCTCCTGGTTGTGGCCCGACTTGCAACTTTCCCATTTGTATTTGTCTCCTAACTACTGGATTATTTTTCAAACATACCGGGCACATTGCATTAACTCTTTTTGCCATTGTTAACATCTGATTAGAGATTATCTCATTCTTCAAAAATTTTACCAATACTTCTGCCCCCCAATGACATTTATTATGTTCTGATTCCAAAATAAATTTCATTATGCGGGTAGATACCACTATTTGTCCCATTGGTGTAACGTACCACCCAAGTTGATTCCTCTGTGCCCCTAGCAAGTTTATTAGTTTTCTATCTTCTATTGAATATTTGGGCTCCTGATTCAGGTATGGGGTAGCCGGATTTGTTCTTACCGGTACCAATGCCATTTGAGTCCATACTTCCCGTGCCACTTGCCGTGCTGTAACATCAGCAAATCGATTTCCTCTGTAAACGTCTCCTTCCGCAGTCTGATGTCCTCTAACATGCATTACTGCAACTGCTTTGGGACTGTGTACCGCATCCAGTAGCTGTAGCACTTCTTCCCGGTGCTTGATGTTGGTTCCCTGTGAATTCAAAAGCCCCCTTTCCTTCCATAACGCCCCATGTACATGAACCACACCAAAGGCATATTTAGAATCTGTCCAGATATTAACCCTTTTGTCCTTGCTCAAATACAGGGCTCTGGTGAGTCCAATCACCTCTGCCTTCTGGGCCGAAGTTCCAGGTAACAAAGCCTTTGCCTCTATTATCTGATCCAATGTTACCACTGCATACCCGGCATAGCGAGTCCCATTCTCGACAAAACTGGATCCATCAGTGTATAGTTCCCACTCAGGTTCTTCCAATGGTTCATCCTTTAGGTCAGGTCTGCTGGCATATACTTGTTCAATTACCTCTACGCAATCATGCACCAGTCCCCCAGCCTCCTGGTCACTGCGTAAAAACTCTGCTGGATTAACATGATTAGTAGTCCTTATTTCAATATCATCCTGTTCTCTCAGGATGGCCTGGTATTGCAACATTCGACTGGATGATAGCCAGTGACCCCCCTTTTGCTCCAAAACGGCCATGACCATATGGGGAACAAACACTTTCATTTTTGCCCCCAAAGTCAATTTCCGGGCCTCTTGAATAAGAATTATTGTTCCTGCCACGGCTCGTAAACATGAGGGCCACCCGGAACTTACTGAATCCAATTGTTTAGAGAAGTATCCCACTGGCCTCTTCCAGGATCCCACCTTCTGGGTGAGGACCCCCAATGCCAGTTTTTGCCTCTCATTCATGTACAACTGGAATTCCTTGGTCAGGTCAGGGAGTCCTAGGGCTGGGGTCTCCTTTAGTGCCTGCTTCAATTCCTGGAAGGCCTTCTTTTGCTGTGTCGTCCACTTCAACCAATGCTGCTTCAAGGCCTCATATAGTGGCTTGGCTAGGAGACCGAAATTCATGATCCACAGTCGACACCATCCCACCATTCCTAGAAAAGATCTCAATTCCTGATGGTTACAAGGCAAAGGAATAGCACATATTGCCTCTATTCGGTTTACTCCCAAATGTCTCTGCCCTTGTGTGATCTCACAACCGAGGTAAATAACGCTATTTTTGACCAATTGAGCTTTTTCCTTAGAAACCCGATACCCTCCTTGGCCAAGCATGTTGAGTAATTTAATTGTTAATTCCACACACATTTCCCTTTCCTAAGTAGCCAGAAAAATGTCGTCCATGTACTGCAGGACTACATACAAGGATGGGGATATTGTTACCTGGGTTATCTTCCATTCCTCCAGCTCCTTGGCCAGTTGGTTTCCAAAAATAGTAGGGGAGTTTTTAAATCCCTGTGGGATTCTGGTCCACGTAAGCTGCTTCTTTCTCCCAAAATCAGGACTCTCCCACTCAAAGGCAAAATATTTCCTACTCTCTACTGCCAGTGGGATGCAGAAGAAGGCATCTTTAAGGTCAATCACTGAGAACCATTTAAACTCCTCCGATACAGATGTTAACAAGGTATAAGGATTAGCAACAACTGGATGTATGTCTTTCACTATTTCATTAATAGCCCTTAAATCCTGTACCAAACGGTACTTACCATTAGGTTTCTTTACTGGAAAAATTGGAGTATTATACTCCGATTCACATTCCTGTAATATTCCTTGAACCAAAAATTGTTTAATTAACGGGGCTACTCCCCTCCTTGCCTCAAGCTTCAAGGGGTATTGCTTTATCCTCACTGGCCGAGCCCCTTCCTTTAGTTCCACCTTTACTGGCTGCGCAGCTTTAGATTTTCCGGGGACCCCTGACTCCCATACCCAGGGTACTACAGCCTGCTCAATTTCTTCTGGAATAGGAGAGGCATCCACTTCCTTGATCACAAAAATGCCTGCTATTTGTTCCTCAAGTATTTCCAATTTCACCTTTCCCCCTTCAAATATTATTTTCACATTAAGTCGGGACAACAGGTCTCTGCCAAGAAGGGGTGTGGGGCAGTTTGGCATATACAAAAATTGGTGATCTAATTCCTTCCCCCCAAACCTAAGATTTAAAGGTAATCATTCCGGTCCGGATTCTGAGTCTTTATTACCATTTTAACCACCCTTGCCACCCTTTCAGGATCCTCCCAATAACTCCCCGCTGATTGCTTCCATATTACCAAATTCCCGGGGGAGAAAGGCACCTTTATAAGTATCCTTTTTCCCTGTGGTCCCACAGCTTCCCTTAATGGCGCAATTAACTGTGGCCCCTTCTGCCCCTTCTTTCCCTTGTGAGTCCGCCCTGCTAACGGAGTTCTTTTAATACTCTCATTCTTTTCACCATCACCACCATCACTATCACTCTCACTAGATCTCGTTTTTATAGCTATATCCGCAGGGGGAGCAGGGGGCACATTAGGAGCAACTGGAACCCTCGGAGGTGCTATACAATAGGACAAATCTTCCTCAACTGAAGGATACAAATTACGCTCCTTTCTTTCTTTACATCCCACACACTCCCTTTCATCATTCACTTCTAAAACCAAGATACCACATTCCTTTTGCCATTCCTCTTTCCGGTATAAAATGAAAAACAAATCCAAATATGGTATTTCATCCCATTTCTCATTTCTCCTTAAAAATTGCATCAAAGATTCCATTATCCCCAATTCCAGTGTACCATTCACCAGCCATCCCGCTTCCCCAATCTCATATTCAGGCCACCAATGATTACAATAATCTATCATTTTACTTTTATCCAATTCTTGATAGTACCCCTCACTTTTCCACCGTTTCAATATACAACCTAATGGTGTATTTCCAGGTATTTTACCATTGGCTTCCACTAAGGTTTTAAAAGTTTTAAAAGACATCATATTACAACCTTTAATTCCAACTTTAATCCCAATAAACCAATATACTGAAGCCCCAAAACAGATAGCCCTCAAGAAATAATGAGTTAAAACATAGAATGTGAGGCATTTGAAAAAGGCATAGTATTAGGAAACACATAGAGCAATTAATCAGCTAAAACATGGAACACAATGACAGGAAAGAGATAGGGATAGAAGAAGTGATGGGCTAAGCATGATCAGAGCCAACAATGTCAAACTGACCCTCAGAACTTTGCCAAGCCATAGAGACCAAGCCAAGTACACCGGGAATTGACCAAATTAGGAAAGAAGTTCAAAAGTTTAAAGAGGAAGACTCATCAGGAGACCCCAGCCCATGATGAAGGCAACCGGAATGACTACCAAGAAGATCCTCAAAAGAAGTGTCCCCGCCCACGCTCCGCCTATGCCACGCCCCATATGAATATTCATGCAAAGATATGATTATGTATATGATCTGATGTAATCTTATATCCAAAACTGTATAAAAGCTTGCTTTTGTTACGGGAAACTCGGAAATCCACTTTGTGATTTCCCCGATGTGTCGCAATAAAATACCTCCTGCTTATTAGACTTAAGCTGAGTCTCTTAGGCAGTTATTCTCGCCTTTTGGGGCAAAATTCGGCATCATTTCTGGCGACCCAGGTGGGACCAGACAGGAGATCCAGGCTCTAAGAGGTCCTCCCGGGCCGAGTCCGGGGTCGGGACTCTCTGGGCGCCCTGACGAATTTTTGTCAGAAGAGACTCCCCCCCCAGACCAGCGCTTTCGGTGGACGAGGGGTTCCCTGCATCTCCTGCTCCAATTAAGAGGTATTTTAATTGTTTATTGGTTTTGGGATAAAGCGCTTTGTTGGGAAACGGGGGTCAGACATGACCGCCCGAAGGGAAAGCTGGGGGATGCCCCAGTAAAGAATCCCACGCAGGTTAAAGTCCTGCCACACTGGGTTAGAGTCCCGGTAATAGAAACGCAGGTTAAAGTCCTGCCACACTGGGTTAGAGTCCCGGTAATAGAAACACAGGGTTAAAAAAAAAAAAAAAAAAAAAAAAGAGAGAAAACGCAGGTTAAAGTCCTGCTGGAAGAAGTATTTGTTTATCTTGGTATCTTTGGTTTGTTTTTATTGCGTGGGAAACTGTTTTAGCATTGTGTTTAATGTTTTAATACTATGAGTTAAGGGTTAAGAACTGAGACTGCTCTCCAAGAGGTCTGTCAGCCGGTGATCTTCTTGTGTTTGTTCTATGTGTCTGTTGCAAAATCTTACAGGAAACATCTTGCCGCTCTCTCTGTAATGTTTTAGAAGAGAATCAGTTGATAGACATCCGGAAGAAAATTGTCACTCCCTGCAATTGTTATACTGTCTACGGTTTCGATTGCATGAATCTGGCAAACCGGTATCTCACAGTCTGTAGGCGACCTCTCGTGACCAAACCTGGTAAAACAGTCTGTTCTGATATAGACCATAAGGTAGGAATTATTTTATAAAGGTGTGTGGGTATGGCTGAGAGTGAATGAGACGCAGCATTGCTGCGAAGCGAGAGGGAGTCCCGCTCCGCATTTCCTGGACTTCGCGAGAAGCCAGGAAAAGGACAAAGTGACTGAAAAATCATGTGTGTGGAGCGTCACAATAAATTAGCATACAGTACTTGCGAGAAGGAAACTGATCGAGTTAAACCGACACAGGGGATAACTATGGGAGGTCAACAGAGTAAGGACGTAAATATGAAAACCCCCTTAGGATGTATCTTAAAGCACTGGAAGGACTTGGGAGGGATTCCAGGGGGAAACATAAGTAAAAAGACACTCCTTAAATATTGTACACAGTGGTGGCCGTTGTATAAGTTAGATGACAATGAGAAATGGCCACCGGAGGGAACAATTAATTATAACACTATTTTACAACTGATGCTCTTCCTCCGCCGACTTAATAAATGGGACGAAGTGATGTATGCTGACATGTTCTTTACCCTAAGGAATAAACCGGAGTGGCAAAGAGAGTGCGGGGTAAACGTAGCACCTCAGGACCCCCTGGTACTAGCCCTGGAAAAGGATAGGAAAGGTTCAAAGCCTAAAGAACGTTGCTGT
This sequence comes from Ammospiza nelsoni, assembly GCF_027579445.1. NCBI lineage: Eukaryota > Metazoa > Chordata > Aves > Passeriformes > Passerellidae > Ammospiza > Ammospiza nelsoni. Next base: position 36,633 of record NW_026683196.1, read on the forward strand.
GATGCATGTAGCATTGGGCAACAATGTCTTAAATTAACAAGAAAGGATAGTGGAAAGGAGAGCAAAATAAGCCTGTGGGAATACCATCCATTCGCCCCAGGACGGGAAGGGCCTCTTCCCAGGCCAAAAGAGGAACAAGGGGATCCTAGCCCATTAAAGGAACTGGAACGATGGTGGAAATCTAGGTTTGGGCACAGCCCTCAAAGACTAGACAACAGTTGGGGGGAGGATAGCCCATTAAAATTGGGGATTGACAGGAGGGAAAGCAGCCCGCAGGGATTGGATAGTCCACAGGGGTCGGGGAGCTACAGGGATGCTGACAGCCCACCCAGACTGGAAGCTGAGAGGGAAGAAGGCAGTCCACACGGAGCAGAGAGCCGAGGGGAGACACGCAGCCTGCCCGAACTAAGCCCATGTGGGGATAGTAGCACACCTAGGAATGGGAGTCTAAGGAAATCAGGTTCCTGTAGAATAGAAACGAGCATGCCGAGGACTGGAGACAAAAGTAACTCACTGGGAGGCAGCGTCTCTAAGTTGAAATATAGTGAGAAGAATGACAATGAGACATGCGAAAGGGAGGCAGAGAACAACTCACAGAAGCTGAATATAGTAATTCAGATAGAGGATAAGAGAAATGGAAAGGGAATAGAAGATGAGGAGGACAGCAGCCCGGAACAGGATAGGCGCCGGCAGATGCGGGAAGAAAGGCGACAGATGCAGAGCGAGAGGCGGTTGGACTGTGTAAACCATGTTAGGGGAGTAGTAGGAAAAGAGTTAACAGAAATAGAAGCTGAAGATGGAGACAGGAAAAGAAAAGAGAAGAGAACGAATAGGGAAGACATTGAGGCACAGGAAGAAGATCCCAGGGAGGGGACCAGTCACTCATATTATACCAGACCTGTAGCACGGAGGGAAGCAAAGCAAAGAGAGGAAGGGAACCATACAATAGCTCCTCTCCGACAACTCATGCCAATGGTAGGGGAAAGGACTAGGGTAAAGGTGCCGTTCTCCACAAGTGACCTGAACAATTGGAGGGATGAAGCAAGGAACTTCAGGAGGAATCCAGAGGGAGTAGCAAAGAGGTTTGAATTAATGGCAAGGAATTTAGATATTGATTGGGAAGATATAGAGGTAATGCTGTCAGAATTGACAGATACAGAAAGGGAACTCGTATTGGAGACAGGAAAACGACATGCTCAAGTATTATCAGGGAGACTAGAAGATAATTTCCCCAGCAGTAAACCAGAATGGGACCCGGGCAACGAAGAGCACTATCGGTGACTGGTGCAGTATAGAAACCTGATAGCGATGGGCTTGCGTAATGCGATCCCTAAGGCTATCAATTGGTCGATGCTATATGACGTCAGGCAGGGAAAGGATGAGACCCCATCAGAGTTTTTGGATAGACTTAGGGCAGCCATGAGACAATACACACCCCTGGACCCAGCAACGGAAGAAGGGAAACAACACCTGTTAGGATTAATGATGGGACAGAGTAACCCAGACATCAGGAAGAAATTACAAAAGCTTGAACATCCAGAAAATAAAAACCTGGAGACGTTGCTGAATGAGGCATGGAAGGTATATAATAATAGAGAAGTTGAGGAGAAGAAAAAGGAAGACAGGAGGATAGCTCGAGTAGTGGCTGTGGCAGTGGCAGCTCAGAAGACAGGTTACTCGGAACCTGGAACCAGGGGAAGAGGTAGAGGCAACCCAGTAGGAGGGGGAGGGAGGTTCCAACCCCACCCACCTAGAGTAGGGCCAAATCAATGTGCGCATTGCCTACAGATAGGACACTGGAAGCGAGAATGCCCCCAACTAAGGGAAAAGCTAATGGCCACTACTACTGCCACACATCAGGATACTGAATGAGGGGGACCGGTGGGCCGTACCCTAGCAGACCAACTGGTTAAAATGGAGCTATGGGAAGGTAAAAAAGAATTGGACTTTTTGATTGATACGGGAGCAACTTTTTCGGTTTTAAATCAGGAATTGGTACCTAAAAGTGATGAATTTGTACAAGTTGTGGGAGCAACAGGCCAACCAGAAAAGGCTTACTTTTTGAAACCCATTAAATACAAAATTGGGAAACAAATGGGAAGTCATCAGTTCTTGTATTTACCAAATTCACCAAAACCCTTATTGGGAAGAGACCTATTGGAGAACTTGGGAGCCATAATAAAGTTCAACAAAGACAAATTGGAATTTCAAGCAAATGAGGAACGACTGATTACAGCCCTAAGCCTAACAATCAGTTGTGTGGAACCTAAACCTGAGAATCACAACTTTGAGCGAATCCTGAGCGAGGCATACCCATTAGTGTGGGCTACTGATATACCTGGAAAATCAAAACAAGCAGCACCAATTGTTGTCGAACTTGAAATCGGGGCAAGACCGGTGGTAAGAAAACAATACCCTTTGAGGACAGAAGACAGGAAAGGGATTGAGCCCATAATCAAAAGGTTTCTGGAACTGGGGTTATTGGTAGAATGTGAATCGGATTTTAATACACCAATCCTGCCAGTAAAGAAACCTAATGGAGCTTATAGACTAGTTCAGGATCTGAGAGCAGTGAACGAAATAACCAAGACATTACATCCGGTAGTTGCTAATCCATACACACTTTTAACTAGACTGAAGGATAACTTGGCCTGGTTCACCATATTAGACCTAAAGGACGCATTCTTCTGCCTTCCCTTGGCTCCCGAGAGTCAAAAGATTTTTGCCTTTGAGTGGGAATCTGTAGATAAAGGAAGAAAGACCCAACTTACCTGGACGGTATTGCCCCAAGGATGGACCAATTCTCCCACGATTTTTGGGAATCAGTTAGCTAAAGAATTAGAACAGTGGGAAAGGCCGCTGGGAGATGGCACCCTTCTGCAGTACGTAGACGACCTCCTAATAGCAACAGTGACAGAGGAAGAATGCATTGAATGGACTATTTCCTTGTTAAATTTCCTGGGTTTAAGTGGATATCGAGTCTCTCAACAGAAAGCACAGCTGGTGCAAAAAGAAGTGGTGTACTTGGGATACGAAGTCTCCAGAGGACAGCGATCCCTGGGAGCAGCTAGAAAAGAGGCCATCTGTCAGATGCCTAAACCAGAGACAGTGAGAGATCTGCGTGCCTTTCTGGGGATGACAGGCTGGTGTCGGCTATGGATCTACCAATACGGGATACTTGCTAAACCACTGTATGATTTGTTGAAGGAAACTAAGGACGTTCTAGTTTGGACTCCCGAGGCAGAAGGGGCCTTCAGGAAGTTGAAACTGGAGCTAATGAGACCACCAGCCTTAGGTCTCCCAGATGTATCAAAACCATTCTGGCTGTTCTCCCATGAATGACAAGGGGTGGCCCTGGGAGTCCTAGCACAGCAGCTGGGACCACACAAGAGAGCTGTGGCCTACTTCTCCAAGCGATTGGATGAAGTAAGTAAAGGATGGCCAGGCTGCCTGAGGGCAGTGGCCGCAGTGATAATTAACATAGAGGAGGCCAGGAAGCTCACGTTGGGCCAAAAGGTGACTGTGTTAGTATCTCACACTGTGTCGGCTGTGCTGGAACAGAAAGGCAACCATTGGTTGTCGCCTTCCAGATTCCTAAAATACCAGGCCATCCTGGCTGAATCAGATGACGTAACCATTCAGGTAACTAACATTGTGAACCCAGCTTCATTTCTAGAAGGAAGAGCCCCAGCAGAACCCATCGAACATGACTGCCTAGAAACAATTGAAGCCATCTACTCCAGTCGCCCAGATCTCAAAGAAGAGCCGCTCGAAGATGCGGACAACTGGTTCTCGGATGGCAGCAGCTTCGTGAAGCGAGGAGTAAGAATGGCTGGCTATGCAGTCACTACTACAGAAAGGGTAATTGAGTCGAACCCCTTGCCTGCAGGGACTTCAGCTCAAAAGGCAGAGTTGATAGCTCTGACTCGAGCCCTGGAATTGGCGGAGAATATGCAAATTAATATATGGACAGACTCTAAGTATGCCTTTTCTGTTGTACATGCTCATGGAGCCATCTGGAAAGAAAGAGGACTGTTGACTACACAAGGAAAAACAGTCAAACATGCAGAGGAGGTTCTGCGATTACTAGAGGTGGTCCAACTCCCAGCACAAGTGGCCATAATGCATTGTAAGGGACATCTGAAAAGTAACACTATTCCAGAAATAAGGAACAGGAAGGCAGATACAGAAGCTAAATTGGCTGCCACAAAAACTAGGGAAGTGGAAATAGTAGCCCTAATACCAGGAGAGCTGGATACCGATATCCAGCCAGATTACCAGGAATCAGATCATAGATGGATTCAAAGAAATAAGGGCAAAATATTAGAAAATGGTTGGGGTCAATTGGAAACAGGACAGTTAGTAATACCAGGAAACGTGATGTGGCAGTTTGTAAAGGCAGAACATGAGAAGGCCCACTGGGGTCTAGATCCGCTTTACCAATATTTACAAACCAGGATAGCAGGACCGAAATTATTTACTACTATAAAAGACGTTACGTCCCAGTGCGAACGATGTCTGAAAAACAACCCGAATACGGGAACCAAGGTACACCAAGGAGCCATAAATCGAGGTAAATTTCCAGGTGAAGTGTGGCAAATTGATTTTTCTGAACTCCCAAGAAAAGGGGGGTTTCGGTATTTGTTGGTATTGACTGATACATTTTCTGGGTGGCCTGAAGCATTCCCTTGTAGGACAAAGAAGGAAAGAGAGGTAACTAAAGTACTGTTGAATGAAATTATTCCACGGTTTGGGGTACCAAAGAGCATTTCTTCGGATAGGGGTACACATTTCTTTGCAAAAGTAGTAAGAGCAATAAGTAAAGCATTACAAATCAAATGGCAATTACACACGCCTTACCGTCCACAGGCCAGTGGGCAAGTGGAAAAGATGAATCATCTTATCAAACAGCAAATTGCCAAAATATGCCAGGAGACTAATTTGCAGTGGTATCAAAGTTTGCCTATTGCTCTGCTGAGGCTGAGAGTCAAACCAAGATCAAAAGAGAAGTTAAGCCCATTTGAAATTTTGTATGGTAGACCTTATGCTATGCAAGTTGTAAATGGGGACGCCATAGACCAAATCGGTAATCAATATGTTTATGATTATGTAATTACGGTGGGGAAACAGTTTGATAAAAATGCTACTGTGATGATAGAGCACCAACCTAAACAACCTGACTGCAAATTGCATCCGTTTAATCCCGGTGATTGGGTGTATGTTAAGAATCTTTTAGGAAAACCCCTGCAAGAAAAGTGGGAGGGACCTTTCCAAGTGCTGCTGACTACCTTCACCGCGGTTCGGATCAAGGAGCGACCTACGTGGATCCACTATTCACGGGTCAAGAAAGCTCCGGAGAACAAACAAGAGGAGGAGAGCAAACGAGAGGAGCAGACGTCATGATCCTGACTCCACCTCAGACCTTCACAACTCTGATCATTGGACTCTCGATAAGTATAGCTCTTCCCCTAGACTCTTCCTCAATAGACCCATGGTCTCATGCGCACCAGTGTATCCACCCGGAGTTGGGAACGAGAGGACCCTATTTCGAGGTTTATGCCTTACGTAACAATCAGCCATACGCGAGTGAAGTATGGGATCAGCCCTCCATGGTAGCATACAAGGGAGACCAAGTCCAAATTGGGTGTTGAGAACTTGACCCAGAAGAAGGGAAAACAAGGCGGCTAGTATTAACAATTAAACCCTTGATGCCAGCCTTTGAACATAACCTAATTACCTTTAGTCCAGTGAAAATGGGCAAGCCCACCGTCTGGATCCAGCAAAAGGGCCCAATTTCATGTCAGAGGGGTGACTTCAGGGAAGATCCACCCGAATCACAACCCCAGAACTCGGTGATTTATAGAGAAGATTCGCTTGGGGAACTACATCCTCAAAACATAACCCTTGACCTTAACCCCCTTCTCTCTCCTGCGGGAAAGATCGTAGCATCTAGTGGTCCTGAGGAAGGGAAAGCACAGTGTGAGATGGCATTTAGACTGGATCAGTCGATGACGTTCACATGTGAAAGGGAGTTGAAAACGCTGGGACGGGGTCTTAGTTTCCCTAACCGTGCTGTCGAATATAAGGTGGAATTGCCGGGAGACGTGATCCCATTGTATCCAGATCTAGACTTGCCCCAAGAAACCGCTCTACCGGTGGAATGTAAAGCAGTACATAACCTAACCTTTATAGGGCCTCAGGTGATAAGAAAATCTAACGAACTAAAATTATTGTTAGATCCCACTTATTCCCTGAAAAAGGCGCAGATGAACATTCACGCCGATATTACGTATTTGCAGAAAGATTGCTGACCATTTATACAGCAAAGCCTTAAGGGATGGAATGCATGGCTAGCGACAAGGTCACATCACAGAAGAGCAAAAAGAGATCTAAGTGGGTGGATTAGCACCGAATTTGGTATAGTAAACACGATAGATCAAGAGGTATTAGTGAACAAATTAAGTACCGTCACATCGAACTTAGGAAAGCTTAAGATGCCCCTCAGTTCATCCATGCTTACATTAGCTGAAACACAATCGCTAGTAGTAAAATTACTAACCATGGTAGCAAACCATACTGCAGAGGATTTTGTGAAGCTCGCTGACTACACAGGAGAACTTAGCAAAGACATTGCACTCGCTATCCAATGCTCTCAGACGCAACAATGGGTACAATCAGTAGTGGCAGGAATAATGAGAGAAGGAACGTCAGGTATATTACTTCAAGAAATAAGGGAAACAATATTAAAGGACAATCACACTACACAATTTGAGAAGGACCACCAAGCTTGGTGGCAATTAGTAAACTTCACTTATGAACCTCAACAAGAACACATTGAAGCTTATGTCCTCACCATTAGTGCGGCAGAGGAAAGAACTATCTTTCCCATCCTCACTCTAGGGACAATACATCAAGATGTCATTGTCAGGCCAATAGACCATAATGTCTGGGCCAGTTATGATTATACCAAAAATAGGTGGCAGTCGGTTAGCACAGAAGCGTGTATTCCTAGAGGACAATTAGGCTATGTTTGCGAAAATGCTGTGGTAGAAGCAGAAGATTTATGCTTAGATGCTGAAAATAGTGTATGCACTTTAGAAATGCTTCCGCATAATAGAACACGATCACAAGTTTACTATATAGGGAATGGGTGTGCTTGCATGAGGACAGCTTGTGACAACGTCACTATAGATAATTGCCAAGAAGAGACTAACAATACCAACTTCTGTGTTTGCAACTTCACCAAGATCGTAGGCTGTGATTTTCATTATATTGTTCCAATAACTACTCAACAGCTAATTAACGCAGATTTTAATCTATATCAAGAGGTACCGAAATTACAAATAGGGATGGACGTCAAGATTCTTAAAGCAATGCTCGCACATCCTAAAGTAAAGGAATTGGTGAAAAAGGTGAATCAAACGACTAAACGAACGGTATGGCAGGTAGAACATAATTCAGAAAAAATAAAGAATGTCCTGACCGAAGTAGAACAAGTAGGCCAGCATCATTGGTGGGATATCTTTACAGGATACTCCCCAACAGCTACACAGGTCTTCAACTACCTGGTGCACCCAATGCTAATGGTAATTGTAAATGCTAATGGTAATTGTAGTTCTGTTACTATTGACTCTCACAAATATTTGTATGTGGTGGAAACTAAGAATCATAATGAAAAGGACCCAAATGGTTTGGGCTATGGTACGAGCGTATCAGCGCCCTATAGGATCAGAATTTAACAAAAGAATTCATAAGTTATAAGAAAAAGGGGGGAATGAAGCCCCAAAACAGATAGCCCTCAAGAAATAATGAGTTAAAACATAGAATGTGAGGCATTTGGAAAAGGCATAGTATTAGGAAACCCATAGAGCAATTAATCAGCTAAAACATGGAACACAATGACAGGAAAGAGATAGGGATAGGAGAAGTGATGGGCTAAGCATGATCAGAGCCAACAATGTCAAACTGACCCTCAGAACTTTGCCAAGCCATAGAGACCAAGCCAAGTACACCGGGAATTGACCAAATTAGGAAAGAAGTTCAAAAGTTTAAAGAGGAAGACTCATCAGGAGACCCCAGCCCATGATGAAGGCAACCGGAATGACTACCAAGAAGATCCTCAAAAGAAGTGTCCCCGCCCACGCTCCGCCTATGCCATGCCCCATATGAATATTCATGCAAAGATATGATTATGTATATGATCTGATGTAATCTTATATCCAAAACTGTATAAAAGCTTGCTTTTGTTACGGGAAACTCGGAAATCCACTTTGTGATTTCCCCGACGTGTCGCAATAAAATACCTCCTGCTTATTAGACTTAAGCTGAGTCTCTTAGGCAGTTATTCTCGCCTTTTGGGGCAAAATTCGGCATCAATACCTTAAACCAATATACCTTCTCGCTGTCCTTCCCTAAAACAAACAGGAGGCGAGTTCCGGTCCTGTGTCCTTAGACATCTTACGGCCGGAGCCTAGGCTTTTTTACCAACCACCAAATCCAAATCCAATTATCACCTTTTTCCAATATAAAGCACCTTCGGGCTTACCTTGGCAGTTGTCCGACAGGCGTGGGGTCGGGCACGACCGATGTCTCCCCGAGAAGTGCTCGGTGCCGGCTTGGAGTGGATCGGGATGTGAACCGCCCCAGCAACCCTCGGAGTCCTGCTGCAGTTGCCAGAAAACTGTTGCCCGATTGATAAATGACACAAAACTCGGATAAGTTTTGTGGGTGCTTTATTAAGGGCCCGGGGAGCTTGGGGGACTCACGTCCCTAAAACCCGAGCTCCCAAATTCACGTATGGGTGCTTCCCTCTTATACATGCGATTCACAACAAAGTCTCCAAGAAACAGTTTCCCGTTCCCCTTGCCTAGCCTCCAAGAAACAGTTCCCCGTTTCCCTTGCCTAGTCACAGAGCCCTTGTGATACATTCCTTGGTTCACAAACAAGATCATTAATCTTCTGCTTATCTTATTCTAAGAGCATTCTATGCTGCCTCCAGACAGGTTAGCATTCTTACTTTCCTGCACTAGTTTAAATATTTATTAAATCCCTAAGACTGCCTGCTAGGTTACACACAAAACCCAACACACTTTCAATGGCTACAAAACTACTTTTTAACAAACCAGTTCACACACAACTCACTATATTTAAATATTTTGCTAAATTTCATTTCTTTTCCAACAACAGGGCAGGGAGGGCCAGGGCTGGCAGTGGCTGCTCAGGGATGGGTTTGGCCCGTGTCCCTCCAAGCAGCGACTGCCCAAGAAGCTGCACAGCCCCTGGGCTCTCCTCCCAGCCTGATGGGCTTTGTTGGGCGGCACAGCCTGTGCCAAGGGCCGGCAAGGTGCCTGCAGGCCCCAGCTCCGGGGGAAACGTGCTGCCAGCTCAGCAGTGCAGCACAGCACGGGCTGACGCTCCCCATTGCTCCCACAGGTGCAGCTGGAACCACAGCACATGTTCCTGATTCCCTGAAGGGCCTTGGAAGGGGTTTCTGTCTGGGAACAGGCTTCTGGCTAGGGTTACTGCCAGGCCTGCTTGTTTTAGAGCTTATCTTCATCTTAGGCTCTGTCCGAATTTGGACTTGCTGGTAGAGAAATGGGTGAGTGTTTAGTTCACCTTTCCCTCAAACAGCTTCTTTTGAAAGTCTACTGTACATAGGAAACATTCCCAGTGAGGCTGCAGTGTAGGTGTGGCCAGTCCATGATGTTCAAAGAACTCTGCTGAGGGTTCTGCTGCTGCCCAGAGCTTTCATTTGCCTCCTAATTGCTGGGCCTTGTCCTGGGGGGCCTGCTGGGGCTGCAGCCAGTGCTGGCTCCCACTGAGGCTGCCTGGCCAAGAGCAGCCCTAGGGGCACAGGGCAGAGGCAAAGCACGGTGGGGAGGAAAAGAGCAGGGATGAGATTGCTCTTGAACGGTAGGGGAAGGGAGAATGTCGCTTATCCGAGAGAGCCCCAAAGAGCGGCTGATAGGGATGCCGGCTGATCAAGGAGCCCCGAGGAGCGGAGGGAGGGCGTATCGGCTGACAGAGTGTCCCGAGGAGCAGCTGGGGAGAGTGGCAGTGTGCGTTGGCGGGGAGGAGCGGCCGGAGCGCTTGCACGGTCCAGTGGTGGGGAGGCCGGCGGGGCTGTCGGAGTAGGCTCAGCCCGGCCGGTGGGCACGGCTAACCCCGCCCGCCCGCAGGACCACGGCGCAGTTCCTGTTCGAGGCAGACCTGCACGGGCTGCTGAAGCTGGACACGCTGATCCCGAACGCGCCGCCTGCGCGATGGCAGCGCAAGGCCAAGGAGACCGGCCCCGGGCCCAGCCCTGTCGGCGTGTCGCCCGTGAAGCCGGCCAATCGCTCCCACAGCTCCAGCAAGACGCCATCCAAGACGCCCGGTGAGCGCCGGCCACCGGCGGCAGAGGTTGAGTGCGGGAGCCTTGCCCAGGCTGCTTGTCCGTAGCCACGGGGCTCTGGGCTCCCTGCCACGCTGCCCTACCGGCTGCTGCTCAGGCAGGAGGAGGTGGGCTGTGCTCCTGACAGCCACCCACCTCCTTGCCAGCATAAGGGGCAGAGCTCTGAGCACTGGGGCTGGCGAGCTGCTGTTCGCCCAGCTGAGCCTTGCTGGCACAGCTGTATGCTAGGACGAGTGTGGGCGGGACTGTTAGCTGACAGCTTTACATCCTGTGAGCGTTTTTGTATCTTCCCCTTATCTCTGGACTCTGGAATTGTTACACTAGACCCAAGGAGTTGCACCACACTGTCCCTAACCAACTTGGTGGCAGGGAGGAAAATATAAGTTAGTTGTGACTGGGTGGCATGAGACCTCAGAGTCCTACTTGTTTGGTGGGTGTGATGTGGAAGAGTGTTGGGTTTGCTCCCATGAAAGCTCTAATACAGGCTGTTAAATAGTTGTAAGACAATATTTTCATATGTGAATGCAGGTAAATCTGGATCCAAAATTCAAAGCACCCCCACAATGGCTGGGGGGAATCGCTACATTCCAAACACAGCACTATGCAGATGGAGATGGCAAATTTCCTCCTAACTAAAGAGAATGACCCTGCTGAGGATTCCCCTACCAAGAAGGTGAGCATGTTGCTAAGTTACAATTGCTTCAACAACCGCTACTCCTTCCTGCCCCTTTACAGAGCAGTAAACTATAGGTTCTATCAAGTGGGCACACAGGACTGACAAGTCCCAGCCATCACTACTTGCAGCTCTGGGCTTCAGGAGCCTAGGATGACACTGAAGCTGTAGAGACTGCCATGCACTCTAAGCCTAATCTGCTTCTGGTAGCAAAATTTAGCTTTTGACTAATGAGGCTTTAAAATGTAGCAGGCAACACAAACACAAAGCTGTGAGCCTATGCAAAGTGAAACTGCTCGTGGTAGCTATTCTAGGACAATGTCTCCACAGGGAACACTTCTGGAATGTTTTACACTGTCTTCTGAAATCTGTTTGTGAAGCATTTGGTCACTTTGTGGCTGTGGCTTTTCCCACTGGCAATGACACTGAATTTGCCATTGTGTGAAAATGTGAGCAGGACGATGTATGAAAGTCTGAGGAAAAGCTGCTTTGACCTGTCTCTGTGTGACTGACCCTTGCAGCACAGGCAAACATCTTCAGATTCTAAGAGAAGGGGACTTAGGTGTCTGTTTAAATTGCAGCGTGGAAATTGTTTTAAATGCATTGCACTGAGGGTGATTTGTCTCTGTAGGAGCAACAGAAAGCCTGGGCAGTGAATCTGAATGGTTTTGATATAGAAGAGGCAAAGATCCTCCACCTCAGAGGAAAACCACAGAATGCTCCAGAAGGTATGATACAGGCTCTGTGTGAGCTGAATCAGCAGGAGAGATCAGGTCAGGGGAACAGCAGCAATACAGAGGCTCTGTGTGTGGTCACAAGAGAAATCAACTGGTTTCTGAGAGCTGTACAGGCTGGAATCTCCTTTCTTAAGGTTCCTAAGGTCGAGGGAGGGCATAAAGTTATAGTGAATTTATTTAGGAGAGTTGCTATGACTGCCAGTTGGTCACCTGTTACAGGGCTTGCAAGGGTCTTCAGGGTGGAGAGAGAGACGAGAATGTTGACCTCATGTTCAGAAGGCTTGATTTATTCTTTTATGATATATATTACATTGTTACTATACTAAAAGAAATAGAAGGAAAGTTCTCAGAAGCTAGCTAAGCTAAGAATAGAAAAAGAATGAATAAACAAAGGGCTGTGTCTCAGCAGAGAGTGAGACCTAGCTCTGCCTTGAGTGGTCAGTAAATCCAAACATTCACCCAAGACCAATCTCACATCCACCTGTTGCATTCCCCAGCAGCAGATAACCATTGTTTACCTTTTGTTGCTGAGGTCACAGCTTCTCAGAAGGGGGAAAAATCCTAAAGAAAGGATTTTTATGAAAAGATGTCGGTGACATTTCACCTATACTGCAGGTTCCAAACCTTCATGAAGTCTGTAAGAGCATCAAACCCTCTGCTGTGCACTTTCTAGCTTAAACTGCAACTAAATATAATGGGATTCAAAAACCCAAGTGTTTGTTAAATTTTTTTCCATGAATGAGGAAATTGTAGCTCACCCCTGTTCAGCAGTTCATACTGCCAGTGATTTTAGTGCACAGCAGGTTTGTGAGTGTTTCTCTTAGGACTTTATTTTCACTCCAAGGGATTCCTAGTTGGGTGAGCTGCACTCAGCTGGGAGGAAACTAACTCAGGTTAACAAACCTGTTCCCCTGCACACAGGCTGTCAGAATAACCTGAAAGTGCTCTACAGTCAGAAAATGGCACCTGGATTCAGCAGGAAGAAGAGCAGATATATTCCCTCAAAGCCAGAACAGGTCTTGGATGCACCAGAGATATTCAACGACTACTGTAAGTAGGTTACAGGGTTGAGTGCTAGGCATCCAGAACATTCTGCACTGGATTGCTGTTCCTAGGACAGTGTAACTGGGCTGTCTGTATTATTTTGTGTACCCAGGCTAGCACAGACCACTTCTGGAGTGTCCCTGTGTGGCCTTACAGGGACAGTGGTCTAGGGCACTGTGTAGATGCCTTGGAGCAGGGTACCTGGCCCCAGCAGCTGGGCATAGTGACACTCAGAAGGCTGCCCCTCACCTGTACATGTGTGTGTGCACATGTGCACCCGCACCTGCTGCATCAGCACAGGTGAAGGGCAGGGCTCTCTAGCCAAGCATGGTGTGACCTGCATTGCTCTTTCAAAGTGTAGATCTGAATCTCATAGACTGGAGCTGCCAGAACTTCCTGGCAGTGGCTCTGGATGACGCTGTTTATCTGTGGAATTACGGTACTAGGGAGATTATCCCCCTGCTGCAGACGGAGCATCCAGATATTTACATTTCCTCTGTGTCATGGATTAAAGATGGAGACTACCTTGCTGTTGGCACAAGTAGTGTGGAGGTTCAGGTGAATGCAGGAGTAAAACTAGAGGCGTTTTCAAGGGATTGACAGAACTGTGGGGCCTGGGGACAAAACCTTGGTTGGCAGAGGAAGGATGCCATGCACCTGACTTGTCTTCCCTGGTGTGGGGTGGAACTGCCCAGTGTGCAAGGCAGGGTTTGGTTTGAGGGTTTTCTGATAAGCAGTGTTACCTTCTGTGCTATAGTCATGAGATACACATTTTCTCTGAGAAAGCTGAATGCCAGAGCCTGTGCAGCAAGGTTCCTAGGGCATAGAAACAGGATTGGGTTTCTTCTGAAGAACTTTTTGCTTTGCCTTTCCAGCTATTGTTGCATTTATATTGTTGTATATCATATTTCTAGGGTCTCATACCTTCTGGGTGGTTTTCTCACAGCAGCTCTTCACAGCAGTGTTGTTGTTGCTTCTCAGCCAGGGCTCCTTTCCAGCTCTCCCTGAATGCCGCACACCCTTTTATCCCAGCCACCTCCACGGGCTGCAGCTGCTGCCCAATCAAGACATTGCAACTGCAGCCCATTTACAATAACTGGAATCAGGGCAGGGTCACTTATACAATACAGAGATCTTTTACTGCAATACATATATTTACTCAGGCCCCTATAAGCTATGGGACATTGAGCAGCAGAAACGTCTCCGAACCATGACCGGCCTTTGTGCCCGTGTGGGAACCCTCAGCTGGAACAGCTGCATCGTCTCCAGGTAAAGCAGTGGGTCAAGGGCAGTTTCCAGTTGTTGCAAACTCCTATCCCTCAATCTATGTGTGGCATGGGTTAGGGATGGCAGAGAGAAGTTTGTCCTGGCTTGGGATTCTTACTCAGCCTTATCCGTTGGGGCTGTGAGGAGAAGGTCTCTTTCCTGTATTGCAATTTGTGCTGAAGTTGTAAAGAGCTTGTGGGGGTGTTTCACTCACACCAACAGACCTGTGTTGCTGGTAACACTGGTTGAAACCCAGTGGCAGGTATAGCAGTCTTGCAACAACAAAAATGGATTTGGGTGAAAATGTGCAGCCTGACCCTGCAAGCCTTCTCTTCTCTCTGCAGTGGTGCACGGACTGGGCACATCCATCACCACGATGTCCGAGTGGCTGAGCATCACATGGCCACCCTTGCTGGCCACACAGAGGAGGTGTGCGGACTCAGATGGTCTCTGGATGGCCGCTACCTGGCCAGTGGTGGCAATGACAGTCTTGTGAATGTCTGGCCATGCACCCAAGGTGGGGGTGGCGACTCTGCTCCTGTACAGACCTTCACTCAGCACCAGGGTGCTGTCAAGGTGAGCACAGAGCTGCCACGGGCGGATATGTGTGTGCAAGGCAGGCATGCAGCACTGGCTGGGTGCAGGTTTGTCGGGTTTTCAGGCTGTTGCTGTTTAGGTGGCCTGGAAAGGCCCAGGGATGGCCTTGGAGAGCCGACGCTTCAAAGAACGAGGAGAGACTTCTGATCTTGTCTCGGTCTCGGTGTTTATTAATTGTTTATCTAAAAGATTTTCTTTCAGCCCGACAGAGGTCTGCACAGCAAGTCAGCCATGGGCACACTGCCGAAGCCCCCGGGCGGTCACTTATCTTTATACCCTAAGTTACGTGTACAATATTTATCATTTTTCTCCAATACTTTCTACTCTTATTAACCTGTGCACTTCTAGTAATGACCAATCCCAAAGTGCCACCACCACCACAGAAGATGGAGGCCAAGAAGAAGAAGAAGGAGGACAGGACACGCCCCAATTCCTCCATCTTACTTCTCTAGACCCCCCTGTACCAAAATCCTAAACCCTGTGTTTCACACTTTAACTAACTTATCCCTTCACCATTCACCCAGTGAATTCCTCCCAGCCCTCATACAGGTCTCATCTCCTGTGTAGGATCAAAATCCTGCCACCAGACACTTCTGGCAACATTCCAGGATTCCCGAGCCCCCCAAGGGTGGTCTCGGCCTCTCTGCACCTCCATCCTGAGGTGCTGAGATCCCACACAGGTTGCCTCTTGTATGTTTTAAAATGAACTCTCCTCTCTCAGGCCTGGCATGGTGCCCATGGCAGATGAATGTTCTAGCCACTGGAGGTGGCACTAGAGACAGACATATCCGCATCTGGAACGTGTGTTCTGGCGCCCGCCTCAGTGCTGTTGATACCCGTTCCCACGTGAGAGATGAACATCAGCTTGGAGACAAACACCTTCTGGCAGCACACCTACACAGAGCTGCTGGCTCCTCAGGCCCAGAGGCACAGGAAGCCTCCGAGTGGTGAGCATCAGCACATGCACCTCGCCTCACCTGTGTTACTGCCTCTTTGCAGGTGACTTCTATCCTATGGTCCACAAACTACAAGGAGCTCATTTCAGCCCATGGCTTTGCACAGAATCAGCTGGTTATATGGAAGTATCCAATAATGACCAAGGTTGCAGAGCTGCAAGGTAGGTGGATATTGTTATCTTGTTGTTGCATTTCTAAAGTCCCATACTGTCGCAATCATATTTCTAAAGTCTCGTACCTTCTCGGTGATACTTCTTGGGGGCAGTTCCTCACAGCTCTGACTTCTTCTCCTGCTTGTTGCTCCTTCTTCGTCAGGGCTCCTTGTCAGCTCAGCTTGACTGGCCAAGCCCAGCCCCTTTTATCCCAGTTATCTTCACAAGCTACAGATGCAGCCCAATTAAGGACATTGCAGCTGCAGCCCATCAAAAACAACCAGGACTTATCAGGGCAAGGCCTATATACAGATATTCAATATACAATACAGATATTTTACTAAGACTCCTTCTATATTCCCCCTTTTCGTTTACTTACAGATACTAAGACTCCTACTATATGTGGACAGGGCCTGGGTGGGGGCCTGTTAGAGGTTGAAGACAGCTGCACTCCTTGGTTTGAGCCTGCAGCATCACTGATACAGGACAGTATCTGGGGCCATGCTGCTAGGAATAAAGCATGCCCACGGGGCTGTGGAAGAGATACCATTGATCCAAGTGTATGCTTGGGGTCTGAAATAATGCTGCCACAACCACTGGGGAGACAGCTATGCAAGCTGGCAGGGCTCATGGGAGCATACAGGAGTAAATGTGCATGTGCTGATCAGCTCAGCCCTGACTGCACATTCCTTCTCCTCCTAAGGTCATACTAATATAATCTTGAACCTGACCATGAGCCCTTATGGTACAACAGTGGCCTCAGCAGCTGCTGATGAAACAGTGCAGGTCTGGAGCTGTTTTGAGATGGATCCCATAAAGAAGAAGGAGAAAGAGAAGGCAAACAGTGCCAAAAGTGGTATTCTTCACCACAGCATCCGCTGAGAGCACGGGATTTTTGTGGGGAGGGGAGTATTTGGTTTTACACACTGTACAGTATTTTAAATGTTAATGAACTGCTTAACTTGACTTTTTCTTAATGGAGTCTGATGGAAGAAAAAGCCATGGCTCCTAAACCCAAGTCCTCCCTGAGGCTGGGGATCTGGGCAAGGAGTGGAGACCTAGGTCTTAAGGGCCAGTTTACAGGCCCCTGAGCTTAGCACAGCCTAGCAGAAGGATGCTGTGCAAGGGCTGTACTTCTGTTTCTGTCCCAGCTAAGATAGATATGTCACCTGCCCCATCTAGATGCTGACTACAAGCACAGCAGCTCCACCACAGGCTCAACTGAAAGCACAGCATGGTTGTGGCCTCAGTTTGTGTTGTCCTGGCCTGTCTCACAAGCCCAGGGACACCTTCCTATGGCTCTGCAGGCAGATCTCAGTTTGTCTTGTTAGCTACAGGCAGCCATCACTGCCTGCCTATGGTGCTGGAGTAGAATAGCTGTTGGAAAAAAAAGGAGGGAGGGAAATATAGAGCAACAGCTGTAATCACCCCAAAGGCTGGAAAGGGGCTGGCTCTGGCATAAAGCCTGCTGCAAAACAAAAGGTTAGCTTACACTGCCACAGCCAGCCTGGATGTCATGCAAGAGCCACACAAAGCACCACCAACCCTGTGCTCAGCCTTCAGTCACGTATTCTTCCAACAACTCTGATCTCCCTTCCCCTCCTGCTGACAGGAGGCCCTGGTGCCTCACTGAGGCTTCATGCAAGGGAGCAAGCACCAGGGCTCAGCTGACATTTATTGGAGCTTGACTCCCCTACACTTGGAAAAATGTCTTTTTTCCAGGCTGAACTGTGCTGGAGCAAGTTGCAGGAAATATATTTGAGCCCTTACCTGACCAACAACCAGCTCAGCCATGCTGCTTTGCACAGTGGAGCTGCAGTGTCTGATGTTGTCGGGCTGCCCCAGACCCATCAAGCCTGTCCTTCAGCTGCACCAGGATTGCCAGGGGCTGCTGGGGACACTGCACAGCTGATAAGCACCTTGGCCTGTACAAAGCAGCTCCACCAAGCCTGTACCTCCCATCAGCCCTCAGTGATTAGCTGAGAGTGGATTACTAACTGTTTTCACCTTTCCCTCAGCACAGTACCACACTGTGCCTAGCACCAGCTCTGCCTCCTGAGCCTTACAGCAGCTGGGACCTTCAAAGGTTCCCACTTGTCCTCTGCCAAGGCCAGTGAGTGTGTAACCACACCCACCAGAGCACCCCCACACACACACATAAAGCTGATATGGGGGACACAGTCTCAAAAAACAGCCACTGAGCCAGCACCTTCCCAGCAGTGCTGCTGGTGCATCCCCATTTGGCCACTTGGGAAAGATCAGGAGGTCCAAGGATGGAGCTCTCCCTCCGACACAAACCCTAGGGCCACAGCTGTCTCTAAAGGGGAAGCAGGCAGGAACCCAGATGCAAGGCTGGGCTCTTCCACAGAGCTGTGCTGTTGTTGTAGGAGCCCTGTCCCACAGCCCTGCACTTGGTGCTGGGAATTAGCACAGACTTGCCCTGTAGGGCCACAGCTGATTAGGCCTTCCCTGATCCCTGACCTGGAAGGAAAGCTTTATATGCCAAAAAGTTCCTGTCATTTTTTCAGTCCCATGTAAGAGCAGCTCAGCTTTCTCACAGACTCTTTCTTTCTTCTTAGCACATGCCCCACACCCAGATGCTGTGCATTACATAGCCCTTAGAGGAACCTCTGAGCATTACTAGAGGGTAATGATACTGCAGGGTCTTTGACCCCATGCTGGTCTCTTACAGTCCTGGAGTGAGGAGGAGCAGAGGAAGGAAGTGGGCACTGATCCTGCAGGCCCAGTAAACACAGCCCTGTAAGGTGTTAATTCAGTTCACAGCATGACAGCGTATTAATTACCAAGTGCCATGGCCAGCCCATAGAAGAGCACAGCTAACAGTGTTATGAATAAGAAGCTTGACTAGGCCAATATTCAAGCAGCAATCAATTTATTGTTTAATATGGTAAAGTATGAGCAATACAGTGCTGGGTAGAGTGGGGGAAGTTTTCCCTCCAACTGCACACCGATAATTGATGGTTACAGGTATTTATAGGGGTACCCATCAGTTTTTTTCAGCAGTTTCTATTTCCAATCTTTTACTCATCAGCAATTTTTATTCGAAATTATTACATCACAATTCTATACACTATTGTGATTTTAATTTCTCAGGATGTATCTCAAAGGAGTATCCCCAGATGGTGATGGTCCAGTTTCCAAAAGAAGACAAATCCCATCTGGTGGGGTCCAGCTCCCCAGATGTGTGTCCACCTTTTAATTGCAGAGACTCTAAATCTCATAACAGTGATGTCCAGCTTCCCTTTGGTCAAACCCATAAACCCTTGAGGTGATGTTCATTTTCCTTTCTCAAGCTGTTTTTCTCTGCTTCAATGAGGCGTGAGATAAGCATATTTCCTTTATATATATTCCAAAGCTACAGTTTCAAGGATACAAGTAATATTCTAAAATTATACTTCAAAAGGTTATTATTGCAGAGCTTTTTATAGATTAAATGCAAGCAAAAAGCAACATCTTTAACACTTTAATTCCAATACTCCTAAATCAACTAGGGCTAATTTGCAAACAAAAGATAGGTTCAAAGGCCTTTTTCCATGCTTTATTCTCCTCAGTTATTATTAGAATTCACAGCTCTCCCATTGTCGGGGTCCACACATTTTGCATTCACAACTACACACATCGCCTGTTTGTACCTGACACGAAACACAGCTTTGCATCTCACAAACAAGAAAATGCACTCCTTGCTCTTCTGACACAGCTCTCTCTGTTCATAACGTGGGGCAGTGAGTGCCAATGTGCAGAAGCTGATGCAAGGAACAGGGACGAGGATGCAGCAGGCACAGTGCCAAGCTGACAGAGGGATGATCTTTGGCAGTGGCACTGAAGGAGAAGAGTTTGCAGGCAGGACAGAAAATGGCTCTTTGTTTCACCTCTTCTTTCAGTGCTGCTAAGAATGTAGCCTGGAGCAAGCTGGGAACACCAGAGCCTGGAGCCCTTTCCAGGCAGAGCTGCATCAGACACAAACCAGCAGGGGACTGAGGAGCCCCTGGGGTGGCAGTGAGCAACCTTGGGCTCTGCTCATTGCTGGTGGCATTTTCTATTGACCCACCTCCAAGGACTTCTGTTGTGCTCTGTATTTCTACGGGTTTCCCCCCCTTTTTTTTTTGGTTGTCTCCTGCACCTTTTCTTCTCCAAATTTTCCTACCCTGTCAGCAGCAGCCCCTGTCCAGAACTGGCTCTAAAATATCAGCAAAGCAGTTAGGAACAACAATGGGTGGAATCCTGCGGCTCAGGAATTCGTATGCCAGAGCCCTGCCTGTGCCTTATGCTTTGTCAGGACCTCCTTCTCTGTGCAAAAACTAGGGATTAGTGGAGTTTTTTTGCCAAAGAGCTCCTGAGATGCAAATGTCGTGCTATGTTTCTCAGGAGTGTATCTGTTAAGTTCATTGCTGACAAAGAG
Source organism: Ammospiza nelsoni (assembly GCF_027579445.1). Classification (NCBI taxonomy): domain Eukaryota; kingdom Metazoa; phylum Chordata; class Aves; order Passeriformes; family Passerellidae; genus Ammospiza; species Ammospiza nelsoni. Next base: position 56,871 of record NW_026683196.1, read on the forward strand.
AAAGTAAGGCCAGGGTAGCAGAGCAGCTGGGAGCTAGTCACTCCCTGCAAAGGGCTGGTGTAGGATGTGGCAACACCACGTTCCAGGAGGGGCGAGCAGGGTCAATGTGCTCAACGTGCTGCCAATGAGGTTTCGGTCACTTAGAGAGTAGTCAGGAGTGGTGAGCACTGCAAGATCCAGCTGCAGTCCCCATCCATGTCCCTTTCAGTGCTGGCTTTAGGGTGTCTCCAGCCTGGATCCAGAGCGTCCTGGGGGGCTCCTGAGGCTGCCTTTGCACTCAGGGTGAGGATGCCCAGGAGCCCCTGAGGCTGCTGTGGGGAGCAGGGCTGGGGCTTGCGGCCTGGCAGGTGTGGCTCTGGGGGCTGTGACATGCCAGGGCATGGGTCACTGTCACTGCCCTCCGCAGCCCTGGCTAGCTCTGTGATGCTCAGGGACAATGGCAAGAGTGGGGAACTGGCTAGGTTAAGGTTTTGCGTGAGCCAGAACCTCTAGGCCAAATGCTGAGCAGTAGAGACCCCTGGAGGGCCGAGTGAAGGAAGCAGAGGAGGCTCTTCTGTGGTGTAAAGTGCAGCAAATTCATCAGGAGAGGAAGGGGGAAGGTTCTGCAGGTGAGAATGCCCAATGGGAACAGATGTTGAAAGAATCCCCAACCCCCCTGTGCACGGGTTTTTAAAATCTTTCAAAACAGGGAGTGGACACCATATAGTAACCAATAAGCAACTCTTGGGGTGTGGTTTTTAAGGCTACAACAAATCAGAAAAAGGGGAAGAGAGAGCGTTGCGATAGGGATTGGATTTTAGGGTGAGGGACAGGGAACTTTCTGGAACAAAGGGTAGGGTTTGGGCTGATGGATGGGGCAAAGGAGCCAGGTTGTCTTGACAGACAGGGAAAAATCTGGTGAGGAGGGAGGGGATTCCTTGAGGGACACTTGGGTAGGAGGGCATAACATAGGGGAGAGACTAACTGTAATAACTCAGGGAACACTTGGACATGCCACTATATAAGAGAACATTTGACTCAATAAACTAATACACTGCAACACAGAAATTCAGGCTTTCAGCAGCTGAGAGGTGGCACTATTAGAACCCGCAGCAGCTGGTGAAAGCCATCTCTGTCCTTCAGGTTCTTGCTGTGTGGGAAGGTGCTGCGAGTTGTGGTGGCTGCACTCCCCCTTTGCTGGGAGGATGATCTGTACCAGAGGAGAGCAGAAAGCTGCCACGGTGAGCAGTATATGCTCACAGCATTACAGTTCAGAGAATGGCACTGCCCCTGAAGGGCAAAAAGCTTGAAAGCATAGAATTCTGTGCAGAACCATTGCACAAATTTTCTCTTCTAGAACATGCCCATTTTTGTATGCTGTAGATGAATATTCTGGGTTTTATAGAATACATGGGTTTTTTTCTTAAGGTTTTTGGGAGAACTCTCAAGTTTATTTCTGTTTGTATTTTACATCCAGCATGCATACAGTTTATTTTTTTTTTATTATTTTTCTTTAGTAAATACTAAGGGAAAAAATACCTAAGAATTTTTTAATCCTTTGGGATATTGTGATTAATATTCTTAGAAAGAAAACCTTGTTGAACAAGTGTGAAAACACAGAGAGAGGGAAAATAGCATAAAAGTCTTTTAGAACAGGACGTGTAATAAAGACTGCAGAACTGAGTAATTCCTCCAAGGGCAGAATTAGCAAGATATATCACCAAGAATACCTGCCAAGATACTTCCTTAAATCAAGGGAAATGTGACCTGCAGGTATATGAAGTACAGCCAAAGCAAATGAAAACCTTTGGAAAAGAGGGAATTTTGCCGGTGACATCAGTCTGTCTGGATAACTGAGGGATGCCCATCAATATTGCACTACATTCCTCAATATTTGCAATGTCTTTTCTCCAAGCTTCTGTGAAATGAATAAGCTGCAGTTGTTTACCATTAACTTAAGCTCTTAGGGGAATTACCAAGCACCATGTATGTTTTTCTGTAGCTGAGCAGGACTTGAGTTTCCCAAATCTTCTACAAAGCAGAAGGGAATCACACAGTTACTTGTGCTAATGTTAATGAAGGGTTTAATGAAAGGAGGTGAATGAGAGCATTGCATTGTAAAACTTCCACATGCAAGAAAACAGGAGTCCACTTAGAGTAAAACATATAAGGCTAGCATAACATCAGAACAGGACAAAATGAAATTGCTAGACAGGAACTGATGCATCAGAAATTAGGTGTATCATTTCTGATACATCTGCATGCATTTGCAGGCTAAAACAGAAAAAGAAGAGTAGAGATAATAAGGAACAAAGATTTTAAAATTGCACTGTGCAGAAGAGACACACAAACCACCAGTGTGAACAGAGCTGGGAGATCCAGCTTGGAGATGGATTAGAGTGGAATCCATTCACTGAAGGTCTCTGGTGCACATGAGTGTAAAGACTGAGGTAAAAAGGAAAAAAGTTTAATTTCTGAAAGGTATTTAGATTGCTGGAAGCATTGTCTAGAGATCTAAAAATCTAAAGCCTCAGAGAATCTGAACCTAAAACATCCCCATATGGATTGATAAGGTATGATGTGCACATCTCTGCTGTTCTCAGAGTCAATGAAATTGACAATGAGTGTCTGGAAATTAGGAATGCCCACCCAGATTTTATCTCCATTACTTTAAGAACACCTTAATAAGGCACTTCAGGAACTGAACACTGAGATTCTCACCCTGCTCTATTTACTTTACATTTGAATACAGGCTGGTAGAAGGAGAAATCAGGCTTTAATTTCTCCCCAAATGACCTGTTGCACTTTCAGGTTAGGAGTAGATGTAAAATTCAGCTAATCACTCTCTCTATCCATGAATATTCCACTATTGAACTGACATACAGAACATCCTTTTTCTCTTTTGTACCTTCCTAAATGGTGCCCAATGAACAGGGCACTTGCATAAATCTCACAGAAAATCACCAAAATTGCTGAAATTAACACTCAATTCCATGGTAAAAGCTTCTGAGAAAAGGCTTGACAGAATCACTGAACAAACTGAAACTTGGAAGAGAAACACACATTTCAGCACTGATCAAGGGGAAAGAGAAGTTCCAACTGGAAGGTAAGGAGAAACACAGGAAGCACAGAAAGAACAAGGCCCTGTCAGGTGACCTGTGCAAGGTGACTTTGTGCCCCAGCACTGTTAGAGGACATTCCCTGTCATTGGTGCAAGCAGCTGGAGACATAAATGCTGATTGATTTGGGGGCCACAGTCTTGATAAGTGCAGAGGTGGTTCAATAACCTGACATGAGGGAGTTCCCTCAGAGCAACTGGGATGCCAGAAAGAAGTGAACAGCTCACCACAGCCTGGCCCACTCAGCTGCTTTTCCTTCTGACTAATGTCCTGGGGTGACGTTATGATGCTCGTATCCCCATTCATATGTTCTGTGCCTTTAAGACCGGCTCTGAAGAGTGGAAGTTTTGTTTGGGTTTCTTTTATCAGGGATACAGAGACGAGCAGTACTTAGGGCTGTTTTGGCTTCTTGTTTTCAGCTTGCTGCTTTGCTTGCTCTCTTCTCTGCTCTTGCTTCTGCTCTTGCTTTTGCTTCTGCTTATTAGCTAGTTTAGCTAAACAGTCCACATTCCTTCCCGGACTGTTTCTCCTCTCCTGTTTCTGTGACCATCTTGAACCTGCTCCGGACTGGGACCTGGGAACATCGAGAGTTTGCTGTTTTGGCCTGCAGCAGCTGCCCCAGCACCAGAGGGACTGAGAACAGAGCAACCACCCCTGAAAGAGACTTTATGATTTTGTCATCTTTCTCAGAGCGGTGTCATCAGGTATTGTTCATTTTGTGTGCTGGGGGGTGCTGTGCCTGAAATAAACAGGTTCTTTCCACCTCTCTCCAAGGAATTTTTTCCCGAACCGGTTGGGGGAGGGGCTGTGTGGGTTTTGCTTTCTGGAGGAGCCCTCCTTTGCAGATTCTTCAACAAATTTGCCCAACATGGCAACGATCCAGCCCCACGTTGGGCACCAATATTTTGTCCTGGTTTCCACCCCTTATCCCCATATCATCAACATACTACAACACATCATGCATTATTCATACAAAATTTCCATCTGTTCCCCCCAAAATTACAAGCAATACCCATTATGCCTTCATCACATCCCCACACTGGACCACTGAATCCAGGCCCTATATTACAGAGCTGCAGGATTCCCCTTTTTCACTTTAGTCACTTAAAGCTCCATCTATCACTTGCTCAGACCTTCGACACTTACACATTTCCTTCTCTTCCACTTGCCCAGACCTTCAACACTTACACATTTCCTTCTATCTCATGTCTGTATGGTGTAATGTACAGACAATGGCAGTAACATCCAATGAATAGAGATACATAATGCACATCATTCTTACCCCACAATCAGATCTCCCTGAGGTACACATCGTGTTGTTCCATCTCTTTGCATTATCCACCATGTGCAACCTGGTCCCTGAGCAAAGACAACCCCACGAATGGGTTTGTCTGTACTCGAGGCAAAATTGATCCACACAGTCTTCCCTAACAAACCTCTGATATGTACCACTGGGACTTTGTCTCCTTCTGTTACATTCAGGGACTCAGACTGGGCAGGACCTGCTCGGTTGGTGGAACCTCGGGTGTTAACTAACCAGGTGGCCTTTGCTAAATGCTGCTCCCAATTCTTGGAAGATCCCCCACCCAAAGCTTTCACCTGGGTTTTTAGTAGTCCATTGTACCTCTCCACTTTGCCTGCAGCTGGTGCATGGTAGGGGATATGGTACACCCACTCAATGCCATGTTCCCTAGCCCAGGTGTTGATAAGGCTGTTCTTGAAATGAGTCCCGTTGTCTGACTCGATCCTCTCAGGGGTGCCATGTCTCCACAGAACTTGCTTTTCAAGGCCCAGGATGGTGTTCCGGGCTGTAGCATGAGACACAGGGTAGGTTTCCAACCATCCAGTGGTGGCTTCCACCATGGTCAGCACGTAGCGCTTGCCCTGGCGTGTCTGGGGCAGTGTGATGGAGTCAATCTGCCAGGCCTCCCCATACTTGTACTTGGACCACCGCCCGCAGTACCACAGGGGCTTCACTCGCTTGGCCTGCATGATGGCAGCACATGTCTCACAGTCATGGGTAACCTGAGAAATACTGTCCATGGTTAAATCCACCCCTTGGTCTCGTGCCCACTTATAGGTGGCATCTCTGCCCTAGTGGCCTGAGGCATCATGGGCCCATCTAGCTAGGAATAACTCTCCCTTATGTTCCCAATCTAGGTCTATTTTGGACACCCCTATCTTTGCAGCTTGGTCTACCTGCTCATTGTTTTGGTGCTCCTCGTTGGCTCTACTCTTGGGTACATGGGCATCTACATGGCAGACTTTCACAGGCAGCCTCCCTACCCTGGTATCAATGTCTTTCCACTCATCAGCAGCCCAAATTGGTTTCCCTCTACGTTGCCAGTTAGCCTTTTTCCACCTCTCCAGCCATCCCCACAGAGCATTGGCTACCATCCATGAATCAGTGTAGAGGTAGAGCTTTGGCCACTTCTCTCTCTCAGCAATGTCTAGGGCCAGTTGAACAGCTTTGAGTTCAGCAAGTTGGCTTCATCCACCTTCTCCTTCGGTAGCTTGTGCAACCTGTCGTGTGGGGCTCCATACGGCTGCTTTCCACTTCCGGTTCATCCCTACGATGCGACAGGAACCGTCAGTGAAAAGAGCGTAGCGTGTTTCCTCTGGTGGCAGTTGGTTACAGGGAGGAGCCTCTTCAGCACGTGTCACTGGTTCTTGTTCCTCTTCATCTGTGACACCAAAATTCTCACCTTCGGGCCAATTTGTAATGACCTCCAAAATCCCAGGGCGATTCAGTTTACCTATACGGGTGCGCTGAGTGATAAGAGCAATCCACTTGCTCCATGTAGCACTGGTGGCATGGTGAGTGGAAGGAACCTTGCCTTTGAACATCCACCCCAGCACTGGCAGTCGGGGTGCCAGGAGGAGTTGTGCTTCAGGGCCTATTACCTCCGAGGCAGCCTGAACTCCTTCATAGGCAGCCAGGATTTCTTTCTCTGTTGGAGTGTAGTTGGCTTCAGACCCTCTGTAGCTTCAACTCCAAAATCCCAGTGGTTGACCCCAGGTCTCCTCAGGCACCTTCTGCCAAAGGCTCCAGGACAAGCCATGGTTCCTGGCTGCAGAGTAGAGCATGTTCTTTACCTCTGGTCCTGTCCTGACCAGGCCAAGGGCTACTGCATGAGCAATCTCCCGCTTGATCTGGACAAAGGCTTGTTGCTGCTCAGGGCCCCAGTGGAAATTGTTCTTCTTGCGGGTGACCAGGTAAAGAGGGCTCACGATCTGACTGTACTCAGGAATATGCATCCTCCAAAAACCTATTGCACCCAGGAAAGCTTGTGTCTCTTTCTTATTGGTGGGTGGAGACATTGCTGTGATTTTGTTGATGACATCTGTAGGAATCTGACGCCGTCCATCTTGCCACTTCACTCCCAGGAATTGAATCTCACGAGCTGGTCCCTTTACTTTGCTCTTTTTAATGGTGAAACCAGCTCCCAGGAGGATCTGGATGATTTCCTTCCCTTTCTCGAACACTTCCGCAGCTGTGTTCCCCCACACAATGATGTCATCAATATACTGCAGATGTTCTGGAGCCTCTCCTCTTTCTAGTGCAGTCTGGATCAGTCCATGGCAGATGGTGGGGCTGTACTTGAAATAAACAGGTTCTTTCCACCTCTCTCCGAGGAATTTTTTCCCGAACCGGTTGGGGGGAGGGGCCGTGTGGGTTTTGCTTTCTGGAGGGGCCCTCCTTTGCAGGTTCTTTAACAAATTTGCCCTAAACCAGGACACCCTCCTGGGGAGGCTCTGACATTTCCTCTTCCCTGATGGAAGCGCAGCTGCTGCCAAGGGAAACATCCCCACACTCACTCAGTGTTCCCTTTGCTTGCCAGATGTCCCATCTGCTATCCCTGTCCAGGAGAGCTGCTCTGCTCAGGAGGAAGAGCCCGAGCGAGAGCCTGGGAACATCGGTGGCTGCAACCCCTCCTGATCTAGCGCTGTTTATGGATGTGTAGTTAGATTTGGATAGTTACAAGTATAGGGATATTTACCTACACTGACTGATATTTGTATAGGGATATTATATATGTATATTATTATATTGATGCGTGTATATTCATCTGTTTACATACTTGTACAGCTCTGTAGCTGTGCATTTCTATTGCTGGGGTTGTATGGATTGTTTTATTGGTCCATTGATATTTGTGTATTTATAGACAGGTTTGTTATGTTTGTATTATATTGTCATGTTATATGTCATGAAATATGTAATGCACATTTACATCTCTCTATTGTTATGTCTATACATGTATTTACTTCTATTTATTATGTATGGAGTTGTATAGTTCTAAAATTCTATTTATTTAGTTCTGGATCTGAGATTCTTTAGAGAGGGATATTGATGTTTCTGTATTTGTATATGGGCTGTATGGTTGTAGTAATATGTAATAAATTAAATTGTTAAACTTCAATTCAGTAACTTCAATATTTGTGTACAGTGAGTTGTTGCAGAGGGTTGCAATAAAGTAATTTTTTTTCACAGAAGTTGATATCTGTATATATTTAGATAGCGCAATTCTCACAATAAATTAGATTTTATTCATAAATTGATATTTCTGTGTTTCTATATTGGTAGCACAGGTGTTGCAATTTAAAATAAATTTCATTTTTAAACATAAGTTCATGTTTGTGTATTTGTACATTAGTAGTGCGGGTGTAACTATCTGCAATCAATGCAATGTTTCAACTGAAGTAAGTGTAGATTTGTGCTACCCAAAGCCATAGGCAGATGTAAATGCTGGAGGATTCTGGCCATGCAAATCTCCAGCCATGCCCAGCACATGCCCCACCTGCACTCAGGCTGGGCAGGGGAAGCGCAGATTTGGGCTGGTAGCAGAGCCCCACGTTGGCTCAGAACTCACTGCAGAGGCTGCTGAGAAAACTCCGGGGCTCCACTGAGCACAGAATGCAAGCAGGAGCCACCCAGGGAGGACAAATCCCTCATCCCACGGGCAGCTCTTGAGGAAAGGGCTCCAAGAGTCCCCCTGAAGCTCATCCCAGAGACCAGAAGCCAGCAGGGATCCTGAGCCAGCTCTGTTGCCTTTGGCAGCACTTTGGCAAATGAGCTGCAGCAAGGGGGAGGCAGCAGTGACTGTGACTGCTGCAGGCTGGGGATGAAGGAAGGGCCATGGACACAAATGCCGAGATGCCCCAAAATCCAGACGGAGGCTGGAGAGCTGGGAATCAACTTGGCATTTCGGTGCCAAGCTCTCACAGGCACTGAAATGATGGAATCCCTTTGTGTGAAGTTACCTGGAGGAACTGACAGGGAGCTGCTGCTAGGATCAGCAGTAGCAGAAAGCAAAAATGTACAAACACTAGGTGATCATCTAATATCCCCCACAAGCAATGGCTTAAAAAATGATCTCATATATTCATTATTATATTATATTATATTATATTATATTATATTATATTATATTATATTAATCAAAATATATAATATATAATATGCATGAAATTTAATGCACATGTATTTTTGGAAAATTTTATATTTTGATATAGATTTTCATTTAAGATATATATTTGAAATAGCCTTTCAGCTTGGGAGAGTGAAGATTTACAACAGTGCAAAACCTTCTGCCCACACAGCAGTCAGCCTCTGGGAGTGTGCATGCACACCCACCCACTGTGCTTGCTCTTCTCAGCACCTCGGGTCTGCTGTTTGCACAGAATTGGGATGAATTTAACTCAACAGAGCCACGAGTGGGGTGTCCAGCTTCTCATGAACACTCATGTGGCAACGAACAACACAGAGCTCTCAAATCACATTATCACAGGTCATTTCATTCGTGCTGGGCACTGAGGAACTCTTAAAAGACACAGAAAAGGGGTGGAAAACATTGGCATCATGCTACTGCTGGTATTCCCCTAGGGAGTCTCTCTCCACTGTAAGATCTCCTTTGTCACTCTACAGTGACAAGAGTTGGCTGCAGGAGACATTTGCATGGGAGCTCTCCCCAAATAGGGGGAAGAAAAAGAAGAGGTGATTCCTGTGGAGATAAAATGGCAACACCGTTTAGGAGGACACCAGTGTGAGTTTGCTACAACACTAGGCAAAAAATCCCATGAAGAAAGCAACATCCATCCATCGGGCAGCACTTTAGCTTTGATATCAATGCTGACAAAATTGCTGCCCCTTCCTGCTGCTGTAGCTGACTCCAAATCACAAGAAATGTGCCAACTCCTCCAAAGACAGGCAGACATGGTGAGATAAAACCAGCTAGTCTGCTGAAAAGGAGTCCAAATGAATGTTTTCTAACCCCTCCTTTACATCCTTTCCGCAGCCGAGACAGAGCAATGTCCTTCCTCTATGTCCCTGATGGTTACCCAGGCATGGGATGCAGCGTGGGGACAGGTCCTATCCCTGTTCCCAGTGCCCTGCCCTGCCCTTCCCTGCCTGCCTTGCCCTTCCCTGTCCTGCTGGATCCTGCTGTGCTGGTCACACATTTTGGGAATGACCCTCCCCTGTGCTGCCTGCCGGCATAATGAACATACCACTTTGTAACTTAGACTACTTAGAGAGTCTTTGTCCCTGATTTTCAGTTTTAACAATTCAGGGAGCTTTTGTTTTCCCTGACAAAAGTACAGTTGCTGCCAAGGAAAACACACCCAAAGACCAATAGTGACCCAGCCTTCCTTTTGCTTCCCTTTTCCTTCCCTCACTGCTACACAGCGCTCTCATACCAGGACCTCAGTGCTGCCTCACCTGAGGATTTAGAGCTGCCTCCAGGCCTTTCCAGGCTAAGTGCAGGTGCTCAGGACTCTGAAGTTTTCCTAGCTGCTTGGGAGAAGGTGTTTTCATTATCTGGACTTCTTGGGGTTTCATCGGAGGAGCCAGGCACAGACAAATTTCATCTCCACTGTGAGCTCTTCATTCTGCTTGTTCCCATGGAGCTTAAATGCCAGCCTGAGCTTATTGTTCCTCTGGTTCCCGTAGACCATCACAGCCCTTCCATGGCCTCTCCAGAGAGGAGCAGCTGCACATCTTCAGAGCAGCAGTTGCTGGCCCACATCCCATCAGGAAGGGAAAGAGCTTCTACCCTTGCTTTTTAGTGTTATTCTAGACAAGCATTAATACACAGATCAGTATTCTATTTGTCCTTGATTTTCTACAGTTTAAATAATTTTTCTTCTGACCTATCTCATGCTGCTTAGCTCTAATCACAGTTCTACTGCCTCTGGGGCCTTCCTTTTGCAGCTTTCCCCAAAACCCTCTAATTTTGTGGATTCCCACAATTTCCCCTCTCTGTTCACCTAAAAAGAAACCTTCATAATTATGTCACTTATTACTTGTGTTTCGTAGCCTTACTATAATATTTCTGCTTATTAACTATTTGAAGCATTTTCTCGCTTGCAATAAGCATTGCTATATTACAACACAGCAATTTTAATGCTGTGTAAGTCCAGTCAGTTCAAAGGGCATAAATTATGCATGACAATAGTTACAAGTCATTGTTCAAAAAAGTCTTGTCGATTCCAAGGTCTTAATTCGAAACCTTCCTCCATGTCTATACCTTCACCCACCATCTCTGTGAGATTCCAAGAACTCTCTGTGAATCCATTTCCTACCTACCTCTCTTTCTCTTGTGTGATAAAAACTTCTTTGATAGTTTTGTCCATCATTTGTCGCACACACCAAAGTATGCAAGGTATTACTACTAGTATTACTACCAAAACCCCCAATACATAGAGAGACCTATTCTACAAAGTTCCCTTAGCCAAGGTGCAAAGCTCCATCCTTGGAACAAATCATCTAACCATGACCCACCATCTTCCTTAATTGGAGCTGTCAAATCTTTCAGCTTTTGTATGCTTTTGTGGATGGATTCAGAATGATCTGACAGGTTCATACAACACAGTCCTTCCAATTCCTCACAACCATGTCATTGTACCAGTAAAAGAAAATCAATTGCTGCTCTGTTTTGAAGGGTAGCAGGTCTAACACTATTAGCATCAGTCAACATATCACTGATTGCAGCGGATGTGGCATTAGTTGGTTTACTCTGCAAACATCCAACCCAATCTTATTGTTTCAATGCCATTGCTGAAGCCAGTTGGGGTAAAAACAAACCTGCTAAAACTCTTTTTGCAGCCTTCCAAGGCATGAAATCACTCTTACAGTTCTCATTATAATGACGAGCAGATCTTGTTCCCCTTAGTTTCTTCTTAATGACTGCCTTGGCAGTAGGTGCTATCACAGTGAGCATTCCAATGCTACATGGGCCACCTTCAAGGTGTGATGGATTGCCTTGCCAAGCCCTATCTCCACAAATGAACAATATCCCTTGGGCAATTGTTGTGGATATTGGTCAGCCTTAGAAAGCACATCCCAACTGTTTGAATAATTACACCAAAAACCTAAGTTTCTGTGTGCAAAATAATGGGGAGTAACATTGTACTTTGGAGGATCACGTTCTCGCTAATCATTAGCTATAAATGTAAGGCAAAAATCTATTGTTAAAGAATCAAGGACTTCTAATTCTTGGGGCTCAGATACCGCTTTGGAAAGTTCTTTGGACCAAACGTTCAAGTTCAATAAGGATTGTTCCCATTGTCAATTTCACCAGGCTCACCATTGGATTGCTTTTTGATCAAAAGCAAATCTTTTATGGGCACACCAACCAGACAGGTTGAGAAAGGCTTTTCTGGTTCCAAATGAGACAAACATATGGTATCCGAGCCTGCTGCCTTAGCTAAGGTCAACCAAACATTTGGTTGTGGTTTTTCGACAGGCAAATCTGCACGACAAGAAGCAATTAAAACCCACCAACACCAGCATATAATTTGATTTTGCTCTGTCTTTTTTATGAGCTATTTTTTGGCAAAATTCTCACATATATATCAATTTTAAAACTTGGCTTTTAAACTTAAGATAAGATTTCACCTTTCAGATGCAACAGATGGCATCTAAACCGTAACAAAACAAAAACAGGCCCGCAGGGCTCCGTCCCATCCCATCCTGTCCCATCCATCCTGGCAGTCTCACAGGGCTGCTGTCCCATCAGCATCTGCTCTGCTCCAGTGTGAAACAGCGCCCAGCATGGTGCCGGGATCACCAGAGAGCTGAGGTATGTGCTGGAATTCAAAGCCCTCCCCATCCCACAGCAGCCCTGCATTTCCCTCCTGCAGCCTTGGTCCACAGCACAGCCATGGAGGCTCTTTGGGCTCTGGACTGTTCCTGCAGCCCCCAAGGAGAGCTGAGCTCTGCCTTTGGCACAGTCAGGCCTGGCCAGCTCAGGCCATGCTCAGCAATTCCCTGTGTGTGCCTGGCCTTGCTGTCAGCCCTGGTAGCGGCTGCGTGGCCCCTTTGTGGTCCTGTGCTGGCCCAGCCATGGTGGCCCAGCCCCTGTGCAGGCCCAGCCCAGGCCAGGAGCATTGCAGCTGGGAACAGCCCCCGTGCCGTGGTGCCCACAGCAGCCCTGGGGCTCTGTGCCCCATGGCCTCCCTGCTGGGCAGCCTCTGCCAGCTCCTGCAGAGCCCGTGGCACCTGCGGGGCTGCACAGACAGCCCTGCCCCGGGTTCTGCCGGCCTCTGGGCCAGCAGAGAGGCAGCCAGGGCTGGCCATGGCTGGGAACAGGCCCCGAGCCCCGCAGGAGGATGGAGCTGGGCCACAGCCAAACTCAGCCCAGGCCAAAGCTGGGCTCAGCAGCCAGGGCTGCCAAGGGCTGGGCACAGAGGCTGGCGCTGACAAATGTCCTGGACCCCCTCCCTGCTCTGTCCATGCCACCAAGGGCACAGAGCAGCCTCCTCTCTGGGCCACTTGCCTGTTTGCAATGCCTTGCACAGGCGCTGGCCCTGCCCTACAAGGCCTGGCCTGAGTCCTGCCCCTGCACGTTCAGCCAGGCTGAGATGGACACTGATGGTTTCTGGGCCAGGCTCTCTGAGCCCAGCCCAGCTCCCTGCAAGCTCTGCCAGCTGCTCTGAGCTCTGGGCAGCACCAAGGGCCTCTCCCCAGCCCAGCCCAGCCAGCTCTGGCCCCACAGCTCTGCTCAGGCCAGGCTGCTCTGGGCACTGCCCCACGGCCTCAGCCCCTGGCAAGGGCACAGCAGCAGCTGCAGCTGCCACAGGACTCAGCCCCACCATGGGGGAAGGTGCATGGCCAAGGCCAAAGGAGGCTCCCTGGCTGCCCTGCTCCCCTCTGCCTGAGGTGCTGAGAGCTCTGCAGCCCCTGCTGCCATCTCATCTGCCCAGGGAAGCACAAGCGCCCCAGCCTTGGGGCCCTCAAGAGCTGCTCCTGCTCCAGGCCCAGGGCCCATGCCAAAGCTGGGGCAGCCACAAAGCTGTGCCCATTTCTCTTCATTGCTGCTCTGATGGGGATTGATCCTCAGCCACTTGGAGGTTGCTGATGATTTTTATTACTGCACAGGCCACTTCTTTCTTGGGCTCTTCAGCTCAGGAAATCAGTGAGAAAAGCTCATAAAAATTTCTTCTAAACACCCAAACAAGACAAGCCCTTGGGAACAATTCAAGTCTTTAATCCTTCTGTGGTTAATTACACAGCTTTCACAACTCTATTCCATGTGAATCTACTATATTGAAAACAATGAAGAGAGAATTGTTTTGTCCTGTTCAGTTTTGTTCTCCTGTTCATAGATTGAGATCAGCAATGTCCAGTTGATATTGACCCCCAGCACCTCCTAATGCAGTTTGAACAAATATGAAAATCAAGACTCTTCATGGCTGAAAATCACTCAGACGTTGTCCCTACCCCCACCCCAATATTTCTGCCATCCAAGCCCTGGGACTCAGAGCAGCTGAGGAATGGAGTCACATTCAGGGGTGTCCCCAGGGCTCAGGATTACAGCTAGGTCAGTTAAATCTCTTTATTGCTGATCTGGACAAGGGCATAGACGGATAGAGGGCAGCCGCAGTCAGTTCCCAGGTGACACCAAGCTGGGTGGGAGTGTGGCTGTGCTGGAGGGAAGGAAGCTCTGCAGAGGGATCTGGCCAGGCTGGAGCCATCCATGGGCCCAGGACAGCTGGATGAGGTTCACCAAGGCCAAGGGCCAGGTCCTGCCCAGGGCTCACAATGAGGTTCTGTGATAGATATAAACACAATTAAGTTCTTGTATCAGGATGCTCATCCTGGAGTGGGGGCAAAACAGCTCAAATAATTCCTGATTTGCAAAGCTGTCAGTGGTGGATGGAGAAGGGAGGTCAGGCAGCTCTTGGTGTTGAGGAAATGCTGAAAGCAGCCTGACTCATTTCATCTCCTCCTGTCCTGGCTGATCTCCCCTCTTTCCTCTTCCATCCATTGGCGTTTGCCTCCCCCCAGCCCCTGGTGAAGAGCCTGGCTTGATGTTCTCCATCCCCTCCTGGCTGGCACTGCCAGGCTGGGATGAGGAGCCCCTCAGCCTTCCCTGCTCTGGGCTGGACCAGCCCAGCTCTCTCAGCCTCTGCCCACAGCCCAAGGGCTCCAGCCCCACCTTGGAGGCCCTTCCCAGACCCTGCTCCAGGGCATCTTTCCTGCCCTGGGGAACCCAACCCAGGCCCCAGTGACCTGGATAATCCCTGTCCTTGATGTCCTGGTCACACAGCCCTGGCCCCTTGTCCCCATGTCAGGCTCTGGGGTGGATCCTGTGGAACATCCTTTGGTGGATGCTGTGGCTCCAGGTGGGCCGGGGGGATCCCGGGGGACAGGGACCCTGCTGGGCATGGACAGCATTGGACTTGTTGGGAGAAACTGTGAGGGGGAGCTGGGGCAGATTGACCAACCCAGTGACCTGACACAGCCCTGCTGGGACGTCACAGCCAGCTGTGTGATGTCATAGTCTATTTATGATGTCGGACCTCTGCCCTGTGGTGTCACAGCCTGCTCTGTGCTGTCACAGCCCATTCTCTAATGTCACAGATCTGGTCTCTGATGCCACAATCCACTCTGTGATGTCACAGAGCTGTCCTGTAATGTCTCAGCAAAATCTGTGATGTCATAGCAAGATATGTGATGTCATAGTCCAATGTATGATGTCAGAGCTCTCTCCTGTGATGTCACGGTCTGCTCTGTGAGGTTTCAGCTCATTGTCCAATGTCACACAGATGGTCTCTGGTGTCACAGCCAACTCTGTGATGTCACAGCCTGCTCTATGATGTCAGACCTCTGCCCTGTAATGTCACAGCTGGCTCTGTGATGTCACATGTGCTGTCTATGATATCATAGCTGCTAAATGACCTCACATAAACCACTCTGTGATGTCATAGCCCACTCTGTGACCTCATGTTACCAGATGATAAATTGTCTCCACCAGGTGAGCTGACACCTGGAGCTTGTTCTCCACAACCCCAGACCTGTGGAAACCACACAATGCCCATTGTGTGAGAAGGGGAACTGGAAGTTCAGCAGCCTCACTGTCCTGCCAGCTCAGCCAGGCCCACAGGAACATTGGGGTCCACGAGCACCAGGGACCACCAGAGAGACCCCCAGGACAGAAGAATGCATGGGTTAAGGGGAGGGGAAATCTGTTAATGGTTTTGGGGAAATGATTATCATATGTGTGTTTAGTCCAGGACAATCAATGAATATGTGTACAAAATACAGAAAATAAACAGAAACTTTCCTGTGTTCAGCATGCACAGCTTTGGGAGGAGCTCTGCCCCGTGCAGCCCCCTGAATAAAGAATGCTGCTTCTTGATGCTACACTGGGGTTAAGGAGTTTTCTATGTTACCAAATTTTTGGTAACACTCCCACTCCCAAGCAAAGCTCTGTCTCTGCTGTTCACAAACAGAGAAGGGCTGGTGGCAGATGTGGGGCTCAGAGGCTGCCTGGGGCACAGTGACCATGAAATAATCAAGTTTTCAAAGTTCTGTGAAAGAAGGGGGGCAGCAACAAAACTTCTGCACTGGAATTAGGAAGGGCAGACTTCGGCCTATTTAGGATGCAGATCTGGGGAGTACCGAATCAGGTACTGACTATTTAAGGGAAACAGCCCTTAAAAACAAAGGTGTCCAGGAAGGATGGACACATTTCAAGAAAGTAATCTTAAGGGGGAAGGAGCAGCCTGCCCCAGTGCGGCAAAAGTTGAGCAGGTGAGGAAAATAACTGTCCTGGCTGGGTGTGGAGATTTTGTGGGAACTCAGAGGGAAAAAGGACCAGCAACTCAGGAAGTGTTTAAGGATATTGTTAGGCTATGCAGAAAAAAAATTAGAGAGGTGAAAGCTCAATCAGAACTTAACCTGGCTGCTTTTGTAAAAGAAAAAAAGAAGTGTTTTTATAAAAAAAATATAGCAAAAGCAGGGAAAAGGCAAATGTCTATTCTTTATTGGATGCAGTGGAGAATATAACTAAAGACAAAGGGGTCACAAGCTCAGCTCTTACACAGAGAACTAAAGTAACTAAAGATACGGAAAAGGCTAAGCTACTTTACACCTTTTTTGTCTCAGTTTTCACCAAGAAGACAGCATGTTCTCAGGACAAGTGTTCTCCTGAGCTGGTAAATGGGCACAGGGCGCAGAACAGCCCCCTGTAATCCAGCAGGAAGCACCTGGTGACCTGCTGAGGCACTCCGATGCTCACAGGTGTAGGGGATCCATGCTAGGGGGATGAGGGAGCTGTGGATGAGCTCCCCAAGCTGCTCTCCATCATTTACCATCAGTGCTGGCTCAGCAGGGAGGTCCCAGAGCACTGGAGGTGCCAGTGTGAGCCCATCCCCAAGAAGGGCTGGAAGGAGGATCTGGGGAACTCCAGGCCTGTCAGCCTGACCTGGGTGCCCGGCAAGGTTATGGAACAGAACACCTTGAGTGCCATCCCAGGGCACCCACAGGAGGGATCAGAGCCAGCCAGCGTGGATTTCAATGTCTGCACTGATGATGTGCATGAGGGGACTGAGTCCAGCATCAGCAGATTTGCAGATGACACCAAGCTGGGTATGAGTGTGGATCTGCTGCAGGGTAGGAGAGCTCTGCAGAGGGACCTGGACAGGCTGGATCCAGGGCCCAAATCCAACAAGATGAGGTCGAACAAGTCCAAGTGCCGGGTCCTGCACTTTGACCACAACAACCCCTGCAGCACTACAGGCTGGGGACAGAGTGGCTGGACAGCAGCCAGGCAGAAAGGGACCTGCAGGGACTGGTGGACAGAAGGCTGGACATGAGCCAGCAGTGTGCCCAGCTGGCCAAGAAGGCCAGTGGCTCCTGGCCTGGATCCAGAATGGTGTGGCCAGCAGGAGCAGGGCAGGGATTGTTCCCCTGTGCTCAGCACTGCTTGGGCAGCACCTTGAGTGCTGTGTCCAGTTCTGGGCTCCCAATTCATAAAGGACATGGAGGGGCTGGAGTGTGTCCAGAGAAGGGCAACAAGGCTGGTGAGGGGTCTGGATCACAAGTCCTGTGAGGAGTGACTGAGAGAACTGGGGTTGTGGACACCTCAGCTGGAGAAGAGGAGCTCAGGGAGACAAGAGAGTGTCAGGACACGGGTAAGACTTGATGATCTCCATGGCCTGTTCCACCCTTGCTGATTCTGGGATTCTCTGAAGCCACCCTTGGAGCAGTTGCAGGAGGAGCCCTGGGCCTCCTCTTCAGGAGCTCCAGCAGCCCAGGCCCCTCAGCTTCTCCTGCCAGCCCCAAAGCCCATCCTGTCAGTCCTGCAGAGCCTCTGCAGCTCCTCCTCATGCCCAGAACAGGGAGCCCCAGAGCCAGACACAGCAGCCCAGATGTGCCCCCCTGGCCTGGGGTGCCTCTGGCAAGGGAGCAGCACCAGGCACTGCAGGAGCCTGCAGACAATTGATCTGAAGGCCAAACCTCCTTAGCTCCTTCTGAAAGAGCATGAACAGTTCCTCATTCCAGTGTGGTGGAATGTTGGGCACCACAGCTCCAGGCGAGGACTGGACACAAGTTTGCTCCCACTGAGTGCTGTGATGGGTTCTGCAGGAGCTCTGGGCTCCTGTGCTTGCCAGGCACAATGAGGAGAGAAGGAGCCAAGTGCACTGATGTGGGAAATGGATTTGTAGAAAGTTTTTAGAGCCTAATAGAAGGCCCACAAAGTATGAATCTGTATATAAATCTTGAGACAAGAAATGCTAACTTAAAAATTTCCATGGAATAGGACAGATATTGTTGAGAGAGAAATGGAACTGGAAAAAAATTTCAAAAGATGGCCTTGCAAATAAGACTTTGGAAAAACAGAGCTATGAAAGATGTATTGTAGTGGGACCCACAAAGAGTATTTTTAAATAATTGGCTTCAAGGCATCTACAACATGGCATGGCAAAAGGCTGATAGACCAAGAAATGCTTATAATGTATTATAATTAGGAAGTAGTTGGCTTCTGATTGTGATGGCGTGAATTATTGTGGGATCTCAGCACCTCAGGACGGATGTGCCAAGACACCGAGACCACCCTTGGGGGGCTCGGGAGTCCTGGAACGTTGCCAGAAGTGTCTGGTGGCTGGACTTTGATCCTACACGGGAGACGACACCTGTATGAGGATGGGAGGATTTCACTGGGGTAAATGGTGAAGGGATAAGTTAATTAGAGTGTAAAACACAAGGTTTAGGACTTCTGTACAGGGGGGTTTAGAGAAGTAAGATGGAGGAATTGGGGCATGTCCTGTCCTTCTTCTTCTTCTTCTTCTTCTTCTTCTTCTTCTTCTTCGCCTCCATCTTCTGTGGTGATGTTGGCACTTTAGGATTGGTTATTACTAGAAGTGCACTGATCAATAAGGGTGACAGGTATTGGGAGAAAAAGGTAAATATTGTATACATAATTTTGAGTATAAAGATAGGTGACGGCCTCGGGGGCTCTCGGTGTGCCCATGGCTGACATGCTGTGCAGACCTCTGTCGGGCCGAGAGAAAATCTTTTAGATAAACAACTAATAAATACTGAAGATAAAGAAAAAACCTGAAGCCTCTTCTCGTCCTTTGAAGTGCGAGCTCTTCAAGGCCATCCCCGAGCCTTTCCAGGCTCGGTAGAAATCAGCCGGTAGAAATCCGGCAAATTATAACATCTGTATTGTCTCACCACTCTCATGAGACTGAAAATGGAATAAAATTTTTTAAAACACCTCTCAGTTGCCCCATCTCTAGGTCAGGAAAAGAGTATTATCCAACACACTGACACACCTTTGCCTCGAGCATAGCCCAGCCTGGACCAAACACACTGAAAGGTTTCCCCTTTGGCCCATGTCTCGAAACATCAGGTCTGCTGTTTGACAACTCATGTTGGGTTGTTGTTAAGGAGTTCACTGAGAAATACTGGGTTTGTCTTCCTCTGTGCCTTCCCCTCAGCAGCCTTGGGGATGCTCCTGTGTGAAGCCATCTGTCTCACACAGTTTGACACAACTTCAAACAGGATATTGTGCAATAAGTTTTCTCCTCTAAAGTGTTCCAACAATCCCTTTCCAGCAATAGCAAATTATTCCTAATAGATGAAAGTGGAAACCCCCAACAGTTTAATATCAAACAGAATCCCCCCCTGACACGCGTTCCAAGAAGGCGCTGGGGTCTCTCTTGGAAGAACAGGAGCTGTCACGGAGCAGTTCCAGCAGCTGATGGAAGCTCGGGGACTCATCCGGTGTCGGCTTTCTCCCACGGCAGAGCTCCATGGGGCGGGCAGGGCAGTGAAGCAGCTGGGCTGGAGCCCCTCGCTGCCTTGTCTCCCCGGCGTGGCTCAGCTCACAGACTCTCGGGCTGGGAGCGGGGCCGCTCCGCTCCTGCCGGCACCGTGTCCCTGGGCTTGGACAAACAGTTTCCTGCCAGGAGAGCCCTGCACACTGCTCCACAGATCTTTCATAAAGGCCCAAACCAACTCCAAACACTCTGTCTGCAGCAGCTTTGCACAAAGGGCTGCAGAAACCCAGGACAGCTGCACGTGTGTGTAGGAAGGCTCTTGTCTTGTTCCGGACAGCAGAATTCTTGATGATCTTGTGCAATTTTATTCAGAAGTAACATGAAAGCTGAGGTTTTTTTGTTAAAATATTTCATGATGAGTAACAAGCCTTGGGTGCATGAGGTCCAGGACTGACATGCGAAAGCATGAGCATATCCTCCAAAGTGGCCAGTTTAATTGTCCATTTTATTACTCTTGTATTTACTCCCCACTAATAAGGAAAACCAAGCTTTGCTTGGAGGCAAAACAGGTATGGGATACACTACAGTCCGTGGCAGGCTCAGCAGGTGTCCTGGTTTAGGGCAAATTTGTTGAAGAATCTGCAAAGGAGGGCTCCTCCAGAAAGCAAAACCCACACGGCCCCTCCCCCCAACCGGTTCAGGAAAAAATTCCTTGGAGAGAGGTGGAAAGAACCTGTTTATTTCAGGCACAGCACCCCCAGCACACAAAATGAACAATACCCGATGACACCGCTCTGAGAAAGATGACAAAATCAGAAAGTCTCTTTCGGGGGTGGTTGCTCTATTCTCAGTCCCTCCGGCGCTGGGGCAGCTGCTGCAGCCGAATGGTGCAAACCCTCGGTATTCCCAAGTCCCAGTCCGGAGCAGGTTTGAGATGGTCACAGAAACAGGAGAGGAGAAACAGTCCGGGAAGGAATGTGGACTGTTTAGCTAGAACTAGCTAATAAGCAGAATCCAAAGCAGAGCAGAAGCGAGAGCAGAAAAGAGAGCAAGCAAAGCAGCAAGCTGAAAGCAAGAAGTGAAAAACAGCCCTATGTACTGCTCGTCTCTGTGTCCCTGCTAAGGGAAACCCAAACAAAACTTCCACTCTTCAGAGCCGGTCTTAAAGGCACAGAACAGATGAATGGGGATACGAGCATCGTAAGGTCACCCCAGTGACAGAGCAGGCAGTCTGCTTCATTGTGAACCACTGCAGAGCTACATCCCAATCTGGTTTAAGCAGCATGGTATTATTAATAGCTCCTTTTCTGCATGAGACACAAAAAGGAGATCCCAAATGATCTTCATGCAAGCATGCAGTAAAGAACTGCTCCTTCTCTCCTAACAAAGCGTTTGCTTTGGCAATTACACTCTTCCCATTCATCTTTTGATGCAGACACTTCAGGTTTTCCCCTACACCCTTGCAAGGCTGGCAGTTGCTGTTTCCCATTTCCTGTTCTTCCCTAGAGATGGTGCAGTGGCTGCTTTGAAACAAAAAGCCCTGAGATCTGGACAGTTGAAGGAGCATGAAATGCTAATTAAGTGTTCATATTGGTAACACCCAGGTCTGCACTGCCCAGTGCTCTGCAGCAGCAGCAGCAGGACCATGCATCATTCCTGTTGGTGGATGTTCATGTTTCCGGTGTGCAAGAGCAATGACTTTGAGGGGGGATAAAAATGCCCCTCTTCAAACAGTGGGTGTGCAAAGAGATGTGAAGTTTCACAGCCTTTTCTAAGATATTTTAGAAAGATCTAAGAGAATACTGTGGCATGGAGTAGGTCCCTAATTTTGTCTCCAGAGGAATCCCCAAAGGGCACATTGACTCTGCTGCTGATGGCAATCCCATAAGCTCACCCACCAATTTTCCCTGCAATGTGCCACCCTGCCTGGGCTTTACTGGGCCGGGACTAGACCCAGAGCTAAGCAAACACAGGCAGCCAGGTGACATTGTGTAACATCAGAAGCTGGCAACCATGAGGACTTTGCTGCCAAAAGGTTACAGTTTGCACTGGGCCCAGAAGTTTTTCCCTAAGGCAAAGCAAATTGAAATGTGAAGTTTAAAAGCTTCAAATGACTATGAAAGGAAACTGCAGAATAATTTCTGGAAGTGCAGCATTGTCAATGACCATGCAGTCCACCAAGAGCTGGAGCTGAATCCAGAATTGCTTCTTCAAGCTGTGCAGGAATTCATTCCACTGGAAGGACTGGTCCACAGGAACAAATGATCCCCTAGCTCTGGGCTGAATGGCACACAGGCTGCAGTGCAGATTTGAGGAACCTTTGTCACTTGTTATTGGCCTCCCAGTGCACTCATCCTTCTGCAAACAAGGTGCAAACAACACAGCTGCACTGCTGTCCCGGATAAATATACATACAGGTGACTTTGCCAAAGCAGTGCATCATTTCCCAGTGAAATACATGACTTCTTCTTACCTATGAAATTGTGATTGAAGACACCTGTGAGCCAGATCTGTGGGAGATTGCAAAGGAGCAAAGCTTTGGGATTTGGGCACGCTTCTCTTGGTTTCTTTGCTCAGGCCTTTGGTGAGCACAGAACACACCTAGGTAAAAAACCTATGACTATACAGGATCTTTTGGATCCATTGTCCCACAAACATGTCAATGTGTGGCCCTGTTACAATGACAAGTTTAAAAATGCAGCAGAAATGACAAAAAGAAAACATGGCCAAAGAGGAAGAGAAGAGGCCCAATGAGGAAAGGATGTGGTGAGACACTGGCACATCGAGTGAGCTGCACTCCCATAATCTCTAGGCTAGTAGGTCCTGGTCTCACATTCTCCTCTTGGTTTTTTAAAATTTTATTTATTTACTTACTTTTTTCATCATCAAAATAAAATATATACAATTAAAAATATGTCATCAAATTTTAAAGATACAATCAAAACACATTAATTCAGAACTGTATCTAAAGGTCAGAACATATGTACAGCTGTAACTATGAAGCCTAACACATCAATCCTAATCTGCAAACACTCTTCATACAGGTGGTAGCTTCTTCCTGAGCTTGGAGAAAAGAAAGCTCTTCTGGAGTGGAGGCGAGGACTTTGTGGGTGAGGGAACATCCGAAGTGTCCTGAGAAAACTTTTCGGTACGACTGTAACCAGTCAGATCTGCAAAATGGAGACACAAAGTTTAACAGAGAGGCAAAGTTTAGCAGAGGCCACCATTCAAACCTGAAGCATCTGAAGCTCTGTATTTCATGGGACACATTTCCTGGAGATGTGTAAACAGCTGCACAGGGAAACATGCTCCTGCTGGCAGACACTGAGGCAGGCCAGGGCAAAACCCTGAGCCACTTGCCCAGAGCTGGCACAGGCACAGCCTGGCCTCTGGGCTGCCCTGGGACAGCAGGGAGCCCAGAGCCCTGTGCTCTCCAGGAATGGCTCAGCTGCACATGCACCCTCCTGCTCCTCTGCCTGCCCCACAGCTCAGCAGCCCCACAGCTCCAGGGGCACTGGCAGCAGCACAGCTCATTGCAGGGGCACATGCAGGGCACAGCTGTTCCCTGGCAATGTGCACAGCCTCTCTGGGCTGCCACAAGACCCTTCCTCCCAGCAGAGATTGGCCCAGTTCCCCCCTCACCTCTGCGTGCGGCTGAGCCATGATTGCCTTCACCTTGTCATTAATCTGGAGTTGCTCCAGGCCCCCATGCCATGACTAGGAAGGGCAATGGAGAGAGCAGGGGCAGATGCACACCCTTCCTTAGGATTTTGTCATTTTTGGCACAGCTCAAAAGGCAAATCCAGAGGTGTCCAACTCAGCGCTTCCTCAGCTTTCTGGAGAACATCTCGCCTTCACCAGTCCAGCATTTTGGAGAGGTTTTCCCGCACATGTGGAGGCTTGCTGGCAGCACATTTCTTCAGCTGGGTGCCCATCACCTTGCAGAGGGCAGAGGCGAGCTTGGTGGCCACGGTGCGGACGTTGGCGCTCCGCACAGGCAGCGCCTTGTTCTCCAGGCAGGACCAGAGCACGGGCAGGGCATCGTGCTGGACGACTTCAGGGCTCCTGGCATGAACCCCCTGCACAAGCACTGCCGGGACAGAGACACAGCTCCTTACCCACCAGCCTCCCTGCAACAAGGATCTGCCTCTGCTTCTGCTTCTTGCCAGCCTCTCTGGCCAAGAGCAGCAAAATAGCACCCAGAGCCCCTTGGTCCAGAAACGGGCAAAGCAGCTGATCAACCTGGGAACAGAACCACCAACCCCTCAGGACTAATTGCTGCAACCAGAGCCCTGTCCCTGTGGCAGACTTCCTACCTTTACTAAATTATTTCACAATCTCTGCATGAACAACGAATGAAATGTCCAATTGCCTTTGATTTCCATTAAGAAGTTGTCTAAACCCACACTGAAGATTTGGAAATGCACCATAGAGAGGAAATGGAGAGATTTCTAATAAAAGGGATGATTCCATTTTTGTAACTTTGATGCCAAGTGCCAAATGTCTAATCTGGCTCTTCCCTGTGCTCAGCGGCACACAGCAAAGGGCAGGGTTAGAACACACCTCAAAACTCCAGCCCACCAGAGATGGCTGCTGCCTGACAGCTGGATGAGAAACATCAGTGGCCAGCTGGTGTCTTTGGCAGAATGCTTTTGGGGCTTCCAACAAAGAGCTGTTTCAAACCTCAGGGTGTCTTAGAGAATTACCCAGACCCCATTGCCTTGGCATTTGGGCATCTCCACATTTTAATGCCATTTCCCCTCTCAATCTTAATGGCATTTTTTCCTATAATGTCCACTCAAACAGGGGCATAGAGAAAGAAAAATGCTACACAGGGGACTGAAATGTAACCAAAACACGAGTGTTTTCTCACATTGTCTCTGAAATCTCTCTGCCCATTTTCCTAACTGAACTGTATCAAACATAGACAAAAGCTTACTACCAACAGGCTCCTTGCAACAGGCAGATTTGGCTAAGATATGAAAACCTGAAATGCTCTGGAGACCATTCTTATTTTCTGATCAGACAAAATGTTATCTAGCAGCCATTTAATATTCTGTGGTGGAAGAGACTTCATTTTCTCTATGCTGTTAATCCACCAGCAGACATCAACATTGAAAGAGCTCCTGCAAGTACCCAAAACTAATTCTGCTAAGCAGGAAAGGGTTATGGTACCCATTTTAAAACGGGAATTCATCTGAGTTTAAATGCAATTAAAGACATCGGTGACTACTGAATGTGAGGAACAGCTGTCCAGTCCTGCTAAATCTCAGAGAGAACATCTGCTTTTTCTAAAGTAGTCCTAATTTATGGTTAATTCCTTTATTTGAAAAAGAGATCAAAAGAACTGCTAAACTAAATTCCCTATTGCTGGAGATCTACTTTATTCAAATGCTCTTTAAAGGGCCTTTGACATTCCCAATCTCAGAACATGCCCTTTTGAGATTCCTAATGAAGACACAAAGTGTATTAAACTTACATTCAAAGAAATTGGCATAATTAGTGGATTTAGCCCCAGTTGAAGCAAGGCTATCAATCGTCTTCTCTGCTATATATTGAGATTATCCTTTTTCCATTCCTTGGCTCTTGCTGACACAGCAAGGTCCTCTGAGGAATCAATTATCAGCTGCATTTGTAGCATTTTGGGCAGCGCTGACCCAGGCAGACACTGTTTGCACACCCTGAAAGGCTCAGTCCAAGGCCCCTCTGACAGCACAGGCAGGGAGCCTCAGCACTCTGCTTCTGTCCCTGTGCCCCAGAGGCTGCCTTGCACTAAACCTGTGCCTCTGGTACCTCTGTTGAGTTCTGGCCTAAGCTGTGACCCCCAGGCCCTGCACAGTTCAGCCTCAAAACTTTCCAAGAGAAAAACAAGAATTCTGTGAGGACAAAATAAACGGATGCCATGAAACAGCATTTGCCACCATTTCCTCTCAAAGATCACAGATGTCCCTGAGCTCCCCAGAGAGGAGCCAGCTGGGGCATTTTTAGCCGTCCCTTTGCTGGAGGTGGTTCTGAGATGCCCCAGTGAGAGCTCAGCCCCAGGCCGAGCGCCGCCCCCATCTCAGATGCTGCCCAGCTCTGCAGCAGCCAGGGAAAACCTGCCAAACCCACCTGCCTTGGCCATGGGGCAGCAGGGACAAGCTCAGCACCTCCTGGTTTGGAGGAGCTGCTCTGCTGTCTGCTCACAGGCATTCCCTGTAAATGCTCCCTGGGAAGAGCTCTGGGCTCAGAAGGGGAGGCCAAGCCTGTGATACGCTCGGCGACATCCAGCAGGGCTTGGCCACTCAGGTGATTCCATTGGTAGCTGAACTCTTTCAGCAGGGACACTTTATCTACAAGGGAAACACACGTTTCCGCTCACTTTTCTTAGGTCATAGGAGAAAGGGCAGGGCCAACCCCATTTTATAAAATAAAGTACATTTCTGTGGATTTTTGAATCCTTTTCTTCTTTCCTTCCAGCCTACTTGGCAGGGTTTTAAATTCCAAAAGAAAAGCTCTCCTTTCACATTTGTAAATCCAAAGTTGTCTGCTGTAGCAGGAGCTGTGTTAAAACATTTCACATCAGGCACCTCAGGAGTTCAGTCACATGGAAGCAGTGAAAAGGTTTTGCATCCCAGAGCACAAAGGAAGAGCCCCATACTTGGGACACAGAAAGGCACTGAGTCAGGCAGTTCCTGAGTTCACAGAGCAGCTGGGGAGGAGAAAGTGGAACCTCCCCTTGAAGACCTGCCTCTTCAACACTCCTTTTTTCAGGCATATTTCCCCAGTGCAGCATTCTCAGAGCTGACATAAATGTGTGTGGCAAAGGAATTTAGAGCAGCCCTTGCCTATGTAGTTAATTGCTGTGGCCATCTTGCCCCACGCAAAACAACACGTGGAACAAGGCATCCTTGACAGCTGGGTTTATACCTGTTTGATATAAAGAAATGAACTTGGTGAATCACAAGTTCCCCTTTGAACATAGAAGACAAAGAAGAAAAGTGGAAAATAGGCAGCTAATGCCTCTAATGTAGAGCCTTGCAGGTGGCTGCCCTGCAGAAGCTCTGATGGGTCAGTGTCCCTTCATGCCAACAGCAAAGCTGTTCACTTGGGAAGTCAGACGGGGCCCAAGCAAACTCCAAACCCCCTTTGCCCCTGAACTGTAGCAGAGCTGTAGCCCAGGACTTGCTCTTCAGACAAGCAGCACAGAGCCAAGGGCTCCTGGGACTGTTGGGAAATGCTGATCCCATTCCAGCCTGTTGGGGATGGTGCATAAGGACTGCACCTGCACAGCCTCTGGTGGGTGTCAGCTGCAGTGTTCCACAGACAAAAGCAGCTGTCAGGGCACTCAGCGCTCTCTTGTGCAGGAGAGACAGAGACGAAGCTGAGGAGAGTCCCTGCCAGGGCTCAGCCTTACCCAAATGAGCAATGGATTCTTCCAGTGCTTTCACAGCTGCCCCGCGAACCCTGGGATCCTTTGAGTTCAGGTTCTTTGTTATTCCTTCCACCAAACCAATGATCACTGGGTTCAAGGCATCTTTCAGGGCTACTGTGATTTCAGCGAGCACATCCAGCACCCTCTGCTTCACTTTCTTGTGGCTGTCAGATATTCTCAGGACAAAATAATCAAAAATCTGTGAAGAGAACAAGCAATGTGAAAACTGGATTGAAATGTCTTTGTTTGAAGAGTGGATGTAGCAGTCAGCAATGTCAAAGATGAAAGTGATCCTTTCTGTCAGGTCAGCACTCACTTGCACAATGTCACTGTTTTCCTGTGGGCCACTCACTGGAATGGTGGCACAACCTCATGCTGGTTGAAAGATTTTCTTCTGTTTTTAGGAGGTTTGGCTGGGGACTGAATGGTTCCTATGGTATTTCTCTCCATCTATAAATCATTAAATCAATTCAATTTTTTAATGCTAAAGAGTACCTTTGTTTTGAATGGAAGCAGATGTTTACAATGCCTGGTTTTCTATACAGTTGCCTCAAGTACTGAGGGCAATTATGATTTTGCCAAAACTATGGCTGGAGGAGATCTAAGTTTTCTTTTGTTTGTCTCAGAGCCAGTGTCTGGAGAAGTGCAGGGCTCTGATCAACTCTTCCAGGATCCAGACAATTTCTCTAAGTAACAGGTGGACTTCTGAAATGTAATGTGCTGTACAGCTCTCATTAGAGCAGGTTCAGTCCCTTGACAGCCACATTATCAGGCACCTTTTCCTGGAAAAAGGGAAAAAGCAGCTACTGGGAGGAGAAGGCAGAGATGAGTTCTTAGCTGTTTTCCTCCTTTTCCAAAGAGAAAAAACGACCCCCCAAGAAGGGTGAGCACTGTCTTTACCAAGAGGAATAGGAACAAGGATGGAAATGAGTAGCCAGAGCTGTGCCTGTGTAAGATAAGATGGAGTATATAGAAGTATTCTTAAATAAAACAACTGGGTTTAAACCAACCCAGCCTGATACTTCTCTTCCCTGTGCAAACCCATTTTTGGTCTAGAGAACAATTGCCATGCTTTCAGGGGCTGGATTCCCTTCACTTCACCCAGCTGGGAGTAGGAGAGAGCAGCAGTTACACCAGCAGAAAATTCTGCCATCATCTGATGAACAGCATCAATAGGCACCTGCCAGACAAATACAGCTGGACTGAAATACCTTGTCCTGAAGCCTGGACCTGAATTACATTTGTCTGGGTGGGAGGGACCAGCGTGTCCCAAACAGCCAGGACAGAGTGCCAAGACACACTGAATTAACTTTGCTGCTACAGGCTTAGGAAAGGAGCTAAAGGAAAGGAGCAGTGAAGATACCCTACATACTTGGGCAATGTTAGTGGAGATGAGCTGGGGGCTGCTTTTGCACAGGTCTAGGAGGAGTTCCACTCCTTCCATCCTTTTCTGAAACCCCTGGGCTTCCAGGAGATTGTAAAGCTTCTGGAGCAGCTCCGTTTCTTCCACAGCTGGAGGTGACGTGACCTGGGCTTTTGCACGGGGTAGGAGGTGTCCATCAGAGGGAGATTTCACCCTGGAAAATAAAACCAAGTGAGGACCTGGTGGTAATAATTATCATAGCATGGCATCCCCATAGTGGAAATAATTAGCATTGACTCCATGATTCCAGAAGGCTGATCAATCACTCTATTACACTATACTATACTATACTATACTGAAACTCATTGCCCTCACAGACAGACCAGATTGGGCAATTGAATCCAAAACACCATCACCAGTGGCCAATTAAGAAATTACCCTTTGGTAAACAAATCTCCATAACACATTCCACGTGTTCACAACAACAGGTGCAGCAAGTGATGATAAGAATTGTTTCTCATTCTTTTCTCTGATCTTCTCACAGCCTTCCCCAGAAAAATGCCTGGGAAAGTTGTGCCTGCTGCTCTCTATGGAGACAGCTGCAGCCACAGACAATACCTTCAGTTAATTGTGAGCAAAACATCTTGAGCAGCTTTCCTAATTATGTGATTTCAAGCTGCAAAGTCATGGGGCTCTGAAGAACAACATGGACCTCATGACAATCATTACAGGAGACAATCTGCAAGTGATTCTCACCACTGCTCACTCAGGAAAGCCAAGGATGAGATGCATCTGATCCATCTTCAGATGGCTGCCAGGGCACACAGGTCACTTTGCTTTGTGGAGAAAGAGAGACACTACTGCCAAGTTTAAATGCCTCCTCATATGGGACGTGTGTGTCTTAGAATAAGGAAACTCATCACTCTGGAGAAGCGTCTCTGCAACCAGGCATGACAATCTGGAAAAGTAGCTCAGATGCATTCTGAACAGATAAACAGGGCCATATTTGAAAGATTCAGAAAATCAGTAACAGAGATAAAAACAGAAGCCAGACATCCCAGAACTATGCTCACATTTCATTTGCTTCCCTGAAGATCAGATGCACAGCTTAACAACCCCACTGGAAACAATTCTCCTGATCAACCTGTCTCTTCCATGAGCACAGGAAGATGCCAGGTGTGCTACTGAGGCATGTGGTCACTTTCCTGCCACTGCTGAGCAGGACAGAGCTAAATAAATCCCCTCTGCTATCAGAGGAGAACAGGTACAAGCAGCTCTGCAGCTGCCATGAAGAGACAGCAAGGAGCAAATTCCTGTCTTAAATGCTGATTGCAGCACAGGGGGAAATAAACCAAACATGCTGTCCATCAAGCAGATTACATGAAGGACAGGAATATCAAGGCAAAAAGTCCACATTGAGACACCTGTTGACTGAAGTTGTTCAGGAATTGCCTTGCTCCTTACTACTCAAGCTTGGCACTGTTTGAGGGTAAGGAAACCATGATTCCGCCAGGCCAAACCACACGGATGAGAACTGCATCTTTGTGGTACGGCATCTTGCTTCCATACAGAGATTTCTCATCAAAACACCCATCTGAAAAAGACTCCACTCAGGTGGAGAAAAAAAAGAAAAAAAAGCCCTGTTTGAATTTACTTGTCCCAAGTCATGCAGCAGAACCTTGGCTCTCTCCCAGCCTCCACAACACTGCCCTTGCCACTGCACTGGATCGTCTGAGCTGCCACCAATGGGTGTCTGTTTGTCTCTCCATTTTTGTGGAAACCCCTCCAGAGAAGTTGTGTTCAGCACAATGCACAAGTAGACATTTTTTATCCTAGAGCATTTGTAGGGAAAGGAAACAATCTGTGGCGTTGGTCATCTCTGCCACAAAGTTTTTCCTGAGGAAGAGGCATGTAAAGCTTGTCATGTGCTTTGTCACATCTGACAAAAGTGCTCAGTACCGTTTGCCAGCAGACAATGTGGCCTGGGGCTCCTCTGAGCCATCGTTCCTCTCCTTCACCGGCTCCTTGACAGATGGGCCTTCAGCCTTCTGGTTTTCCATCCCCGACAAAGACACAGAGAAACTCCATCAATCTTTAGAGTATAAAACAGGAAATTCCCTGTTGAAAACACAAGTTAAAACCAGGATCACTGCTACCAAGGCTTAGGGAAACATTTCCTAACTTACAGATGGAAACAGACCAGAGATTCAGTGATGCCAACTCTTTGTTTGCAATAGCCCAAGGCAGGTTATGGGTGCTACCAGACTCAGCAGCAGTCTAAAATCCCAAATTCCATAGTCTTGAGCATAAATGGGAATAATGCAAACTGGCAGACAACTAGTGTTTGTGAAGGAATCAACAGAAAAATTTGGACTCTTTGGGGGTTGGCCCATTGTGTTGGAAGTCGATTTGGTTCAACATTAACTCTCCCTGTGCCTGCACAAAGGCAGGCTCCCTTCTATAATGTCGATAGAAAAAATAAAATTGCCTCCCTCAAACAAACAAAGGATTTTTCACTGGATGCTGCTGAATTCACCAAGCTTCTTCCAGCTCCACAGGGCTTGACAGCAGGGCAGTATTCCCAAAAGACAGACAGTCATTGTAGTAACTAGGATTGACCTGGACATCTGCTGTAAATTTGGGAATTTTCTTGGCACTACTACTTCCAGTGTCCTTTGCAAAGACTCTGTTATCTTCAGAAGCACAATTCTCACTTAATTTCTTTACAGGGGGCAGAGTAGGGAGAGCATGGTGGGGGCTTACGCTTAAATGTAAACCCATTTTCTCCTCTTTCCCTTTCCTCTTTGTGACCAATATTGAAAATATTCAAAACGCTACTTTTTCCCTAATAATATCAGTTCCTTTGTAGTCTGCAGATGAAAAGGCTGAGGATTAACAGCTCATTCCCAGGAGCAAAATGATTCAGCAGAAGAGGAATGAGCTAAAGACAGATTGCGTATGTTTGATCTCATATTAGCAGTGGCAATACTTGCACAAAGGAGACATTTCTCCTGCAAAGCACTTACTTTCTTCTTAATTCTTGTCAGAATATCTTCCAGGTCACGGGGGGAAAGAGATTGTTCCAAAAGCATTTTAAATTGTTGATGATTGAGCAACATCTTCACCATCTCGTTTCCACAATTCCTGAGGAAGGTAGGAAGGAAGGAAACAAAAGAAAAGTGAAAAAACACAGGAAGAGTGTCAACAGAAGAGGCTGATGCCTTAAACACATCAGGTGCAATCCCTGCATGAGAAGGCATTACCTACTCAGCAAAGAGGGAGATTTACCTCACTGGACACTGCACAGTGAGGTACAGAGCTGAACACAAGAGGCAAGAGGCGAATGTGGGGCAACAGAAAAATATCATTTCACTCTGAAACTGAGGGTGTGCTTCTGTGGCATCAAAGGATCCCAGGGAGCAAGCAAAACACATCTTCTTTGTTGTCAGAGCCTATTAGCATTTCTTGCTTGCTGCCATTGCACAATAATTTGCCTTTTTTAACTGGCAGGGAAGCCAGGAGAAAACACCTCATGCATCCTCCTGATTATTCTATACTGTGTGTATGCACAGGGACAGCTAGTTGCTCTGATGTTCTTGGCAGCTATTAATGGCAATTTCATCATCAAGGAAGGGGATTTTGGTGGTTTGGGTTGATTTTGCCACTAGGAAACCACAGTTTTCTTCAAGAAGAAATGTGGAGCTCACTGAGCCACAGATAACATCATTCTAAAAATCTACAGAACAGATTTAGAAAGACTGAATATGTTGGCTAAAGACCCCTGAAATATTTCTAGGATAGTCTGAAGTTAATGAGAAAAGCATGTTTGGGATCCTTCAGTGATGAACGTTAGCCAACACTTTGGCTTTGTGTTGTGCACCTAAGGCAAATCAAAACTGTTGGACTGGCTGATCTGAGCTCTTTTGATCTCAGTAAAGAATCCTTCAAGCCACAGCAAAAAGTTGGCAATGCTCCTTTTTCGCTGGCCAACCTCAGGTTTCCCAGTACAGCCATTTGCCCAGGCAACCCAGACCAAGCAGTGGTCACAGTGCCAAGGCTGACAGAGCTCAAGAAGAGTTTGGACAATGCTCTCAAGCACATGGAGTGACTCTTGGGGTCACTGCACATGGCCAGGAGATGGATTCGATGACTCTGATGGGTCCCTTCCAACTCAGCATATTCCATGCTTCTGTGACCTTTATTCACACTGTGAGGTAACTTCATATTCCCTTTAGTTTCCACTCTTGTGTGGTTTCAACTTTATAGCCAGACACAAAACGGTTTTCCTGTTTTGGGAGGTGAAATGAAGATCATTACCTTGTGTCCTTGTGACAGTCCTGAGCAAGCTTCCCTGCCACTTGTGGCAGCCTCTCAGCCCTGGGTGTGCTTGCGAGCTGGGTGACTCCAATTCTCTCCACCAGGGACAGGAGTTGGGCCGCACACTCGCGCACCGGGGCGGGGCGGCTGCTGGGGAGGAGAGAGCAAACCCTGGGCACAGGGACAAGGAGCAGCGGCAGCGCCGGCCTTGGCCAGAGCCTGCTCCCTGCCCTTGCTGGGGGAAGGAGCCTGGGCTCTCCCTGCACCTTCAGACACCTGCAGAAGGTTCTGTCCTCAGCTAAACACAAAGTTAGCACTGTACAGAAGGCCTGCCTGCATGGAAGAGGGAGGAATTCTGTCTCCCTGCACTGTCTGATACTCAATTTCTTTCACAGTATTTACTCTGAGAAAGATTAAAGAAATAGATGACATATGAATAATTTAGAAATTAGGGACAATTGATGCTGACCCATCAGAAGGTACCAAGTACACAGAGCTTCAGCAGGATTGAGGCTCTTTCCACCCATTTATCCCCAAATCTGCAGACCTTTGGAAAACAACAAATGCAGGGAAAACACGTTGCTGGGCTGGGAAGCTTCAGAATATCCAGCAATGCAGCCTATTTCTTCTGTGGGGCTTGGCAATGGATCCATCTGAATGTTTTACCCTATTGCAAAGCTGAGGAAAGGGTGCCGGGCAGTTTAGCCAGGCTGTCCTGTTCTAGAGAGTGTCTCTTGGGAACTATCAGGCCCAGCACCAACATTTAAGGCAGCATTTGCTCCAACTGTCCCATGGCTGTCAGCCTGTGAAGGTGCCTGTGAAGTGATTCATCATCTCAAGGCTAACATGAAACATCAGTTTGAATAGAAAGTTGTCATGGTTTGGGCCTGGCAGAGCCAGAGCCCCCATGAGTATACCTTCTCCCTGGTGTCTGCTGTGAGATGTGACCAGGAATAAGCAAAGCAGGCTCCAGCTTAAACATAAAGAAAACTTTATTACCTAAACTACAAGAAAAGAAAGAAGGAAAAAAAAAACTATAAGAGAAAAAATTGAAAACCTTACAAAAAACACTTTCCTCCTTCCCACCACCAAAATTTCCCAATCCGATACATTCCCCCCAAAATCACCAACTGCCCAGTCTGGCACCACCCTTTAGGATATTCAAACTTCAGTCCATGAAGAGGAGAGGAGTCTTTCTTGCACCATAGGCTTCCCCTGGAAACACGCTGAAATCTCATGTGCTTCCCTGTCACTCAGCACAGCCCGGAAAGTCCTTTTGCCGCTTGTGACATCTTCCTTCCATGCTCAGTGCTCTCACCACTGGCATGGACCAGAGCTGCTTTTAGGGTTGTCTTTTTAGGATGCCTTGTCTCACTCCAAAAAAGGCACAGTCTCTGCTTTGGGACATCTGTCCCCCCCATTTTTATCCAACCCCCTGGGGCCAAGGGGTCCCCACAATGAACCCTCCTGGTTCTGAGGCACTGCCTCCCCCTAAATGCAGTCTGTGTGTCACAGGAATAAAATTGGTTCAGTCTATGGCTACACAAGAAAAGTCCAGCCAAAAGGTCACTCCAATCATCTCTCTCTCCACTCAGCAAGCCTTCTCCACGTCCTTTGGGCCAGGTCCTTGTCTCATCTCATCTCTTATCTCCCGTCTTATTCAGCTCCGAGGAGGATCAGCATTTTTGCAAGGTCCCAATTATGAAAGAAAGGGGTTAAAAATTTCAGTCTCTGCCTGTCCCAGAACTCCAGCACTGTCACACTTGCTGCTACTCCGGCCGGGCACCTCCTCCCTCGCTGCATTCCCCCCCCTTTTCTCCTCCTGGGCCGGCTGCTATCACATTCGTCGTCGCCGGCTCTCCTCTTTCTCCTGGGAGCGGGATGGCTGCCCGATGGCTGTCTCTTGGGGCTCCTCCACCCTTCCATCCTCCAGGGCCTCCTCACCTCCCATCTCTGTCCAGGCCCAGGCCTACCACATGGCTGCCCCCCCCCCCCCGCCCAGCAGCAGCGGCTGGACGGGGGAAGGGCGATCTGACCTCCGTCCCTCGAAGTCCCAAGAGAGCCTCCCAGGGCCGAAGCTCTGCTTTTAACCCCTGTGTGTTCTTGGAGGTGTGTCCAGATCCCACTGGCCACATCAGGTGCCAATATCAAAATCCGAGCACCCATTGGTTTGACCACAGCATCCCAGAATTCCCACTTCTTCCTGGTCAAACCACCACAAAAGTAGAGCTCGAAGGCCAGCACAGTCATACATGAGTCCTTTGGCAGGAGCTGCACCTGCAGTGCAGGCTGTGCCACACCCAGCAGATTGTCCCCCATGTGCTCCACGCCCCAGCAAGGACCCTCCTCATTTCTCAAGTTAATGGCATCATGAGGACACATGGTTTTCCCAGGGCCTCTGTGCTTAGCACTGTGAAATACCAAACACTGCTCACAGCTGCAATTGCAATTGTCCCTCTCCCCACAAAAGCACAAGGCTCTATCCTTGGCCTTTGCAGGCACTTTCCCTTCCCCACTGACCACCACATCTAGGAAACTCTGACAGACTGGGAGAACTCCAGGAAGCAGCAGGAAGCTGAGTCAGAGGAGCTTTAGTTTGGATATCAGGAAAAAGGGTTTTTCACCCAGAGGGTGGTTGGGCACTGGAACAGGCTCCCCAGGGCAGTGGTCACAGCACCAAGCCTGACAGGGTCGAAGGAGCATCTGGACAACAATCTCAGGCACTTGGTGTGACCCTTGGGCTGTTCTGGGCAAGGCCAGGAGCTGGACTCGATGGTCCTGATGGGCCCCTTCCAACTCCCCATATTCTACACTTCTGTGATTCTGAGAACTAATGGGCTGCAGGAGGGCAGAAATAGGTGACAAGAGGAAAAAAGTGAGGTTGGTTGGAGAATCAAGTCACTGAGTTCACAGAAGATGCAGGATACAGGACCCTTCCATCCCAGCATTCCCATTCTCTGTCTCATCCCTTCTCCCTCCCACACACACGAAGGTGAAGAATATCACTAAAAGAAGAAGAACCTACTTGACTCCCATGTCCATGAGAGCAGTCATTGCTCATGCAGGAGTCACATGCTCCACCATGATCCCCAGGGTCTGACTGGCTGCTTTCTGAACAAACTCTGGGGAGCTGGACACCATCTGGAGAAGGATCTGAGCAACCTCATCCACCTCAGAGTCCATATCCTTCTTCAAGGTCACAAAGAGCTCTCCCAGAGTGACAACTGCGGAGTAGACGACCTTGG
The DNA here is from genome assembly GCF_027579445.1 of Ammospiza nelsoni. NCBI lineage: Eukaryota > Metazoa > Chordata > Aves > Passeriformes > Passerellidae > Ammospiza > Ammospiza nelsoni. Next base: position 92,820 of record NW_026683196.1, read on the forward strand.
ACCGGAGGTTGGTCACCTGGGGAAGTCATGAGGGGAAACATAGGAATCACCTTGAAAAGAAAACCAGTTGCCTTCAACAGAAGTCCCAGGAAATGACAACATATCCCACTGTGTCCAGAGAAACATACAAGAACAAGAAGAGCAGGAGAGTACAAGCACAGAAAGGCACTTTCTGACCTCAGACCTGCTTACTGCAGGCCTAAAATAAGAATTTCATTAAGTGTTCTACTTAACACTTCTAAAATGTCCAGAGCTTTGATTTTAGGCCCTTTTACGAGAAAATTAAATTAAGAGCTGCTTTCAAATCATGAATCCACAAGTCATAAAGACAAAAGAGTCAGGTGCTCATGTTCAAAAAAGCAACACCAGCAGCTGAAGCACTCAGCAGGAAACAGATAACACAGGTTCAGGTCTACAGAATAATTTGCAGTGTTGAATTACAGCTTGGGCAGAGACTGGGACTCTGGCAAATAACATCATCAGTGTTTCAGTTTCTGCATTTGCACATTGCATTATAAAGGCACCACACTCAAAGATGAGTGTCAGATACCCGACCTGCCAGTAAATACAGCTGCATGTACCCACAGATCCTACAGATAGCTGACAGACATTAGAAATATCAGGTCTAAAACCAGAAATGAAGGCAGACCATGAGCACACATGGAGATGAACAAGCACATACCTACTCTACACACCATGTATGAAGTATATGGGACAAATTCAGAACAATGTTCTCACCTCGCTGGTAACTGCCAAGCAATCCTCACGAAGTCGACAAAGCAGGACCTCTGAATGGGACCCAACCAGGGGTTGGATGGTGAAGAGTCCCTTCTCCTTCAGCTCCCTGAAAGGCAGAAGACTGATTTTTCTCTCCACCAAGGCAGCACCCTCTGAAATGACCAGGCTGGCAGCTCAGTTGAACAATGGGAGGTGCTTTTCAAGGAGTGCTTAATGAAATTGGGGAACACGTTGCCCCAGGATGCTGTAGCTGTCAAAAGCATACACAAATCCAAGAGGCAAAGAGAGGGGTTTTAGAGTGGCCATTTAAGAGGACAGCCTTTCTGAAATCTCTGGCACATGAGGCCCCTCTGTCACTGCTTCCTAGAAGCTGTGAGACCGGGCCATGCTGCTGTTTGTTGTCACCTCCCTGTACCTGTCCCTGAGACATAGTGCCATCGGGCTGTTATTGGGGCATTTTCCTTCTTTGTCAGCCCCAGCAGGCATTCAGCAGGGAGAGTCTGCAGTGGCTCTCTGGAGCTGAGTTTCCACTCTATGATCTCGGCCTCTCTGTCACCCCCTCCACTCCCCCTCACACATTCCTCAAAAATGTGGAAGGGGCTAGCAGCAGGCCTGTTAGCTAAAGGAGCGAGAAGTAAGAAGAAGAAGAAGCTGATAAGGAGCTTTCTCCAAGGCCGTAACCAAGGAGATCGAGAGAAGGAAGATAACATTCTGCAGCTGGATGAAGCATTTTTAGAAAGTTAGGTGGAGTCAGAGTAACTTTTCACCAATGGCATGGTATTGAATTATTGTGGCCAATAGCTAAGGTAGAGGAAGGGTAAACAACTGGAAAGTGTATAAAAGATCAGCCATTTTCATTAATAAACTGTTGCCAAGTGTTACCAACTGAGACTGCTTGTGGTCTCTGCTTTATGTCGTGACCGCCTCAACTGCGACATTTTGGAGACGCCGACGTGATAAGAACATAGTCGGTGGGGGCCCATACGGGGTCCTAGCAATTGGCAACCGTGACCCACTGGGACGTAGTGGGGGAGGCGGCGTTGGTGCAGCTGAGAGTGGCAGGTGGAAGCCACAGGGAGGTCCGGACCTGATTCCCTCCAATCAAGACACCTGGAAGTAGGTGAGCCACCAACTAGTAATAATGGGACAAAATTTATCTAAAGAGGAAGAACGTGTTCTGTCTACATGGAAAGTTTTGTTAAGAAATAAGGGAATTAATACGTCAGACTATGAGCTTCGTAATATATTGCTGTGGGCTAAATCACAGAATTTTGGCACTGATCCCAACACAGCATTTAGTGTTAAGGCATGGAAGAAAGTCGGGGACAGACTTTGGCAAGTTATTCGAGCGGGAGATAAAACAGCTGTTGATTTAGCAGTAACCTGGAACTCGCTCTTTGAGGCTTTAAAGGAATGGAGAATAGAGAGAGAAACGGAGCAAGATGTGGACGAAGAGTTGGGGCTGATACCTGACGGGGGGGCTGAGGTAGAAGGGGGCTCTGATGGGGAACTTGGTGAAGAAAGTTCGGATGCCATGGGAGTTACCTGGCACGCTGCCAGAGCTTCTGGGAAAGCTGCCAAAGCTTCCGGGAAGGCTGCCAAAACTTCTGGGCAACCTGCCCTAGCCTCTTCTTATCAGACTCCTAAGCCTCCTTATCTCACACCTGCGCAGCAGCTCGAGATGGTGCCTGTATATACTACACCGCTACGCCAGGTAGCTGAAATGTCTTTAGCAGAGAGAAAGGTCCAGCCATCTGCCCCCCTGCTTCCCTCCTCTCTGGTCCAGCTGTCTGCCCCCCCGCTCCCCTCTGAGATGCTTGAACAACCTGCAAGGCCATATCCTCCTTTACCTGACAGTGACAACAACAGTGAGTCAAGTGATGAGTCGCCCACGGTAACACCTGAGTTGGGGCAAGGAGCTCTGGTCTCTTCATCTCCTAAGAGCTCTAGCCTTACTGCCCCATGGATTTTGCCTCCATGCCAAATCACTGTGCTTCCTCAACACCCTCAGGAGTTTTGGGAATTTGTTAGGAGGAAAGCAGTTGAAGAAAAGAACTGGGACATCATAGAAAGGTTAGGTGCTCCAAGAGTACCTCAGGAGAACAGTGCCATTGCAAATGTTGCTTGTGATAACCCTATGGCTTTTCCAGTTTTCAAAGCAGCTCCTGGAACAGGACAGAATGACAGTCATCATGTCTTCGCCTGGAGGGTTGTGCAAGACCTCCAATTGAAAGTAGCTCAATATGGTATTAATTCCTCAGAGGTAATGCTGTTAATATGTGTGATTAATGCAGATTTGCTTGCACCTTATGACATCACTCATCTTGCTACAATTCTATTTCAGCCAGTACAATATGGTGTATTTCAAGAAACTTGTCTGAGCGCACAGCTTTAACAAATATGCAGTTGCCTCAACACGACCCTCGTCATGCTGTGGGTGTTGATGCCCTAATGGGCTCTGGGCCTTTTGCTAATCCAGATTTACAGGCAAGGTGGGATCCTTCGATTTTGGCACAAGCTCAGCAAATTGGCATGAGTGCCTTAACTAAAACAATGGAAATGGCAGCTCCAAAACAGAAATATGTTACTATACAACAAGGAATGAGAGAACCATTTTTGCAGTTTGCAGAAAAACTTGCTGCCGCTATTGAGAAACAAGTAGATGATGAAACTTTGCGAGACAAATTGTGTGTACAATTGGCTAAAGAAAATGCAAACCCAGACTGCAGAAAGATTATTGCTACTTTGCCTGGGGAACCTGCCTTGTCTGAAATGGTTACTGCTTGCTCAAAAGTTGGTTCAGTCGAGCATAAAATGGCAGCTCTTGCTGCAGTGTTAAGACCTTCAGCGAAGTGTTATAATTGTGGACAACAAGGGCACGTAAAGTCACAGTGCTAGAAGAAGTTGAATTAGCCCTAGCACACAAATTTGTTAACAGGATAGATCCCTCTGTTGGTGTTCAATTGTTTATTTTGAAAGACCATGAAATACCATGTGGAATACTGTGTCAATGGAATGATAATTGGGAAGATCAATTGCATATTCTGGAATGGATATTTTTATCTTTCAGATCTCGGAAAACAGCTCCAGGACTTTATGAGCTCTTTGCAGATATTATCATCAAGGGTTGCAGGCGTTGTCATGAGATTTTGGGACAGGACCCTGTGACCATTGTGATACCTGTGCAACAGTGGTATTTTGAATGGTGCTTTCAAAATAATCATGAATTGCAATCTGCCTTATCTTGTTTTACAGGCCAAATCTTGTATCACTTGCCTTCTCATCCTGTTCTAACACTGACTAAAGAGATTCCTTTTGAAGGCAAGCAAATTTGTTCTCCTGTTCCAGTGGAAGGTATAACGGTTTTTACAGATGGGTCCGGGAAAACCGGAAAAGCAGCTGTGGCTTGGAGAAAGGATGATCACTGGGAATATCAGACAGTAATTCAGCAGGGATCTCCTCAACTGGTTGAATTTTCTGCTGTTCTTTTGGCTTTTACTTTGTTTCCTGGTTCTGTAAACATAGTTACTGATTCAGTTTATGTTGCAAATTTGGTTAAGCATTTAGATCAAGCAGTGTTGTATAATATTCAAGAGAAACCATTGTTTACCATATTAGTGAAGTTGTGGACAGTTATTGGTGCTCGAAAACATTCTTACTTTATCATGCACATTCGCAGCCATACATCATTACTGGGATTTTTTGCTGAAGGCAATGCCTATGTAGACTCTTTAGTAGCTGCTACTGCAATCAAAACTGTACCCAATGTGTTGCAGCAGGCAATTTTATCCCATCAATTTTTTCATCAGAGTGCTCAAGCTTTACAGCAGCAATTGAAATTGTCTACTGCCGAAGCAAAATCTATTCTTTCCTCTTGTCCCGACTGTCACATGACTCATGTCACTCAGTATTATGGTACCAACCCTAGAGATCTTTCTGCGTTAGAAGAATGGCAAACTGATGTTACAAAAATGCCAGAATTTGGTCGCTTTAAGTATGTTCATATTACAGTTGATACTTTTTCTCACGAATGGTTGCTTCAGCATTCACAGGAGAGAAAACTCGAGATGCTATTCGTCATTTTTATCATGCCTTTTCTATTCTAGGTGTTCCATGTCATGTAAAAACAGGTAACGGCCCAGCATATGCTTCGCAGAAAATGCAAGCATTCTTTCGTGCTTGGAGCATTGAGCATTCAACAGGTATTCCACATGTCCCCACGGGCCAAGCAATTATTGAAAGAGCTCACGGACTTCTTAAACGTCAGGTTCAAAAACAAAAAGGGGGAATGCAACAGGAGTCACCTCAAGTGAGATTAGATAAAGCTGTTTATATGTTAAACTTCTTGCGTCCCCTACCTGACTCACAGTTATCTCCAATCTTTTGCCATTTTTCTTCTTTGAATTCTAAGCAACCAAATTTCCATAGAAATGTCAAGGTATGGGTCAAGGATTTGATTACTGGTATATGGTCTGGTCCAGTGGAACTGGTAACCTGGGGAAGGGGTTATGCTTGTGTTTTGACAGATAATGGTCCTCGATGGGTTCCTGCTCGCTGTGTTAAACCTTACCTAGAGCATGCGGGAAAGGACAGGATCGATGGCTCCGTAGCTGAAGCAGAACGTGCAGATGACACTGGCTAAGACCATACATCAGTACTTAAAGATGGATGAAGGAAGAATGGGAATTTTGTTGATGGTTGTGATTGTGATTTTGTGTGTCCCCTCTCTGCTTGGGTTTTTGCAAAGGGCCCTGCAGAAATCCATAGCAGCTGTATTTACAGGTCAAAAACAAAAAAGGGGGAATTGTGGAAGGGGCTAGCAGCGGGCCTGTTAGCTAAAGGAGCGAGAAGTAAGAAGAAGAAGAAGCTGATAAGGAGCTTTCTCCAAGGCCGTAACCAAGGAGATCGAGAGAAGGAAGATAACATTCTGCAGCTGGATGAAGCATTTTTAGAAAGTTAGGTGGAGTCAGAGTAACTTTTCACCAATGGCATGGTATTGAATTATTGTCAATAGCTAAGGTAGAGGAAGGGTAAACAACTGGAAAGTGTATAAAAGATCAGCCATTTTCATTAATAAACTGTTGCTAAGTGTTACCAACTGAGACTGCTTGTGGTCTCTGCTTTATGTCGTGACCGCCTCGACTGCAACACAAAAAAGCAGCAGGATGTCTGCTGGGACCACCTCAGCCTGCAGGAAGGCCAAGTGGGTCCTGGCCTCTCCTGACCCACAGCACAGCTTTCTTTCCTCCAAGCATGGAAATATAAAAACTGTATTATCACATCACACAGAGGGCCAGGAGCTTTTTATTTTGGCTGCAAGTGTCCACAGGGCATTGGGGAAGAGGAGAAAAAGAGTGTTTTGCAGCAAGCAACCCGGCTACTCAGGCAGGATGGTAGGAAGTGTCTGGAAGCTGCTTTTTAGGACTTTGGTTTGTTCTGCTGAAGCTTCTGACAGAGCTGATGGACAGATCCCAGAGCTGTGGAAAGTTCCTGGGAAATTTGTCCTTGGATCTGTCTACAAATGCTCTCCCAGCCGTGAACTGCCATCTGTGTCCTGTCCATATGTTACTGCCTTGACTGTTGAGTGTCTGAGGTGCCTCTTGAGGCTGCTATGGACCTCCTTCACCAAGGAATGGATTGTGATACAACATCCCTTTCTGCTTATATTTGGGCACTGACAGAGCCTGGACCACTCTGGCTGGAGCTTGGGCTCTGGCCAAGCAAGATTGCCAATGAGAGCAGCTCATGGTCCTCAGCTCTTCCTCCTGCTGGGACAGACAGACATGGCCGTGGGGACAGAATGGAGCTGCCTCATCTGCTAGGTCACTAAGAAGGATGTGAATTTTTCTCTGCCCTGTCACCACCAGTTCTGCCTGGGCTGCATCCTGCAGTGGGCAAAGAGAAATCCAGCGTGCCCACTCTGCAGAAGAATGATAGAAGCTGTCAGGTTTTCTGAGCAGGATGAACAGGATTATATACAATTTGCCATCAGCTCCCCCAAACAATTGCTGGAGCCCAGCAGGGAGAGAGCCTGGCCACCTTGCTGAAAACAGCCCCCAAGACCCTGTGATGGCTGCTCCATCTTCCCCACAGGGAGCACTGTCCCCAGCTGAGCAGGGGGCTGCAGGACCAGAGCCTGTGGATGGACTCCTGCCCAAGGAGTGGGCCAAATTTTTCAAATAACAATGTCATCTACTGGACCAAAGGCGGCCCTGGCTGCACCAGAAGCTGGAGGGAATATGCCAGCACCAGAGATGGCTGGTAAAGGAATTGATAGAGCAGCATCCTGCACGCCCTCTGTGCCAATGGTCAAGTTGCCAAAATCTTGGTGCCAGTACTGCAGCTTCTCCTCTGTAGCAATCTGAATTGCTGCTAGCATAGTCCAGGGTAAAGAAGCAAAAAGGACCTTTGCATAATCTCCACAGATGTTTTATTCAGCTGTGCAGGGAGATGTTCAGGTCCCAGCACCACACACAGAGGGTCTCACTTTGTCTCCACAGGGGCCTGGGGGCTGACCCTGATCTTGGGGCAGTACAAAGATAAGGGGGCCAATCAGGGAATAGGGAAGGTGTGGCTCAGGAGCACAGGAACAGACGTAGGAAGAGGGGAAGGATCCAATGGGGTCTAACAGCTTTTTGAGGGAAGCTTCTTGTGTCTCCCTAGACCAGGGAATGCCCCCCCAGGGTCTCCACAATTCCCCGTGTTTTATATTATTAGGAAAGCTTCTCTGAAGGATCAACTGAATCAACACAAAATGACAAAAACAATCAAAAGCACTCATAAGACAATTGTTCAAAATGCAAACAATTCTGAGTTCCCAATGTGCCAACAGATTTCTTGGAGTGTCTTAGATCTGGCAGGAGGGATGCAGGGTTTTCTTAGCACAGTTTATCAGGAAACTGAGTCACACATACTGAACCTCTGGTCCATGGCCTCCTCACTGCCATCGTGCAGCAAGGAGGCCCAGAGGCTGCTGTGCTCTGGTCCTGTCAGGGATGAAAACAGCGGCTCTGTGGCCAGTGCCAGCTCCAGCAGCTCACAAGAGGAGACTCCTTCCAGAAGCTCTGCTGGCTCCAGTGTGGCAGACCAGCAGAGCCCACTGGAAGCCACCCTCCATTGCAGCCACCCCCAGCTGTGCCCATCATCACTGCAGAGCAGGAGCTGCCCCAGAGGAGCCGCGGCAGGAGCTCGTGGCAGTGGCAGGTCCTTGTGCCCAGGGCAGAGCCACAGAACCTCTGCTCCTGCCTGGGACAGGAGCTGCTCACCCTGGTGTCCCACCAAGAGGAGGGATCCTGGGCCCCAGACTCTGCCCAGCCCTGCAAAAGGCCACCCCACCAGCAGTGCCAGCAGGGTTCCTGCAGCCATTCAGTCAAATCAGAGGAAACAAATGTCTCTTCAGCTGACACAGTCTCTGCACACAGCTTTCTCCCCCTTCTCCTGGTGCCTTTCCCTGACTCCAGCAAGAGCTGCAGGAAATGCTGTGTGAGCCATGATGATGGAAGAGTTACTGCTAAAAACACTGGGTGATGCTTTCAGAGGAGTCATGAATGGAAGACTGACCAACTTTCCAGCCAATGGTATGCCAAAAGTTTCCATGCTTTAAATAATAGACTGCAATAAATTAGTAAAAGGAAAGATACAGAAACAAATTAAATCTCCCACAGCTGCTGGCTTTCCTCAGGCTCCATGGTCTATGTATTGCTAGACTTACTTCGTTTAGGCAGAATATTAACTGCCCTGACTTTTGGAGAATGACCACAAGGTCTCATCTGTGGTGAGCAGTCACTAAAATTAGCTCAGCAGAGGCATCTTCAGCTGTCCAAGTGTAGCAGAAATATATATTCTCTGCTTCATGACTGTGTGGCAATAGCTGCTGGTGTGGATTTGTCAGCGTTGCTTCATGGATTACTCCTGGGAAGGAATTGTGTGCACAGGCACAGTATGGTGGCTTTGATCTCCTCTAATTACTCCAGTTGGATGATGGCCAGAACTTTTAGGCAAAAAGCATCACGACAGAATAATTTACAATATTCTCCAAACTACTCCTGTGGTTTTGATTTTCTTACTGATTAGGTTCAGTGTCTGGTCTCAAGAAATCAGTCCAGAAAGAACAGGCAAACCTCAGCTTGCAAGTTAGAGTGCAAGTCTTTAATCTGCCGTTTTTGCAGTATTTACAAAGAACTTTTCAACATATTTGCAAAAACATCTCTTAGTTCTTCTTATACCTATCCAGAATCTGACTCTCTCCTTGTTTTATTTTGATTTGAGATCCAGGCATGATTTTATTCTGGAGAGGGAAGTAAGAACCAGCTGCAAATACAGACTACAAGTGTGAATCTATACTGCAAGAACTCAGCTGTAGCTTGGAATTAAAGGCAAGAAGTGATGCCATGGTAAATGTGAACATTTAGTGCTGGCATAGGAGACTTCTGCAATGCTCCACCAACCCATGGTTCACATTGTTACAAACTCTCTTTCTGGTGTTACAAACAGTGTTGAAGAGCTGACTGTAAGTAAAAAAAAAAAATAGCCAGAATGTTAATTTTTGTTAATATGGCGAATAATGACTATCTAATAATTCAGAGCTCATAGAAGTGAGTATTCAGATTTCCACTTAGTACATGCTGGCAGTTTTAATTGGAAATCAACAGGTTTATCCAAATCAAGTTATCCATAGGAATTAATTTGCTCTATGATCTAACTAAAAATGCCTCATTGTCTGATAAGTTTAGTAGAAATTTGCAAAGTCAACAGCCCACAGATTTTTATTTCTTGTTTAGTGGCTATTCTGCAGGAAAGCTTTTACAGACTAATCAGTTTGGATGTAATTAAAACGCCAGTACATTTCATCTAGTCATTTTGGTATTAGAACAAAACCATATGACTGCACAGCCTTTTAAAAGATATTTTTAAATAAATTTTCAAATCAACAGTCTGAGTAGGACTCAGGAAAAAAACTCTACCAAACTTCAACTCCATTGGAAGTTTCCCTTGTCACCCTATGAATCAACTCTACATTCAGAGGATTAAAAGTCCCAATTATGGTGGTTTTGGTATGGTTAGGAATTGGGGAGGGGTCTTCTTCCTTCTCAACTCCATGCTGCAGTGCCAGGGATGTGGCCTGCTGGCTGTTGTTTGTGCAGCTCTGGTATTTCTACATGAGGCAGAAAGTGCAATTGCATTTCCAGCCCAAAGCCCATGAGGGGTGGGGCATGCAGAGCTGTGCCAGACACAGGCCAGCAGCTGTGCCGCCAGAGGGTTTTGGTTCCTGCCCAGTGCAGCTGGTCCATCTCTTCCGTGAGTGCCTCCCCTTGCCAGGTGCCCATGGATAGCAGGTGCAGGGTTCTGCAAGGGGCATGGAACAGGGTGGGGATGTCTGCTGGCAACAGAGTGCAGTGGAGAGCAAACAGTCCAGGATGGTCCTGCAGTGTGTGACAGAGAACTCCTGACACAGCTGGTGACTGAGCCAGTGAGGGAAGGCACTGCTGGGCCTGCTGTTTGTGAGGAGAGAAGGGCTGCTGGGTGACAGGAGGGTTGGAGGCAGCCTTGGGCTCAGTGATCACAAAATGCTTGTGTTTGATTCCCAGAGAAGGAACGAGAGATGTTGGGGAAATGTTGACGTGCAACAAATTGTGAATTTGTTAAGCTTTAAGAGGCAGTGCTTAGTCATACCTTCCCTCACAGCAGTGGTTAATGTGTGCAAGTGGATATCTTAGCCTTGAGAATAAAGACGGTGGGCCTACTGAGGAGGTAGCTGCAATGCATTCAAGGAGAAGAAGGCTCTTAACCATGGGAGGAGAATTTGCGGAATGGGATGTTCCCCACATGACCACCAGAGACCCTTAAGAGACCCCTACTCTAAATGTCAGTAATTTTGGGGAAGTGATTTAAACATGTCAAATACTTGGTGAGAATGTTTAGCCTGTGAGTTTGAGCAAAGTAACAAATAAAAGTAATGAAAGTAATGTCTTAGTTCCATGGATACTACTAACACGTGGGTATGCATGTTTCAGGGAAGTGATTCCTCACACACCCAGTACTGAAATAAAGTAATGCTTCTTCTCTCACACTGAGCTGGGAGTGTGGATCGGGCCTTGCTCGGTAACTTTCATATTGGTCATTTCTATTAAAGCATAAAGAATGGTTGAAATGAAATCTTTTCCAGCTGTTTCCCTTTGGTTTACCAGTTTGAGGGTTAAAATTCTGTGCTGCAAGTGTCCTGGGTGTGTGCAGAGCAGTGCAGCCCCACAAACCCCTTGGTTTGCCCACAAGTTGTCATGCCTTGTTCCCAGGTGTGCCCAGCTCTGGCAGGAGAAGCAGCCCACAGCGCAGTGGGCACCGTGCCCTGCCCAGCCAGGGCTCTCTGGCACAGAGCAGCAGCAGCAGCGCCAGCACCATTCAACCCGCTCCTCCCTTGGCTTTCCCTGGCACACAGAAGCCTCTGGAAATCAGCACCGCCAGTGGCGTTCCCAGCTTAGAGAAGCTGCTGCTGGCGGGCAGATGCTGCCAGTTGGACTGCTGCCAAAGGGGAAGAAAGGCAGAGATGTACATGCACCGGAGCCCTGGGCATGTCCAATAAAGGTGCAAATATGTGGGGAGATTTGTTAGGAAGCATTTCAGCTGTGATGCCAACAGTGGCCTCTCTCCTGGTTCTGTGTGTTCTGGACGAGTAATGCAATGGTTGGCTCAGACAATTAAGAAATAGATGTTATGTGGATGTTCAAATGTGTAGTGATGGTACTGTAATATATCCTCCCATAGTCCTCTTTCCCGTCCCCCTTGTAATAGCCTCGGGAGTCAGGGCATTTGGGGAGGGCTGGCTTGTGACCAGCAGGCAGGGTGTAACAACACCTGACATCCAGTCAGGATGCTGTAGTAGGACAGGGACTGGGGATCGGAAGATCATGCGATGTGACGGAAAGCGGCAGGATTCCTTTTCCCCTAATCCCCTAAGATAAGAGATCACCCTAGGAATGTAACTAGGAATGTAGCCCCCCTAATGATAGTAATACTGGTAACTTTCCACTCCTTACTAACCATAGATGGTACTGCAGACCCCCCTCTTACGTAGAGAAACCCCTTAGACTATAAAACCCCACGAGATGAGATAATAAAGGCCTTTGACCATCTACCACATTGGTGTCTGTGTGCTCTTTGGCCTGAGCGACCCTGGTGAGTTTGGGTCGCTGTGCTGCTCCTCGAAACCAGGTCGCCTTGCTTTATATCAGAAGGCAACAGGATGCAAGAAAGTAATCTCCACCAATGGACAGCAGAGAAAGAGTTGACTGACAAAACTTTTGGAGGGGCTAAGGGTATAAAAGGCAGAGCATTGTTTTTGTAGATGAGCACATGGCTGCTTTTCACAGAGACTCCAAATGCTGTAATTTTTCTTTATTCAGTCCTTTGTTAAGGTTTACTAAACCTTTAAAATTTTAAAAGTGTGAGTCATTTCTCATATGTGCAATGCTCTCCTTTCTCAGCCTGTTGTCTCTGCCCGGTTACGTGTAGAATGGCCTTGAGACAACCCGCGCTCCAAAGGACAAGTGCACTCTTCAGATTTTTTGGTCTTCAATATTGCTTATTATTTGTTATCTACAAAGTCGTCTCTCAGCCTGACAGAGGTCTGACCAGCAAGACAGCCATAGGCACACTGACCTCCCACTGGGTGGTCGTCTATTTTTATACTAAAAACTAAATACAAGATATTTACCTTTACCTTCCAATACCTTTTAACCCTATTAACAAGTGTACATTTAATGTGAGCCAATCCCCAAGTGCCAGCATCACCACCAAAGATGGGTGACAAGAAGAAGAGAGAAGAAGGACAAGACACGCCCTAATTCCTCCATCTTGTCTCCTAAAAACCCCCCTGTATCAAAATCCCAAAACCCGTATTTTCACCCTGTGAATAATTAATTCCTTCACCACTTATCCCCAAGTGATCCTCTTGTCCTCATACAGGTGGCACATTCTGTGCAGGGTCAAAATCCAACCACCAAGCACTTCTGGCAACATTCCAGGATTTCCAAGCCCCCCAAGGGTTATCTCGGCAACTCTGGACATCAGGAGTGATGTGCTGAGTTCCCACACAATGCTGTGGGCCATGATTTTTGGTCTGGTTTCCTTTGCTTGTGTCCCATCTGAGTGCTCAGTTGGGGTACAGGCTGTAGGTGCTTGGGGCACCCTTTGAGTTCCTCTTGGATCCCTGAACAACAGGGTTTGGCCCATGCGGGGAATTTGTGCTGCTTTGTGACAGAGAAGAAGTATCCAGGCTCTTTTGTGTTTGCTGAAGGGAAGGTTGGTTATTGCTTGGCATAAATTCACAGACTAACATCCTTTGTGATACTTTGCTTTGTGATATCAGGGCATGGTTGCCACATTGTCGTGGTGAAATCAGAAGGTTGCCTTGGTGCACGGAAGGCCTGAGTGTCAGAGCAGACCTAGGCCTTGCTCACATGAGGAGAATCCTCCTGGTTGGAGCATTGCTTAATGGGCAGCTGCACTCTGACAGGCCATTTGTTTTTCTAGTGTTGGAGAAAACTTGCAGAGCACTAGGACAATGATCCACCACCTGGCCACAGCAGCTTTTGCTGCTTATGGTGTTTATTTATCCACGTATTATGTTACACACTTTGTTCATAAGAAGAGGTTTCCATTCTACTTAGGTTAGGGTGTATCCTAACCTGGCTTTTGTATGTCTTCCTGCTCTTTCTTGATGGCTGTGTTTCTGATTTTGAAAGAGAAAGAGCATTAGGATGCCAGGGGTTTGGTAAAGCTCCTGTCAAGACGTTCAGGCTAAAGAGGGGGTGTCTGTAGTCACAGGGGCAGCATTTGCAGGGGAACCTGCAGGGTTTCCGTTCCCTCCACAGGAGAGTCTGTGGCAGCAGAGTCTGTCATTTCCTCAGTTTGCTGGGACATGCAAGACACCTTTGAAAAGGCAGACTGACAGAGCTTCTTGGAAGGCCTTCTAAAATCTCTGCAATTGTTCCCAGAATTCAGAGCAAGCTTATTTCTTTTTAAATTTTGTCCTGAAAGGATTTGACTGTCTAAGTTAATAACCCTTTACTGAGTACTAAAATAGTTATTCCCTTTGAAAGGAAGTGAAAACTCTAAAGCAGTGAGTGTCTGCTCCTGAACCCTAGAGATGCTGCCTGTGCTCTTCCACAACAGAACTGCCACAGCTCAGGGGAGTTTTGAGAAGCTTTTCGGGGCGTTTCCTGCAAGTTAATGAGAATTAATGCATGTAACTGATTTAAAAAAAAAAAAAAAAAAAAAAAAAAGAGTACTGTTTTGCAGAGAAAAGAAGAAACCTCACAACTTTACAGAAGTTGTAAAGCCTGGTATGCTTTTATTACGACACGCACCGGACGCAAGCCTCCCCAAAAGGCATGCGTACCCCTGAAGACCTCAGGTCTCATTTTATCCCCCTTCCAAATGCATATGCATGCAGTTTCACAATAGGTTCATACATATTCATTCCGCATGACATTTATCGCCAGTTTTTCTTTATCAAAGGAATTCCTAGGTCAGGGGCGAATTGACCTTGTGGTCATTTCTGTTTTTCTTTCTCTGTCTCCTTGCTGTCTCTGGCATGCGATTTTTCCTTCAGCTTTGGCCTCACAGAGTTTTCACCTCTCCTAGACACTTCACCTAATTCACAATGGATCTCTACTCTGTCTCATTCCCCCCTTTCCTAGGAAATAAGTAAATTCTTTTACTTAATGAAAATCCTCACGACAATAAGTGTCTTTTAATGCTTCACCATGTATGTTTGACAAAGAGGTTAGTACAGCTATTCGTTGTAGCATTCTCCAGTTCCAAATTAACAATATAATATATAATCCTAAGCTTATCCCAACTAATATTAGTAAAACTACAACAGGGTGGCACAACTTATTAAAGATTCCATTCGCAGTTGGTGACCACCCAAAGATCACATCCCACCAGTGATGATCCATATTTTGTTTTATTCTTTGTAGAACTCCGGTTATCTCCTTTGTATCATGTTGGACAGTAATTATGGTTTTCTTTCCACTTTCTTGGATTTCCTTTAAGATCTCCAATAGGTCTTGGTGCTTAATTAATTGTTTTATTAATGTAAGGTTCATCCCAATAGGGGTAGGTGGTAGTCTGTGATACATCGTGTAATTGGCTTTGATCAGCTGGTGGGATGTCACTGGGCCCAAGTACGAAAAATCACACCCAATAATCTTAACAAAATTACAAATACAGGAATTAGAATGATTTCTACTAGACAGAATAACATCATTGCTATCAATTTGTACAGCAGCACAGGCAGTTCTCAGACACACACACCCTTTTCCAGTATATACGAACACAGTTTTCTGGTCAGTGCCTGGATGAATTTCAAAGTGACAAATACTCTCTTCAGTGTCCAAACACACATCCTGAGCATTAATAGTATTGCTTTCACAAATGAATCCCATCTGTTCTCTAGTAACGCAGGATTCTAAGTTTACTGCCTGCCACTTTCCATTCATCTTTCGTGCCCACACTCTATGTTCTGAAGGATAGAGTATTGTTTTTTCATGGTTTAATCCTAGGGCAATGATGGGATGGATAACATAAACAGTGGCATTACGTATGGTAAGCACAAAGGCAGTGGCCACATTAGAAACAGGATCATAGGTGAAATTCACCATAGTCCACCAGGATTGAAACTTCCTTTCAAAATCAATTGCATTATCCCACACAATCTTCCGAATTTCAGCTGGAAAATTACCTTCACCCCCTTCCCGTATGATCAGAGATGCTGTTGCCTGCATCCTTAACTGTACTTGTATACAACTGAAAGCTAAAGACACATTATCTTGAACTGTACTAAGTGCTTCTACTATTAACTTGTGGTCTTGGTCCCTGGCCATTTCCCACTTTGGCAGTACTTTTGAAATCTGCCACTGGCTAGTTCCTAATGCCAATAGAGATGACTGTAAAGGTTGCTTCAATTTTGTTAGGCTACCTGCTGCAGTGGCCAGTTTATTCATTAGTATTTCTGAATCAATTCCATTTAAAACTCCTAATCCTGTCCCTAATATGCCAGTTAGATCCTTTCTTGTTCTGCTCCTGAGATATGCCTGTTTTTGTAACCATGTTGTCCAGCCCTCAAAGGAAGTTTTTAGGAAGGGGGAGCAGGCTGGTTGGATTTTTGAGATGTTAATTTGCATCATCAACTCCACATATTTGAGAGACCATTCTGGATTGAATAATAGTTGTTGTTCACCCATATTCCTTACTACGTAGGGGCCTATTTCATACACCTCAGGTTCAAGTTTGGGTTGAGTCTGAACTATTTGAGTCTTGGTATGGGTTGTATAACGTCCTGCTGTGGTATAAAGTGTAGTGTCTACTTTGAATTTAAATGAAAACCCGATATCATCCTGTGCCCAAAGGCAAGTTATTTCTAGAGGCTGTATTAAGGTGAAATTACACCAACAGTCTGATTCATTTAGGCCATCACAGATTTCCTGGTGTTAATATACACTAGGAGAGGTTGAGACACCAATTTCATTTGGTCTCTCATAAGCCATCCCATTTATCATCTGGCACCCTACCTTGATTTCTTCTCCTCTGATCCCTTGAAGCATCCACAGTTTCTGTTCCTGCCATTCCTGTTCCTCATATACCTGATCTCCGTGAATTACTACAGTGGATAGGTTTAAATCCTTTATCTCAGAAGGTTTTCCTATGGATCCTGTATTGGAATATGGCTCCCAATATTACCAGTTAGATTGCGCCTGGGCCAGTCTGACCCTTGCTGCCGGGCCAAAGGCAGCAACTGCGGTGTATCACCCCAGAGATACCTTGGCTTGCTGGAGATTGCAGCTGGGCACTGAACAAGTCCAGGCTTGTTAGGAACCCCGTTTACCTCAGGAAGAATAGCTTCAAGGGATGGTGAAGAGAAAAAGGAGATGATTCTGCTGGAGGGTTTAATGTCCAGAGGTTTATTCCATGGCTACAGAGGTCTGAACGTGAGCAACTGCTCCAACAAAATCTCCGGCCGCATGGTCTCATTTACCTTTTAAGCTCAGGGACAGGGGGAGGGGAGGTACAGGTGAGCCACCAAACAGGTGAGAGGGGCAGGGTCTCAGGGGAAGATGACACCCAGACAGGCCAATGACCCCTGGGCCTGAGGGGCATCCTTTGAACTTGACCAACCACATGACGCCTTGCTGGAATGTTAAGCCTGATCGACAGGACTCACTCAGCATGGGGGCAAGGGGGAAGGGAGAAAGGTATAGGCACACCTGGGGAAGTGACCTGGAAGTCCAAAATGGGACATTACAGCACACCATAACATCTCCCCCTAGTTTTGTTTAAAAAGAAGAGGACTGTGTTTGTGGTGCAGAATAATTGCCAAACCATGGTTGGTAAATCAGTTCTTCCTCTACAGGAGGGTCAGTGTTTTCCACTGAGGCTTCCAGGTCATCCATTGGAGCACTGAGGGCTTCCAAATAGTAGACTTCAGGAGGGGGAGATGAGCTTGAAATTAACTTGAGCACCATGCGTTTGATTAGTCCAGAAACAATGCTAAAAACTACAATAACTATAACTAAAATAAACAGCACTAAAAACACAGTTTTCAGAATAGATCCCAACCAGCCCGAGAGTCCCCAGCCTTTGAACAGTCCATTCAGCCACTTGTCAGTTTCTCTGTAGATGTCTAAGAGCCTTTGTCAAGGTAGTCCATATGTGGTTTGGGCTGAGGGACTATGCAGGAGATCGCAGGTGGGATGATCACGAGTAGGACGAGAAGCAGGCTCGGTCTCATGGCGTCTCGAGGCTACACACGAACAGTGGGATCTAAACTGGTACAAAAACTTGAAAAAAACATATATTACAAACTATTCCAGATAGGAGGCTTAAATGGAATTTCCTCCAGAGAACGCGTGCGGCATTTTCTTCTCCAGGCAGCATGAGCAACCTGGGGTGCTTCTGTAGATTTCTCTGAGACCTTGGGAACATAAGGCTTTACCAATTTGGAAGGAACCCACCTTAAACCAGAGGGGGTGGGCACACAGGCGTATCCACGTCCCCATGTAACCAATTTGTAAGGTCCCACCATTTTCCAAGTCTCAGGGTCCTTTACTAAAACTGGAGGTTTCTCTTTCATTAACTTATGATTGCTCCCCCCATAGTGGCGTAGCATGGGTGGGTTCAGGCTGTCAAAAGAACAATTCAGAAAATTGATTGTGAATAGCGCCCTGGATAACCGGATGTGGGGAGGTTCTACCTTCAGAACCTGTTGTTGCTGGTCCAGGACCCTTTTAATATCACGGTGAGTTCTTTCTCCAATGGCTTGACCTGTAGGGGAGTAGGGGATGCCAGTTTTGTGCTCTACTCCCCATTGCTGCAGGAAGCTCCCAAATTCCTTGGATTTATAAGCAGGCCCATTATCAGTTTTCAGCTCCTTGGGGATGCCCATGAAAGAAAAAGCCTGTAAGAGGTGCTTAATAGCATCGATAGATGATTCTCCTGTGTGGGCAGAAGCATAGACTGCTCCAGAAAAGGTATCTACACTAACATGAACATATTTCTGCCGTCCAAAAGACTGTATGTGTGTTACGTCTGTTTGCCCCAGTTCACAACTGTTCAGTCCCCTTGGGTTTGCTCCCGTACTCACTGTAGGGAGTGCATGTTGTTGGCAATTTGGGCATGTGGCCACAATCGCTTTGGCCTGTTCTCGAGTGATGTTAAACTGACAAACCAGGCCAGGTGCATTTTGGTGGAAAAGCTGGTGTCTGATTTTTGCCTGTTCAAAAACTTTTGGGAGAGTGGCCATCACTGCAGGTGCAGCAAGAGCATCTGCCCTTCTGTTGCCTTCAGCGATAAACCCTGGCAAGTCAGTGTGTGACCTGACATGCATCACATAAAAGTGTTGCTCTTGGTGAGTGACTAACTTTACCAGTTTTGAGAGCAATTCGAAAAGTGCGATGTTAGACACATCTTGCAGTATTGCTTGATCTGCCCTGGATACTACTCCTGCCACATATGCAGAGTCTGTAATCAGATTAAATGGTTCTGAGAACCTTTCAAAGGCCCTAACAACCGCAGCCAATTCAGCAACCTGAGGTGAACCTTCCACCTCAGCAATGTCTGTCTCCCACTGCTGGGTTTGAGGATCCTTCCAAGTCATAACAGACTTGTGGGACCTCCCGGATGCATCTGTGAAGACAGTCAGAGCCCTTTTTAAAGGTCTCCTACTTAGAGCACTTCTCAATTTTAAGGTAAATTGAACATCTTGTTCGAAGAATTTGTGAGTGGGCCGCGCTACCGAAATTTGTCCTGAGTAGGAATCCAGAGCAAACTGCAACTCTTCATTTTCTTGAAACAATTGTTCCAGCATTTTCATAGTATTTTGACCTGATTTTAACTCAACTGGAATGTGAATGAACTTAAAATCACATCATGCTAACTCCCTGATCTGGGTCCTTGCTTTTCGGATCAGTTCTGCTACCAGCTCCTGAGGCTTTGTCAGTCTCTTGGACCTTTTGTGACTGAGGAAAACCCATTCTATGATCAAGAGAGGGTCCCTCTGGTCCCGGTCCTTTTTTGGTGTGTCCTTTGCCTTAGGTGTTTGTTTTTCCTCCCACTGGAAAATAATTCCATGGAGGTGTGGCAACTTACCTAGGATGATAAATTTGAATGGCAGGTCAGGCCGGCATCGGTTGGCCTGTCTTGTGGACATTGCAATCTGGATCTTTTCTAGAGCTTTCTGTGCCTCTGGGGTAATAGACCTAGGAGCACCTGGGTCCTCTCCCCCTTTCAATAAATTGAAAAGAGGGGCAAGGTCTTCGTTAGTCAGACCGAGCCATGGTCTTACCCAATTCAAAGACCCACACAACCTGTGGACATCCACAAGGGTCTTGATCCTTGGATTGATTTCTAGTTTTTGAGGAACAATGGTCCTATTTCCAATTTCTAAGCCCAAATACTTCCAAGGTGGCATCTTTTGAATTTTCTTTTCCTGGAGCTCGAACCCTGCAACAATCAATGCATCGATCGTTAGGTCAAGCGCATGTGTGAGTAAATCATCACTGGGGGCACACACAAGGATATCATCCATATAATGATAGATGATGGCCTTCTCTGCGGCTGCACATACTGGGGAAAGCAGGGAAGAGACATACCACTGGCAGATAGCTGGAGATACCTTTAATCCATGAGGAAGAACGGTCCAATGGTACCTTTTCATAGGGGCTTCTAAATTAATGGAAGAGACAGAGAATGCAAAATGCGGTGCATCGTCAGGGTGCAAGGGGATTTGGAAAAACAATCTTTAATACCAATAACCGCTAATTTCCAATCTTGGGGAAGCATTGTTGGGGATGGCATACCAGGTTGGGGAGAACCGATATCTTCAATTACATTATTAATTTGTCGGAGGTCGTGAAGAAGTCGCCATCACTTTTTGTCAGCGTTTTGGATGACAAACACTGGAGAGTTCCATGGGGACATGGTCTCCACAATGTGGCCCTTTTTTAGTTTCTCTTCCACTAGTTCCTCAAGCACCTTTATTTTTTGTTTACTGAGCGTCCACTGTTTTACATCAGCTAGTTTGTCTGTTTTCCACTTCAGTTTTTGGGTGGGGCGCTGTTGTTCAATGACTGCTGCACAAAAATGCTGTGGAGAGTCTGGAATATCAATTGTGACACCCCACTGGGCCATTAAATCTCTCCCTAACAAAGGTTCCGAGTAATCCAACACAAATGGATGGATATTTGCCAATTGTCCGTTTCGTCCCTCAAATTGAATAGTGCTTTTGGATTGTCTTGCCAATTGCAGACCTCCTACACCTCGAAGATGACCTGCAACATTTTGCAAAGGCCAATGTGCTGGCCAGTCTTGTACTGGAATCACTGTGCAGTCTGCACCTGTGTCTACAAGCATCTCAATGCGTTTAGACTCCCCACCCCCACTGACATTACACCATAATTTGGGTTTGTCTTTCCCAATAACTTGGACCCGGGCGACTGTGGGCCCTTGTTTTTCGATATTTTCAGGTAAAGATGGCACAGGGATAGCTTGTGCAACAATTTGTCCCTTGGGAAGAAACAGGGGTGGGTGGAAACAGTGCAGGCTGAGAACGAATTGCTCAGGATCTGATGTTGTCATTCCTGGAGCAATTTTGATCTCTTGTGGTGTGTGTTTGGTGTCCCCAATGACGATGTACTTACAACGAATTCAGTTCCAAGTACCCTTCTGTTCAGGATTGACAGAGACAAAATGCAAGTCAGTGTCCTTCAGGTGGAGTGACTCTGTCAGCTGCAACCTGTAAGGCTCATTGACAGAAGACGTGGTTAACACAGGATCACTTAAATCATACACAGTCTTTGAAGCACCTGCTTCACTTACACAAACATTAATATTATCGAGTGCTTGATTTGTTTTGGTACCCTTCTTCCCTTGGCCTGCTCTTTTTGTGTCTGCACGCCTGGCAGGCCGACGCTCCCTTTTCAGTTTTTTTTTGTTGTTGACCCCCAGGGAGGGCTCTTAGTTCTCCTCCCCTGCCATTTCTAAATTCATCAAATTCCCTTTTCAGGGGGCACTGGTTACTCCAGTGCCCTAGGTTGTTACAAAGCAGGCATGGTTTTGTGGGCTCAGCCATTGCTGGTCTCCGATGCTGCCCAGGGTACTGATGTGCTGAGGGGAAAGGCGCAGGGCTGGCAACGGCGACACGCTGAGGTGGTCTTGGCAGCGGCCTTGGTCTGGTGTCTTCAGCTACACTCATCAGAGGCACTTTCCTGTTACAGACTAGAAGCATATCTTTTAGGGTAGGAGAAGGTTCTATATGAAGGCTCAGGAATGCCTCTTGACACTGTTCATTTGCATTTGTAAATGCCATTTCCTCTAAAATTGCTTCCCTAGCATTCTGTTTTTTAACTTGTATTTCAATGGCTCTACTTAACCTTTCTACAAATTTCAAAAAAGGCTCTGATGGTAGTTGTTTAATTTTACTATAGGGCTCAAAAGGCCCCTCAGGTTGTAGGGAAAAGAATGCCTTTTCAGCTGCTTCCTTTACTTTCTCGAGTGTTTCTGCAGGAATTGCAGTAGCTTGGATTGAGGGAGAAGACCATTGGCCCTCACCACAGAGGTGCTCAATGGTGATAGGGTTACCACTGTTGTCTTTGGCTGTGTTTGGATCAGCATGCAAGCCTGGGAGAGCATCTTTTAGCATTTGTTTCCATGCTATTTCCCATAATTTAAATTCTGTGGAGGTCATGAGACAGGAAAAAAAGCTGTTTTAAATCATGTGGAATCACTACAGTCCTACTCAGTTCAGAATTTAAAAGGCCACGGAAATATGGACTGTGTGGACCATATTCTTTATGAGACTTACAGATCTCTTTAATCAATTGTCGTCCAAAAGAACTCCAATTAGCAGTTGGGTTTGCTCCTCCCTGAGCTGCAGCTGAAAGGTAACAGGAGCTAGTGACAACATGGGACTAGGCATTGAATCTGCTGTTCCCTGCTCTGTATCCCTTGAAACAGAAGCATTGGGATCACAGACACAGGTTTCAGGACAGGCAGTGGGTGTGTCCCCACCGTGGGAACCCGGGGAGGGGGCGGGGACAGGGGGCCGGCAGGGGGCGGAGAAACTGTGGGAACGGGGGGGGGGGGTCAGGGGGCAAGCAGGAGGCGGGGGCATCTGGTGACATCACGTCAGCAGACGCCCCCTGGGAGGAGTAGAGGGGTGGAGCTGAGGGTATTGCAGGAAAGGGAGGGGGAGGGGGGAAGGTATCACGAGGAACAGAAGGAGAGGGGGATGGGGCTGGAGTTTTGGGATGGTTAAGAGGATTTTGGGAAGAAGAAGACCAGGTTTGGGAAGATGCCACGTGGCATCCACCATCTTGTGGACCCCCTAGGGACTGGGGGCCATTTTGGGCATCACTGCTCTCTGGAAAGCTAACACGTGCTGTGGGTTTCAGAGGAGGGGACACAGGGGATTGGGAAAGGTTCCACGCAGCCTGGCCAGGGCCTTGTGGACAGGGCAACTCAGGCATTTCAACAGACTCTGAGAGTCGACTTCCCAATGAGTTTGCTCTCTTTAAAATACCAAGTTTTGGGGTAAGAGGTTTAGGGGTTTTAGAGCTAGGAGAGGGAGAAACAGGGAGAGCAGAGGTACATGGCTTTACATTTGGCTTTTTCTCCATTTCCTTTTGTTTGAGCAATGCTGTTCGAATTTGTAAACTCCAAAACACAAATTTAGCTGAGGGTGCGTTGCCAGACTGTCCTAAGGTTATCAATTCATTCCCAACTTTATCCCAGAATTGAATATTGTGGATTTCTTCAGGGGAGATTTGTGGGAAGTGGAGGAAAAGCCATCTTATAAACTGTTTCAATTTTCCTTTAGAGAACTTAACATTACCACTGTCTAAAATGCTAACAGTATTATAATACATCCCTTTTTGTACAATGCTGAGTTTCGAACCCATGTTAGATGTAAAAAGGCAAAGTACTAAATCCCCCCTGACCAAAAACAAAGCCAAAATCAGCTACCGATTTCTAAAAAAACCCCACAGATTGGAAAGCGATAACGAGCAGACAAAAGCTTCACAATGCAGCTGTATATACTGCTTTTAAAATTCCCGGGCAGCAGCAGCAGGGCACGCCCTGCCGAGCCAAGGCAGAAACAAAGCCTCCCCCGCCGTGGAATGCAGCCCCCCCGCGGAGCAGAGAGAGCAGCCACGCCACGTGGCAAGCTGAAACCGGGGCCCCCACGCGCTGCGTGTGCAGAGAACCCCCCCCTCTGCACAGAGAGAGAGAGAGAGAGAGAGAGAGAGAGGGATCCCCCGACCACGTGGAGAGAGCCGAGCACGCTGCGCTGCAGAGCCGGGGGGAAGGGCAGAGAGCTCCCGCTCCGGCGGGAATTCCAAAAGAGAGTAACACACACAGCAGAAAGCTAAAAGCTAGAACGCAATGAATTCCTGTCTGTGGGGCTGCGCAGCCAAAAATGCAAAGGCAAAAAGGAACAGAACTCTCGGCAGAGTCTGTTTTTGAGCTTCTGCTCTACCGAGAGCAGAGATACTCACCCGAAATGGAAGCTGTAGCTGGCTGGGTACAGGCAGGTCTCTTCACCGGAACAGGACCTCTCTGTGGGCGAGAGAGGCTACCCTGTCCTCCCTCTGGAAAATCTGCTCACCAGAAAGGAGCTGGGCTTTCCAGAGGCGCCGAACAGTCCACGAAACTTCTTCTGGGAATATTCCCAAAGTCTCTAGCTGAGGGCGATGCAACCAAAGCCCCTTTCAGCTGGATGCACGGCTGCTAGAAGCTTCTCTGAGGTACTGAGAGTCCGTTCTCGGGCCGCAGAGTCGCTTAGCCCACCTCAGGGACGCCAAATATTGGAATAAGGCTCCCAATATTACCAGTTAGGTAGTGCCTGGGCCAGTCTGACCCTCGCTGCTGGGCCAAAGGCAGCAACTGCGGTGTATCACCCCAGAGATACCTTGGCTTGCTGGTGGTTGCAGCTGGGCACTGAACAAGTCCAGGCTTGTTAGGAACCCCGTTTACCTCAGGAGGAGAACTTCAGGCGAGGGTGAAGAGAAAAAGGATGGATTCTGCTGGAGGGTTTAATGTCCAGAGGTTTATCCCATGGCTACAGAGGTCTGAACGTGAGCAACTGCTCCAACAGAATCTCCGGCCGCATGGTCTCATTTACCTTTTAAGCTCAGGGACAGGGGGAGGGGAGGTACAGGTGAGCCACCAAACAGGTGAGAGGGGCAGGGTCTCAGGGGAAGATGACACCCAGACAGGCCAATGACCCCTGGGCATAGGGGCATCCTTTGAACTTGACCAACCACACAATGCCTTGCTGGAATGTTAAGCCTGATCGACAGGACTCACTCAGCATGGGGGCAAGGGGGAAGGGAGACAGGTATAGGCACACCTGGGGAAGTGACCTGGAAGTCCAAAATGGGACATTACAGCACACCACAACAATCCCGTATACTGATTAAATGCCTGGGACCAAGGCCATTCAGCATTGCTTTGGATAGAGGTACTCTCAAGTTCTAAAACTTCAGTTATGATTACACACAAAGCAATTCTACAAACTAAAGTATGAACTACTCCCGACTGCAATATACTCATTTTGCCCGAGTAAGTTTTAGTCTCAGTTCATTTTCTCCTGGTGTCACTCCTCAAGGGGTTTCTGAGCCTTCTTCACCCGAGAGTGATGAATCCAGGTGTTCTGCTCCTTGATTTTGATTGCAGTGAAGGTGGTGAAAAGCACTTGGAACGGTCCCTCCCACTGTGGTTCCAAGGTCTTTTCTGTAAGAGACTTAACATATACATAATCTCCAGGCTGCATGTTATGTACTGGCCCATCTAACTCCTGGCTCCGAGTTCCAGCCACATGTTTCTCATTTTCTCTGAGCTATTTAAGGCCACCATGTAGGTGGCTACTTTTACCTCTCCAATGTGGGTGGACATTCCCTTTTGTATTCCATATGGTCTTCCATAGAGTATTTCAAATGGGCTCAACTTTTCTTCAGCTTGAGCTTTAGTTCAAATTTGCAATAGTGCTAGTGAAAGAGCTTGGGGCCAGGGTAGATTAGCTTCCTGCCCCAGTCTTATGATTTGCTGTTTAATCAAATGATTCATTTTCTCCACCTGGCCGTTTGACTGGGGGCGGTATGGGGTGTGAAGTTCCCAGTCTATGCCCAGGTGACTACTAATCTGTTGCACTATTTTGGAAATGAAATGTGATCCTCTATCTGAGGATATTGTGGCTGGAACTCCGAAGCGTGGTACTATTTCTTGTAATATTACTCTGGTCACTTCTCTAGCTTTGACAGTTCTGGTGGGGAATGCTTCTGGCCACCCTGAAAATGTATCTGTCAATACCAGCAAATACCGATACCCCCCTTTCCTTGGGAGTTCTGAAAAGTCAATTTGCCACTCCTGTCCAGGCCCATGGCCTCTCCCAGTCTGACCGAGTTTCGGTCTGGGGGTATTTTTGGGGTTAGTCTGGAGGCAAAGATCACACTGTCGGGTCACCTGAGTAATAGTGGCATATAAATTCCTAGCAACAATTCTTTCAATCAGGTATGTGTATAGGGCATTTATTCCCCAGTGCGTTTTCTGGTGTTCTTCCCTTACTAGTGACCACAATAAATGGGAAATTTAAATTAAAAAGAAATTACCAGTTTCTTTTCAATGGTAGCCCACCCTTCCTGGTTATACTTCCCTTTTTGATCTTCAATTAATTTCCTATCTCTCTTATTACATTCTTGCTTACCTTCAAGGGAGATTTGTCCATCTGGAATAAGGACTCCTTCAGTAGCTACCTCACTTTTTGCTGCTTCTTTTGCCTCTCTATCCGCCAGCTCATTTCCTTCTTCCAATTCTGAGCTCACTTTTTGGTGTGCCTTAATGTGCATAATTGCTACCTTTTCAGGCAGCTGAACTGCTTCCAGCAGCTGGACTATCTCTTGTGCATGTTTGATATTCTTTCCCTGTGAGGTCAGCAGTCCCCTCTTTCCAGATGGCCCCATGTGCATGTACGACTCCAAATGCATACCTCAAGTCTGTGTAGATGTTTATTCTCCTCCCTTTTGCCCTTTCCAGGGCACGGGTCAGGGCAATTATCTCAGTCTTCTGCGCAGAGGTCCCTGTTGGTAGGGGTCCAGCCTCGATTACCTCTCTGCAGGTAGTCACTGCATACCCAGCATGTTGCTTCCCATTGGTAATGTAGCTGCTCCCATCAGTGAACTGTCGAAGGAAGGAGACCCAGACATCCGTTGATCATCATAGGCCCAATTTTATTGATCAGTACGGCGGGTTAAATACAGTTAATAATAAGCTTCATACATATTGCAAAAGTTGAGCTCAGGATTGGTCAGCTTACATATCAGCATCTACGCCTACTTCTACATTCCTATGGTTCTACTTTTGATACTTTCTACATATTCTCAGGATATATTCAGGAATATCTCTACTCCCTTTCCTCATGTTGCAGCAAGGTCACTGCTGACCTTTCCTTTTAGCTTGCTGACTGCTGGCTTTTCTCTTTCAGCTTAACCAGCGGCATTATTTCAGCGTGGCCTTTCTCAGCTAACCAATTATTAATAAATCTCTCCACAGTGAACCACGTCTCTGCATTGTCCAAAGGAGTGTCCTTTAAGTCTGGGCAGCTGGAGTAGGTAGCTTCAATGGTCTCCAGGCAATCATGGTGTACTGCTTCTCCTTGATTTCCACTGAGAAAGGAAGCTGGGTTGACAATATTAGTCACCACTATCTCTACATCATCTTGCTCTACCATGATGGCCTGGTATTTCAGAAACCTCTGTGGTGAAAGCCAGTGGCCACCCTTTACTTCCAGTACCGTGGACACTGTGTGGAACACTAGCACAGTCATTTTTTGTCCCAGGGTAAACTTGCGTGCCTCTTGAATATTCAGCACAACTGCTGCTACAGCTCTGAGGCAACCTGGCCAGCCTTTGGCTGTTGCATCTAGCTGCTTAAAGAGGTAAGCAACTGCCCTCCAGTATGGACCCAAGTCCTGAGCCAGTATTCCCAGGGCAATTCCCTGTTTTTCATGGGAAAATAGGAAGAATGGTTTACTCACATCTGGAAGTTTCAGAGCTGGAGCTGACATGAGAGTATTCTTTAGCTGGTGAAAGGCCCGTGAGGCTTCTTTTGTTCACTGGAGATCTCTGCTTCCATCGGAAATAAGAGCATAGAGGGGTCTGACAAGCAGTCCATAATTATAAACCCACAGCCGGCACCATCCTGCCATGCCTAAGAAGGTTCAGAGTTCTTTTATTGTCTGGGGTTTCGCGGTTTGGCATATGGCCTCCTTGTGAGCCTGCCCTGAAGTCCATTGCCCAGCACTCACCTCGTACCCCAGGCAGATTACTTTCTGTTTCACTACCTGTGCCTTTTTCGTTGATACTCTGTATCCTTGGAGTCATAGGAAATTCAAAAGGCTTACTGTCCAGGCCACACATGCTTCCCTCATCCGAGTGGCCACTAGAAGATCATCCACATACTGCAAAAGCCTCCCTTCTTCCTGTGGAGCTTGCCAGGACTCCAGATCTTTTGCAAGTTGCTCCCCAAACAAAGTAGGGGAATTTTTCCAGGCTTGGGGTAGTCTGGTCCATGTGAGCTGGGTTTTGCGCCCACTTTTAGGGCTTTCCCATTTGAATGCAAAGATTTTCTGGCTGGCTTCATGGATGGGGAGGCAAAAGAAGGCATCCTTTAGATCTAAAACACTAAACCAGGTTAGCTCAGGTGTTAGGCAAGTTAATAAAGTGTATGGATTGGCTACCACCAGATACAAATCTGTTATTTTATTGACAGCCCTCAAATCCTGTGCTATCCGGTATGACCCATCAGATTTCCGAACAGGTAAAATAGGAGTATTGAAATCAGATTGGCATTCTTTCAGTAATCCTAACCACAGAAAATTTTCAATTATTGGGCTGATTCCTTCCCTATCCTCTTTCTTTAGGGGGCACTGCTTGATTCTCACTGGTTGCGTTCCCTCCTTGAGCTTGATTACTATGCGGGAGGCATTTTTCGCTCTCCCTGGCACATCAGAGGCCCACACCCCGGGAAATACCTGACCTAGTATTTCTTCATCAATTTCTTCCTTAATGCCAATAGCTGTTAGGGTTAAACTTAATACCTCTATGTACTTTTGATCATTCACCTCCAGAGTAATTTCCCCATTTTTGAATGTAATGGTTGCTTGTAATTGTTCCAATAAATCTCTGCCTAAAAGTGCCTTTGGTGAATTAGGCATGTACAAGAATTTATGAATACCCCAAAGTTTTCCCAATTTATACCTCAAAGGTTTACAAAAATATGCCCTTTCAGACTGGCCAGTTGCCCCCTGCACTACAACATAATAATTTTCCATAGGTACTAAAGCTTTATTTAAAACTGAATATGTAGCTCCCGTATCAACCAAGAATTCCACCCTTTTCCCTTCCTCCCCCAGCCTCATTGTTATAACCAATGGATCCGCTGGGGCAGAATCCCCCGGTCCTCCTCAGTTGTTTTGTACGTGTGCAGCCATCTGTTGGTCACCCCGTCTCCGTTCTGGGCATTGATCTTTCCAGTGACCAATTCTTTTGCAGATTGCACACTGGTTCCTGCCCAGCCAAGGTGGTCCTTGTCTCGGTGGTCCCTGGTTGTATTTCCTCTGCCTTTCCTCCTGTACCACTGCCACCAACCTTTTCATTCCTTGTTTATATCCTTCCTTCCGGTTACTAAATACTCTCCAGACTTCCTCTAACAAGACTTCAAGATTCCTAAAGATTCCTCCCATCTGGTCCCCGAATTTTCTGAAGTTTACGCCTGATATCTCCAACAGACTGCCCCAAAAATGAATTAACTAGTTGATTTGTCCCTATCTCAGACTCTGGATCTAATGATGTATGACAACGCATAGTATCCCTTAAACGCTCTAGAAATTCAGATGGAGTATCAGAAGGCCCCTGCATAAGGGAATATAAGGCAGACCAGTTTATGGTTTTTGGAATAGCTCTTTCCACCCCTGTTACTATCCACTCTTGATACTCTGCTAATTTCTTTACCTCTGCTGACATATTAGGATCCCATTCTGGGTCTTGGAGGGGGAAATGTTCTTTTACATCCAGCTGTGTGGCCTTACAGTAATCCTCTGCCAAATTCCCTGCTGTCTTTAAGATCAGCTGTTTTTCTGTTTCAGTGAAAGCATCTAGCAGTAGCTGGATGTCAGCCCAGTCTGGATTGTGTTGTTTGATAACATATCGTAGCTGTTTGGCAGTGAGTATCGGATCAACACGATAATTCCTAGCAATCCTTCCCCATGCCTCTAAATCAAGAGTGGTAAATGGCACTTTAATCATTAATTTCCCTCCTTCTAGTTCCACTGCCTCTCGCAGAGGGGCCTGCAACACTACTTGCCTCCTGGTTCTAGATGCAACTGGACTCCCACAGGTGGGGTGGGTTCTAGTGGATGTGCCTTCCCCACCTGAGTCCTCCTCCTTTTTGGGGAAGTTTCCTTCATCCTCATCCTCAGCTTCAGCCTCAACCTCCCTCCTTCGAGAAAGAGCTTTCATCCACTCAAATGTATCTCGTTCTTGCTCCTCAGAATGATATGATCTCATACACCATTGCCCTATACTGCATGCTGAACAACAGCAATTGATTTGCCCTCTCTTTGC
The DNA here is from genome assembly GCF_027579445.1 of Ammospiza nelsoni. Classification (NCBI taxonomy): domain Eukaryota; kingdom Metazoa; phylum Chordata; class Aves; order Passeriformes; family Passerellidae; genus Ammospiza; species Ammospiza nelsoni. The sequence continues at coordinate 122,732 of NW_026683196.1, forward strand.
CTTGTTATCCTTTTAAAGGTCCACAGTCCCTTTGCCATTCTTGGTGATTTATTAAAACAAAAAACATATCAGCATACGAAACCTCATCCCATTTACCTTCCAGTCTTAAAAACAACATTAACTGCAGTAAAGTGTATAATCTAGGGTTCCAGTGGCTGGCCACTTCGCTCTGTCCTCTAACCTGTATAAGGGCCACCAGCGTGTGCAATATTGGATTAGATCCTTTTTATTCTCAGAGCCCCCCCTGCTGGTGACTTCCTTCCAGTGGGCCAAGATGCACCCTAAGGAGCTAGCCCGAGGGACTTCCTTGCTCTGGTTAGTTCCCATCATTTTCTTCTTGCCCTATATCACTTCTGCCCAAACTTCTTTTCACAAGCTTTCAGAGTAGTTTCCCAGTCTTCCTCCCACACATTCCAGGTGGCAGGTATCAGATGTGATTTTCCACACACAAGCTTTAAGATCTTAGGTTCTGAATCAGCTTGATCAGAAACCTTTAATCTACACTCGGGGCATGTGCCCTGACGCTTATTAGAACAGCAATACCAGCGTTTCTCACAAACTCTGCACTGCAATAATACCCATGCACTGTACCAGCCTCTTGATGCACCAAAGGCTACCCGAAATTTCCCGCAAAGGCAGGCTATTCTGTTTATTACAGGGAACTCTAAATCCTCTACGGCAGGCTATTCCCAGTCCAGACCTACTATAGTACCAGCTGAAGTCTGGTAGAGCCCCTCTAAATAAACTTGTTTGTCTCCTCTATCTATTCAATAATTCACAGGATTCACAAACTCCCAGGGGTCGAGTCCAAACCACTGGGGCAGAGGAATCCCTTGGGTTCATCTAGCCACGGTGAAAGTGTGCACGAACTACACCACAATTTACCACCTTTACTCAATGAATGTCCTCACCCACGTTTCTCCACTGCTCGCTCTATTTTTCTCTGCTGGGCACTCCCCGCCCCCACAGCCTGCCCCGGCCGGTGCTTACTCAGCCCCTCCAGTCACAGGTAGGAAACTCCCCCTCCCTGCACTGTCGAGCACTGTAGATCTACTCTCTTTTATATACCATACACTTATACATTTGCACGATTACAAACACAGTGCACTGATCACACAATGCATTAACCATACAGCGACACAGTGTCCGGACACCACATACACACACAAACAAAACACACACGGGTGCAGCAGTTCTGCCCCTCAGAACAATGAACCCCCAATACACACATACAAGGGTTCACTCGACCCACCCCTAGGGTTGCTAGCGGTCTGCCCTATCAGAACAATGAACCCCGTCTCTAATATAGCTGCTCCACCAGCTACACCCAGACGTCTCTGAGTGATTTACTCCCTAGCTCTCTTTTCTCCTGGGGGCCCCTCAGTACATACCGTATTCTCTTTCGCAGACCAGCAGGTCCTTGTCTGTCCTCGCAGGAGAAAAGTCGAGATGAGCGGAGCCTCCTCCAGGAAAATCCTGGGGCACGCCTAGGAGTCCGTCTGTTTCCCCCTGCCCCTGCGGGGACAGAGACGGAGATGGAAGGTATCTCTTCCTCCTGCTGGGCTCACCAGAATGTTTTGCAGAGAAAAGAAGAAACCTGACAACTTTGCAAAAGTTGTAGAGCTTGGTATGTTTATTACAGCGCTGGATGCATGCGGAGATTGCTCTCCTCAAAAGGCATGCGTGCCTCTGAGGATTTCAGGTCTCCTTTTATCTCCCCTTCCAAATACATATGCATACAGTTTCACAATAGGTTCATACATATTCATTCCGCGTGACATTTATCACCAGTTTCTCTTTATCAAAAGAATTCCTAGGTCAGGGCAGATCGACCTTATGGCTGTCTCTTTTTTTTTCTCTGTCTCCTCACTATCTCTGCCCTGCAGTTTTTCCCTTCAGCTATGGCCTTACAGACTTTTTACCTCTCCTAGACACTTCACCTAATTCAAAATGGATTTTTACTCTGTATCACACCCAGCAAAGGAAAATTATGAGCAAGGGAAGAGTAAATTCTGCACAAGTTAAAGTCTTGAGAGCAAAGTATCTGCCTTGTAGATGTGCTGCAAGGGACAATAATAAGTAGCATAATTGTAATCTCATTATTTATAAAAGGTGAAACACTGACCTCTTGTGTAACATAGCCCAGACAACTTATGGAAAGTAAAACATTTTAAAAGAGCAAATCCATGGCCAGAGTCACATCCAATGTACGCAGCTCGTTCCTGGCCAGGCGCAGCTCCTTCAGTCGTGTCGGGTTGTGGAAGAGCTCAGGGTCAGGCTGTGCAGGTGGCTCAGGTTCTTGAAGATGCTGGCAGGCAGGTGGCCCATCCCGACAATGCTGCCAGCCAGCATCAGGTACTACAGTGTGGAGACCCTGGGGGCATCCCCTGGCTTGGGGAAACACAAGAAGCTTCCCTCAAAAAGCCGTTCAGACCCCATTGCCTCCTTCCCCTGTTCCTGTGTCTGTTCCTGTGTCCCTGAGGCACTCCCTCCCTATTCCCTGATTGGCCCTTATCTTTGTACTGCCCCGAGACCAGGGTGACCCCGGGCTCTGGGGAGAGAAAAACCTGGACCCTCCACGTGTGTGTGCCTGGGACCCAAAAATGTTACCGCATGGCTGAATTAAACATCTGTGGATACCATGCACAGGCCCTTTTTGCTTCTTTATCCTGGACTTTCCTAGCAGCTATTCAGGCTGCAACCCTGCAGCTGTGCCAGGTTACCGAAGGCATCAGCAGGGATGGCTGAGAGCTAATTCTGTGACAGGCAGAGCGAGTGCAAGGCACTGAGGCCCTGGAAGAAGCATTGTGGGACCACACGCATCCCCTGTGGCTGCTGCGCCTGCAGCTTCAGCTCCCAGAGGCTGTGCAGGGAGCGGAAAGGCGGCAGCTGCCGCAGGTGTGGGCTCAGGCAGCGCAGCACATTGGCAGCAGCTCCAGCACGCCCAGGGTCACCTGCACCAGCTGCAATGCAGCCACGCTCACCTCCAGCAGCGACTGCAGGCCAGGGAAAGCCGGCAAAGCCACCGGAGGCCCTGGAATGCCACCCTGCCCAGTGCCGCAGGTTATTCCAGCCCAGGCCAAGGGGCTGGAGGCGGTGACAGAATGACCCACTCAGGAGATGAGGGAAGGGCCGTGGACGGATATTTATAGACAGCAGTAAAGCCTTTGGCACTGGAGGAGCTGGCTGCTCATGGATTAGACAGGGCAACTGTTTGCTGCATGAGAAACTGGCTGATGCCCAAGCCCAGAGAGTGGTGGGGAATGGAACTAAATCCAGCTGGGGCCAGTCTAGCAGGACATGTTCCCTGCCTTGCTAATTGGTGAAATAAATCACTAAAGAGTGACACTTGTAGCTGACAATAAACATCTTGCTCTGGAAGCAAGATTGTGGAAAGATAAGCTGGAATTTCTGACAGACACTTTACTTCACAGTCTATTAAAGCTACACCAAACTTTCCCAAAGTAGAAGTTTCTGCACATTCCCTGAAAATGTGTGGGGCTTTTCCCCACAAAGTTGGGATGCTGGTTTTGTGGTTCCGCTCTTGAAAGTTGAGTGAAAGGACTCTGTGCTCACTCTTGCCAGTTTGGTGGTAAGTTACATTGACTCCTAATGTGTATTTTCCACTTTTCTCGAGGGAAGTCTTTTCTTGAACTAGTAAGGGGAGGAGCCGCTTGAACTTACTTTCTAGACGGACCCCTTTTGGAGGTTTCGTCGCAAAATTTACCCGAAACCAGCACAAACAGTCACAATGAAAACTTCACCAGTGGCACAAATCCCCAGCCCACCAGGAAAAGAAAGAACATGTAAAGTGCTCCAAACATTTGTCCTGTTTTGCTGCAAAAGTCCTGCTGCAAACACTGTGCAGTGTGGAAAGCCAAGAGAAGCTGCAGCTGGTGGCAAATCTTGTGACAGAAGCTTGAACTTGTTCTCCAGGAGAGGTTCTTGGGAAGAGCAGACAGGAGAAGATTCCTGAAAAATTGAAATGGCTTCCCAGAAGTGAAATGACAATTGTGAAATACAAAGCTGTGTTTTGTGTCAGGTACATACAGGCAACATGTGTATTTGTGATTGTAATATGTGTGGAAATCAACCATGGGACAGTTATAAAGACAAATTCTAATAATAACTGAGGAAAGTAAAGCATGGAAGAAGGCATTGAACCTATCCTTTGTTTGCAATTAACCTTTATAAGTCTTAAGTTGATATAGGAGCATTTGAATTAAAGCATTAAGGATGTTGCTTTTTGACAGGAATTTTCTGCTTGCAGTTAAGCCTTAAAGAGTTTTGCAATAATTACCTTTTGAGGTACAATTTTAGAATATTCCTTGTAGTAAGGATCTTTGAAACTATAGCTTAAGAATATATAAAAAGGAAACATGCTTATCTGACGAAAGTGAAGGGAGACGTGCACATCCTATTGATGATCATCGGTCTCAGAGTTATTGATCCAGCTTACATACTTTTATAGTAGTGTTAATTAAGCTCATACATATTGCAAAAGCTGAGCTCAGCATTGGTTACAGATTACATGCCAACCCCTCCTTTGTTGCTAATACCTGTGGTTTCTTGTTGAGGCTAATACTTGTTTTCCACATCCTGCTGTTGACTGTTATTGACCAGCCTCAAGGACTCCATGTTTTCCACCATGTTTTTCTCATCATTTAACCAAGGACACAGTGTTACTGTTTTTCTCGTAAGGAAAAAGGCTGAGAACTTACTACTTATAGCTGCTTTTTACTGCTTAGCCAGCTGTATATGATCATGGCCTTTTTCTATAAGCCATGTCTGAACAAAGCTCTCCACACTTATCTCACCCCTTGACAAAACAGTGAAAAGCAGCTTGAGAAAGGAAGATGAACATCAACTCAAGGATTTATGGTTTTGACCAAGGGAAGCTGGACATCACTGTTACGTGATTTACAGGCCTTGCAATCAAAAGGTGGACCCACATCCGGAGAACTGTACCTCTCCAGATGGGATACTTCTTCCTTCTTTTGGAAACCAGACCACCACCATCTGGGGATACTCCTTTTCTGGGATACATCCTGAGAAAAACTAAATCACAATAGTGTATAGAAAAACTAAATCACAATAGTGTATAGAATTGTGATGTAAAAATTGGGGAAAAAAATGCTGATGAGTAAAAATTAGGAAGAGAAACTGCTGAGAAAGCTGACGAGTACCCCTATAAATACCTCTGAGCCTCAACTATTGGTGTGCAGTTGGAGGAAAAACTTCCACCACTGTACCCAGCTCTGTATTGCTCATACTTTACCGTATTAATTAATAAATTGATTGCTGCTTGAATATTGGCCTAGTCAAGCTTCTCATTTATACCAAAATTAAAGAAACAATCCAAGATATTTTCCTCTATTTATTTCTATGTTCCCCTTTTCCATGTTGCACTACTTCTCCATCCCATTCATTCCAAATGCACCTCATCTCTAAAATCAGTGACTTAGCAAGTTTTGGATACTCTAAAGTACCATGAGCCACACAAAGTTTTCCTTCCCCTGTTTTTACTGGAAAGCAACACTGGAGATGTAAGTGCAGTGCTGGGCTCAGGTAGGAATCCTACCCCAAGGGAAGGTGGCCTGACAGTGTCTGCCCCTCAGCAAGGATAATGCACAGCAGCAAGTGCGGGGATCGCTGTGCCAGTGTGCAGGAGTCAGAGCTCTGCATGTGGGCTCAAGGCTGCAAAGTTCCCGTGTTTGGACAGACAAGGGGGCTGTTGCTGGGGTGCGTGGGGCTCGAACATGGGGCTTGTGGGGCGAGCGGGGAACAGACACGGGGACAAACGGCCCCGGTGCTTCAGTTGCAGTGGCGGCAGTGGCGGCAGGAGCAGTGGCAGCAGCAGAAGTGGCAGCAGCAAAGAGATACTTTTGAATACTCTTCCGCTCTTTCTCTTTCTCTCTCTCTCTCCCCCCCTTTCCCGCGGTAGGGCACCCTTCTCTCAAAGTCCCTTGCCCGGTGTCCCTCTCCTCTCCCCACCTCCCTCTCCCCGTGATGGGCCGGGCCATGCCCCCGGCCTGTCCCTGGCCCCGGGCGGGGCTGCCCCGTGCCCGGCCCCAGCCGTTCTGCCATGGTCTTGCCTCCGCCCGGCTCTGGCCATAATGGCGGTGGCGCTGCTGGGTGGGCATCAGTGCCTGGGGCCGGGGTGGCATCACCGCCCTTTGCCTCCGCCTGGCCTGAGCATGGCCCCAGACCCAAGGCAGGGTCCAGTCCTGAGCCTGGCCCTGGCTCCTCCTGGGGCCCGCGGAGGACACACGCAGCGTGGCCGCTCCCGCCGCCTCCGCTGCAGCTTCTCCGGCCCGAGCTCCACCGCTCGGCAGCACGGCCACCGGCCCCGAGCCTCCTGTGCCGCGTTCCGAAGAGTGAACACCTGGGCATGGTCGGCCCAAGGCCGATGAGGGGGCTCGGGGGCCTTTCCTGGCCCCGGGCTGAGCGTTGACAGCCGCGTCCCGCCCTCAGAGAAAGCGCAGGAGGCCCTGCAGGAGCGGCACCGGCTGGGCTCACTGCTGGGGCGCGCTCCAGGCAGAGCCATGGAGCAGAGAGCCCCAAGAGTGCCCAAGCTGGCCTGGCTGGAGGAGAAGGAGGAAGAAGGCCCTGGAGCTACATCCCAGAACAGGAGACTGAAGAGGTGGTGGCGTTCAGTCCACCGCAGGAGGGTGAGTGGCGGAGCTGGGCTGCAGGGCTGGAGCCTACAACCAGCTTGGCCCCATGCCATGCCATGCCATGCCATGCCATGCCATGCCATGCCATGCCATGCCATGCCATCCCACATCCCACATCCCATCCCATCCTACATCCCATCCCATCCTACATCCCATCCCATCCCATCCCACATCCCATCCCATCCCATGCCATCCCCTGGGGAAATGCCGACAGACAGGACGGAAGAGGGGCCGGGCAGACACCCCGCAGTGGCCATGTTCCATCCCCCTGGAGCATCCTGGGGCTCTCCCTGCCTGGGGAGTACAGAGCTGGGCTGTGTTCTCCGGCCTCTCCTGCAGCCCCTCAGCTCAGGCTGTGCCTGCTCTTTGCCAGATGCAGCCCTGGAACTCACACAAGAGCAAGAACACACCCGTGGCCTCTTCCGAAGAACAGCGCAGGTACCTGCAGCCACCCCCACCTGGGCTGGGCCTGCTGTCCCTGCTCAGTCCAGCACCATCTGTGGAGCGCTCCATGCAACATCCCTGGCTTCTTGCCCTTCTGCTACAGATGGTTGTCAAATTCATGAAGAGGATTTGGGAGGAAGAGACCAGCGTCATGGGCACCATGGTCAGAGCGTACCCTCCCATCTTCAAAACCAACACCAGGGCTGCCCTGCTGGATATGCTTGTGGAGGAGGGTCCTTCCAGTCCAAAGCAAGTAAGCAGCCTGTGGCCTGGCTTCCATCCTCCCAGCAATTGCTTGGCTTCCCAAGCCACGCCTGCTGCTCACTGTAAGCCTTGAGGCCATGGCAGTGTGGTGGCAAGGCAAGTACTTTTCTGGGGCAGCTGGGCACATGACTCCCTCTGGCAGCTTTCCAAGTCTCCCCTGCCTTCTCCAGGTGCCCGCCATGGTGAGGTACATCCACCAGTGGCTCATGGCTAATGATTCTGCTGAGCACAGGCTGGACCAGGGCCTGCTGAATCTCACCAAAGCACACCCGGATGACACAGTGGTGATGCTCCTGCGTGTGGCCCCGTCCTGTGACAGGTATGGGGCCCATGTGCCCAGAGGGCTCAGGCCTCCCAGCCCATCACCCTGTCCTGCCTGTCCCAGGTGTCTGACCAACAGAGAGTTCCAGGGCCCCCTGGCTGCTGCCTTTCCCAGCCCTGGCAAGTCAGCCCCCGAGCCTGCTGCCATGCTCCCTTGCTGCCCCTCAGGGGCCTATCCCCACAGGGCTGGGCTGCCTGGGTGCTGCTGGCAAGGGCCAGTGAGCTAAGCCCAGGCCCCTAGGGATGCCCAGGCCACAGTGCTGTGTCTGAGACGCCCCTGAGACAGAGCTCTAACCCTGCAGAGCTGCCATCACCATGTGGAAGAGCATCATGTGCTTGCCCAGGATTGTGGCGCCAGTGCAGCTGATACTCCTGGATGTGCTGGGGAGCTGGCCAGAGTGCAGCACGTACACCTCCGATGGGGACAAAACGGGTGTCTTTGGCCTGGCTGTGAGTTTCTGCAACTGGCCTTTGCTGGCCCCAAGGCCTCCTCTCCAGCAGCTCTCCATCCTCCTTCCCCCAGGAGGTGGAGCACCCCCTCAGGTGCTGGCCTGAAACCTGGCCCAGGGGCAGCTTCAGGCCCACCAGGCCCTGTGCTCCCCCTGCCAAGGTCTCTCGGGGCCTCTCCCTGCCAAGCTCAGGCCCTGCCACATGGACACCTTGGCAATGAGTGCTGTCTTGGGGGGCTTTGTCCTTTGCAGGCAACCATGGTGATGTGGAAGATCCTCCAGGAGCCCTCTGTCCCACGTGTAGTGATGCTGTATTTCCCCTACCTATTTGTTCATCTGCTCTTCCAAGTGTTCTTCAGCACAGAAGAGATGCCAGAGGAGGTGGATACCTTCTGGATGGCATGCCAGGAAGAGCATGGCCTTGCCACCAGCCCCAACAGATGCTCCATGCCAGTCCTCCTGTCCCTGCCACGTGGCCCGCAAAGGAGCCAGTGCTACCAGTGTGACCTGGGCTTTGCTGTGCACACAGGTTTGCAGTGCAGACCCTGAAGTCCCTGCTCTGCCTTCTCCAGTGTGAGCACGTGGTGGTGTCAATGGAAGGCAAGCGTGGCTGGGACATGCTGCTCTGTGTTGATACCCACCATTCTGCCGTGGCTCTGCTGGCCGGGTGAGACCCCCCTTCTCCCCATTGCTCCTGGCATTTGTGCCCTGTGCCTGGGCTGTCCCACACGGTCCCCGTGGCGGTGGGCCAAAGGGACGAGGGACACCCAAGCAGACTGGAAAAGGCTGGGAAAGGAGGGTGCCCAGGAGTGGTCACATCTCAAAGGGCCCAGGTTCCCTGGCAGGATGGTGGGGAAAGACAAGAACTGTGTGAGTCAGTGCTGGGAGAGGCTTTCCCCCCTGGCTCAGGGTCTTAGTGCCATTTTCTGCCTTCCAGGGAGATGCGCCATGCATCCAAGCCCTTGTGTAAAAGGATCTTAGACTGCCTCCTTGAGATGCTCAGCACAGAGATGCCATACTGGGATTTCCCTGCCCTGGCATTCCTTGCGGAGGTGAGCTTGAAGGCCAGCATGACCTGGCTGAGCTGCCTCCCAGCTCTCTGCCCTCTCGCCGCCGCAGCCGCCTGGGACGGTGCCCTTGCCCTGCGCTGCTCCAAAATCCCCCCTTCCTCCTTGTTCTCCCCCTTCATACTCAGAGCATGAGGTGCCCTGGTCCAGGGAATGCCAGGGTCAGTTGGGGTCCCCTGTCCTGCCTGTGTCCCCTGCCCAGCTCCCCCGCAGCCCCAGCCCCTCCCCAGCGTGGCCAGAGCTCCTTAGGAGAGTCCCTGCATCAATATCAGTCACTGAATGCTGCAATCACCTCTTGTGTAATAAGAACAGCAATAAAAGACACCCTTTAAATTAGGAATACATATTTCCTAGAAGCTCTTTGAACTATTTCTCCATAACTGTCAAAGGAAAACCTCCTAATGAACTGCACTGGAACACAGGGAAATCAAGGCAGAGCCATGGTTTGTCCGGACTTGCTTGATCCTCATGAGCCTCACTGTGCATTTGGAGCTGAGCCCTGGAACCTCAGGGCCTGGGAGGAGATTGCACAAACCTTGCCCTTGCCAGGAGTCAGAGGCAGAAGAAAACCCCAAAGTCTGTCCAGGCATTCATGGCTCCCACTGAGGTCCCTCTCCAAAACAGGCTCCTCATGGACTCCTTGGAGGAGAGAATTGGTGGCCAGGATGGCACAAAAACCTCTGAGACACCCAGTGTGGAAAGGAAAATCCAAAGTACCTTCAACACCTTGAGTGTCTCAAAGCATTAATGAGCCCCACTGAGTGCCAGTGCAAAGCTCTCCAGGGACTAATTAACGCAGATAATTGGGCCATGATTGCACAAACCTCTCCCAGAGTCTGTATCCAAAGGGAAACACCAAGTACCTTAAAATAACTGAAGTGCCTTGAAGCATTAGTTAGCCCCACTGAGTGTTGTTACTGACAAAGCTTCTCCAGGGACTAATTACAGCAGGTAATTGGAGGCCATGATTGCACAAAGCTCTCAGAGACTCCAAGGCAAAAGCAAAAAGCCAAGTCCTTTGAAAAACCTGCAGTCCCTGGGAGCATTCAGGAGCCCCCAGGGCCATTCCTGAGCAAAGGTCCCCAGGGACTCCTTCCAGCAGATCTTTAAGGCCACTGGGATGTGGGCTAGGGGGGGATGCTGAGGGCAGGATAAGGGGCTGACAGTGCCCAGCCTGGCTGGGGCTATGCCAGGAGACCCCAGTGCCTCAGGACAAGGTGTCTCCAGCCCTTGGTGGCACAGACCCTGCTGCTGTGCCCCAGGGCACCAAGACTTGGCTTCTCTTTGTCCCCACCTGTCATCACTGCCTCCAGTTTTCTGCTCTGCCTGGGGCCTGGGGACACTTTCCCTGTCATGTCCCTCAGTGGGACCCATTAAAAGTCCAAGAAACTTTGGAGTTGGATTGTGACTTGGAGCTCTGGAGAGGTTTCTTCAGCTCCCTCTCAGGGACTGATGTTCAGGGCCTCAGCACAAAGCCCCAGAGGCTCATTAAAGTCCTTGTGCTGTGTCTGTGCTGCTGAGCTGGGCTGGGCTTCCGGCCCAGAGGCAGCTCCTGGCAAGGGCAGCGCTGCAGAGAGACAGCTCTGGCCAGGAGCATCTCCTGTGCCAGCCCAGTAGGGCTGGGGCACTGCCTGCAGCCACCCTGGGCACAGCACAGAGGCACAGAGAGCTTCAATCAGTCAGGGCTGGGAAGGGGCTGAGAAATGCCTGGGGCACAATCACTGCCAGCCCTTGGCACAGGAACCTCTGGCTGCAGGACAATGCAGCTGCATCTCCTGCAGGGATCTCCTAAAGCTGCAACATCCCAATGCCTACAGACCCTGTGAGTACATTCTCTGATTGTCTCTTGTGCAGAGCAGCCAGGAGTGCCCAGGGCACAGAATATTCTGATCAGTCTCAGAATATTTCCAAGACAAAGATTTTAATCAAAATGAGGCAATTTCCTAAGACTTTGTCTTCAGATTCTTACTACTGGAGAGTGACAGGGAGGGGGGATAAATATTAAAGGATGATTATGAATTATTAGTTATGAATTTTGACAAGTGGTGCCTGAGACGACCAAACTTTTCCTTTTAGTGACCAGCAGGTTCACAGGAGATCCCTAATGTGCCTTCAGCCACTCTGCCCATGGACAGCAGCAGCAGCACCTTTGCTGGAGCCATCAGGCTCAGTCTGAGCTGTCCTTTCCCCAAGCTGCAAACAGAACCTGCCCCCAGGTAGTGCCCTGCAAACAGGCAGGGCTCTGTCAGGCCAAGGAGAGTGCACAGAGATTTGGGTTCTGTGAGTGCTGGCACAGGGAGATCAGGCACAGGGAAACACCTGAAGGAGGAAAATCTGCAGGGAGCAGAGAGAAGATCAGGGAAGGAGAGAAAACAAACTCAGAAATGCTGTGGCAGGGAGAGTTTAGAGATGTCCACAGGATCCCCTCCAGTGCAGCCCCTCCCTCTGAACAAGCCCCCTCCCTCCTGTGCCCCCTGCAAGCCTCTGCCCTCAGAGCCGGGGCTCCAAAGTCTGCAGCCCCTCCTGTGCAGGCAGAGCTGCAGCAGAGCCGTGGGGCAGCTCTGCAGCCCCAGGCCCAGTTCCCTCAGCAGAGCACAGGGCTGGGAGCAGCTGCCCGGCCCTGGGGGCTCTGGAGGGGGCACAGCTGGCTCAGGGTGACGCTGTCCCCAGTGCCCGGCTCTGGGCAATGCTGGCAGGGCAGCCAGGGAAGGAGCTGCATCTCCCTCAATCCAGTGCCATCACAAGGACACTTGGAAGTCTCCCTGAGATTTCAGTCCAGGCTGGGAGCTTCATCCCAGCATGCAAACCTGTCCTAGAGCATCTCTGAGTGATAAGATCCATGGGGAAAAGGCAGAGGTGTTGTGACACTGAAAATGCTGCTGGGTTAGTGGAATGAGCAACGTGAGTCCTTGGCTACAAAGGTGGAGCTGGGCTGTGGTGGATCCATCTGCTCTCAGCAGTACCTGGAGGTTTTTAAGAGAAATGTGGGAGTGTGAACATCCTCCACCTGAGAAAAGTGAAAGCCCAGAGGAGCTGCAAACAGAATGAAGTGACAGATCATCTGCCCCCAGTCTCCACTCATTGTCTTGCCTCAGGGAAATCACTCTGTTCTACCAGAGGGCAGCAGAAACGCTGAGGGTTTCTGATATCCAAGAACACCAGGAAGTACATGGAAGGAGCTTAAAAAGAAAACATCAGAATTCTGAAACACAAGAGCACGTCTGTGTGTGTTACAAAGGAGGGTGTGTGGGAAATGGCTTTGATTTTGGTTACAGGGATCTCCTCTAACCCTTCACTGTCCTTTTCTCCATGAACAGGTCCCCACATGCAGCCACAGCAAATGTCCAACAGCAGCTCCATCAGGCACTTCCTCCTGCTGGCATTAGCAGCCATGGGGCAGCTGCAGCTCCTGCACTTCTGCCTCTTGCTGGGCATCTCCCTGGCTGCCCTCCTGGGCAACGGCCTCATCATCAGCGCCATAGCCTGTGGCGACCACCTGCACACGCCCATGTTCTTCTTCCTACTCAACCTGGCCCTCAGTGACCTGGGCTCCATCTGCACCACTGTCCCCAAAGCCATGCACAATTCCCTCTGGGACACCAGGAACACAGGATGTGCTGCACAGGTCTTTTTCTTTTTGTTCTTTATCACAGCAGAGCTTTCATTCCTGACCCTCATGTGCTCCGACAGCTATGTGTCCGTCTGGAAAGCCCTGCACCACGGGACCTTCCTGGGCAGCAGAGCTTGAGCCCACATGGCAGCAGCTGCCTGGGCCAGGGGCTTTCTCAATGCTCTGCTGCACATGGCCAATACATTTTCCCTGCCCCTGTGCCATGGCAATACCCTGGGCCAGTTCTTCTGTGAAATCCCACAGATCCTCAAGCTCTCCTGCTCCAATTCTTATCTCAGGGAACTTGGGCTTCTCATAGTTTGTGCTTTTCTGTTATTTGGTTGTTTTGTGTACATTGTTTTCTCCTATGTGCAGATCTTCAGGGCCGTGCTGAGGATCCCCTTTGAGCAGGGACAGCACAAAGCCTTTTCCACTTGCTTCCCTCACCTGGGCGTGGTCTCCCTGTTTATCAGCACTGGCACATTTACTCACCTGAAGCCCCCCTCCATCTTATCCCCATCCCTGGATCTGGCACTGTCAGTTCTGTACTCGGTGGTGCCTCCAGCCCTGAACCATCTCATCTACAGCCTGAGGAACCAGGAGCTCAAGGATGCCCTGAGAACAAAGATGACTGGGTACTTTTTAGAAGCAAAAAAGCGTTTGTTTTCTGCTGTTTAGTTTTCAGACTCAAACTCATGACTGGCCCAGTCTCTGCCTTCTCAGGTCTTTGGTGATGCCTATGGGTTGTTCTTGACATAATGTCCTCAATTAAATGTTTCTATTCACCCCTCACCTAATTCCCTGCCTGCCTCTTGAATTGGACCCAGAAGCTCTGTAATCCAGGATCTGTACTATTGCTTTGTTTGAACAAAATAAACGACCTTGCAGTGCCTTGTTTTTCTGGGATCCCAACTCTGGGACCTGCATGAAGTTATAGGGGGGAAAGGGAAGGGTCCCAGCACAGCAGCACTGCCAGGGAGCAGCAGCACTTGGTCCTTTCAGAGCTGCTCTTCCCAAGTCCACACTCTCTTTCCCAGCCCTTCCGTGGGTGCCAGGCCAGAGTGCTCTGGCAGCTTGGTCACTGTCTGCTGCGTGTCCATGCTGTGACCACAAGCAGGGACAGGCCATGGGCACTGCTGGGACACAGCTGGGCTCCAGCACAGCAGCTCCATCAGCAAAGGTCATCTCCTGAGGGCACAGCAGGGAGGCTTTGCCCTCTCTCCATTTCCTGCTGTCAGCAATTTGCCCCAGGAATGCCCTGGCACAGCAAAGCCCAGTGCCTGAGGCGGGGGGGAGTGTGCAGGGGGGGCTCATAGCAGTGTCCTGGCACAGCCAGAGCTCCCGGGATGGCCCTTAGGGAGCAGCAGAGAAGGGCCTGGGCTGTGTCTTTGTTCTGGGGACAGCCTGGGAAGGTGCCCCAGGGCAATTGTCCCACACCAGCCCCTGCAACCACCACTGCCAGCACTGGCCTCTGCCCTCACCTGCAGGAGGTTGTTTGTCCCTGCATGGAGGGACACCAAGTGACCATGCCAGCAGTCTGTGTTTGCTCTGTACTGAGGAGACTTCAAGAGTGCATCATGTGTGTGTGTGGGGAGATGAACCCCAGTGAGCACAAACACCATCAGCAGCACCCAGGGGTGGCACAATTCCAGTGGCACAAACAGCGCCTTGAGGCCACTTCACTCAAGAGGATTGTCCTCTGGGAAACCACCTGAATTCTTTGCCTGGCTGTGCTGAGGACTGCATGGAGAGAAACATCCAGGGCAGGGAGGCTCCAGGGAAAATGCTCAGGACCACCATGGACTGCACAGAGAGACATTGGAGTGGTGGCTCTGTCGGGAGCAATCACAGCTGCCTCCCTTCTGAACCACTCTGAGGACCTGGACAGGGCTCTATTGTGTCCTGGGCACTGAGCTGGCACTGAGGGATGTGGAAAAGGCCTTTGGTGTCAGGGATGTTGAGAAGGCTGGGCAGTGTCACTGTGAGACTTCTCTCAAAGCCCTTGGAAAGGCCAGAGCCATCCCAGAGGGTCCTGGGCACCTGGGAAGGGCCGACTGGAAGCAGTCTGCAGACATGTGGCAGCAGCTCTCTGGCCACAGAGAGCAAGGCACACAACTTTCCCAGGCATTGTCCTGGGGAAGGCTGTGAGAAGATCATAGAAAAGAATGAGAAACAATTCTTATCTTCACTTGCTGCACCTGCTGTTGTGAACATGTGGAATGTGTTATGGAGATTTGTTTACCAAAGGGTAATTTCTTAATTGTCCACTGGTGATGGTGTTTGGATTCAAGGACCAAGTGAGTCCACCTGTATGGTGACTGTCTGTAAGGGCAATGGGTTTCTTAATAAGTAGAATATAATAAAGTGATTGATCAGCCTTCTGAGAATCATGGAGTCAATGCTAATTATTACCCCTTTGGGGACTGCTGGTTATGACAAGTGGTGAACCCTGATGTGACCCGGGGGGAGCTTGTGGTTGCGAAAAGGTGCCTGCAGAAATGAGTATCCACATTTCTACAGGGGAGAACATCCATACAAACTTGACCTGGAGCAACCCAGACAGGGGGGGCCTCCAGGAGCCCAAAGTTGAGGGACCAGAGAGAGGAAACTCAGGGTTGGGTGTTTTTGCTCCATCTTGGTCATTTGTGTATTTTGGGGGCCTGAATCTTGGTGTTTTGGAGGCTTATATGGGTGGCAGATTCCTGGTGACTTCCAGGACTTGGGCTGTAGGAACTCCCTAACCCAATGTGCTCATACATTGTATTTTTCACCAAACCAGGATTTCTCTTTCCCAAACCTTGGCTGGATGGAGAAGGAGGCTGTTAGGAAGATGTCTGGGGACACATAGGCAGGTGAGGAGGAAGTCAGTGCCCCTTTCCCCCTCTCTTCTGCTCCATCTCCCAGCCCAGCACGGACCCTGGCTGCAGGACAATCCTGCTGCCGATGCCATCCTGCCAGAGATGCACAGGGGGGATCTCCTTCCCTCTGGCATGGAGGCAAATCCCACCTCTTTGTCCTTCCTCCCCCAGACAAGGAGCTGAGGACGGAGACCAGGGAGGACAAATCCCCATGGCAGCAGAACCTCATGGAAGAGGACGTTTTGAGCAACTCCACAGCACAGGAATTGAACAGGGAGGAAAATCCCTGGAGATCCTGCAGGAGGAGGGGCTGCAAACCCAGCCTGGGGTGCTCTGAGGAGGAAAGAGCCATCCTGTGCCAGGAAGGTGGACAGAGCTTCAGCCAGAGCTCAGAGCTGTTGATCTGTGGAG
Organism: Ammospiza nelsoni; assembly: GCF_027579445.1. Taxonomy (NCBI): domain Eukaryota; kingdom Metazoa; phylum Chordata; class Aves; order Passeriformes; family Passerellidae; genus Ammospiza; species Ammospiza nelsoni. The sequence continues at coordinate 138,833 of NW_026683196.1, forward strand.
CAGCTTCATGATGGGGAGAAGCCCTGCAAGTGCTTGGAGTGGGAAGAGCTTCAGGCAGAGCAGCATCCTGATCTGCCACCAGCTGATCCCCACTGGGGAATGGCCCTGCGAGTCTGGGGAGTGTGGGAAGGGCTTCAGTTGCAGCTCAGAACTCATCAGGCACCAATGCATTCACACTGGGGAGAGGCCCTACGAGTGCCCCGAGTGCCAGTGGAGGTTTCAGACCAGCTCCCATCTCCTCCCTCACCAGCGGATTCACAGGGAGGAGAGACCCTTCCACTGCCCCAACTGCAGGAAGGGATTCAAGCACAACTCCACCCTCGTCAGGCACTGGCGCTTCCACACCGGGGAGAGGCCCTGTGAGTGTCCCCAGTGTGGGAAAAGCTTCTCAGACAGCTCTAACTTCAGTAAACACCAGCAGAGTCACTGGTAAGGGAAGCCCTCCAAGTGCCCCAATTGCAGGAAGGGCTTCGTGCGCTGCTCCAACTCCATACCCCATTGGAGGGTCCACGTTGGTCAGAGCCCTTCAGACCCACATTTCCAGGGACCTGAGTTGGGAAGACACTTGGCTAGCTATCCCTTTGTTAAGGCCCTAATTTTCTTTTGATTGATCTTCATCCCTTACAACAGTCAAAATTGGGGGGGAAATCAACAAATTCATTGAAGGCATCTAAAGCCTCACTTTTTACAAGTGCTTCAGGGGAATCTGGGATTCAGGGAGATACTTGGGGGGTTTTGGGAGTATTTGATGTGGTTATCTCCCTTTCTTGGCACTCAAAGAGATGAGAGGGTTCAATCTGTCACCTCAATACCACTCAATGCCACTGAAAACTACTCAATCCCAGCCCAAAATTCCTCGATTCCACAGCCCCTCGGGTGGAATGGGGTTGGAAGAGGATTGGGGGAAGTGTGCTGCAAATCAGGAGGGGTGAGATGGGCATTGGGTGGGGGGGGGAATGGGTGGGATGGTGTTTGGGTGGTGTGAAATGGGGGAAATACGGCTTGGGAAGTGGGTCTTGATGTCCAGCAGGGGTGGGATGCGTTGGGACTGGGGAGCTGGGGTGTGAAACAAGACAGCCAAAGTTCAGGGATGATGAAGGGAGGGGGAACCCATTACTGAATGTGTTTTTGGATATGAAAACAATGACACCTCCTATGGCCCCAGAGCTCAGAGCAGCTGAGATGGTGCTGGATCCAAGGCCAACTGTGGATCTTTCTCTCCCTCTCACTCTTCTCCTGATTTCCTCTTCTCAAGATCCACACCTTCTCTGGGCAAACTGTTCCAGGAGGCTCTTTTTTCTGAATCCCTACCTAAACCTACTCTCTTTCCATTTGGATCCAGTCTCCCTTGTCCTGTCCTTGCCTGCCCTCGTACAAAGTTCCTGTCCAGCTTTCTTGTAGGTTGCCCTCAGGTACTGGAAGGCCACAGCTCGATCAAGTCTGAGTCTCTTTGCCAGGCTGAAGAAGCCGAGCTGTGTCAGCCTTTCCTTGCAGGAGAGGAGCTGCAGCCCTGGTACCATCTGGGTGTCCCTGCTGGGCCCCCGCTGCAGCATGGCCACGTCCCTGCCGTCCGTGCCGGGGAGCCCGGCAGAGCCGGCGGCAGCGCTGCAGGTGCAGGGTCAGCGGTGGGGAGGAGACACGGCCCTGGCGGCGGCTCTGGGAGCAGCGATTGGCGCTGGGCCGCCAGCACTGCAGAGAGCTGGGGCCCTTGTGCCTGCCCTTGCCTCCAGGGCGCCTTTCCCCGCCGCTCACCCGCCCGCCCGCCTGCTCGGGGGAAACGCCCCCTGTGCCGCCCTCAGGGCCGCCCCTCGCCGCTGCCCCGGGGGCTCCCGGCGCCAGCTGGAGGGCCCCAGGCCTCGGCCTCACCCTGCTCAGCCCAAGGCCTTGAAAAGCAGATTCAAACACCCACGCAAAAAGTACCCCAGGATTCCAATCTTTTCTCTACAGCACTGCTTTGATATCAGAGTCTGCATGGGATTATAAAATCACCAGGAGAAAAGAGCATGAACAAGTTCTGCTTTGGCAGTACCTCAAGGCATTGAGGGAGAGGGTGTGGCGCTTACTTGCTCACAGGGATGCACAGAAAGTGTTGAAATGGTAAAAATAGTCCAAACCCCTTAGAACTTGGAAGGAAAACCTGAGGCACTGGCAGCTAGCACCTCAGAAACACCTGGCTTTTGCTTGTCTCTTGCACCTGAGAGCTTCCTGGGCAGGGGCAATTCTTCCAATGGCCATGGCTAGAAAGGGCAGTGAGCAGATGGATTTAGCTTCTCCTGCCAGCCCTGAAATGCCAGTTGTCATTTGTGTGCACGGAGGATTCTGTTTCAGACTCTGAACTGGCGCAGCTGCTCCTCAGGCGCTGCTTGTAGGCAGGCGCAGCGGTGCTGCTGCAGCTTTCCTGCACACAGGGAGGGCTCTGGAGCCTCCCCGGGGCCACCAAGGAGCACAGGAGGGAACGTACCCAGGATCTGGTGCAGCACCGTGGGGTTGGGGGGGATCCTTCAGTCTCTTTGATGGGAGAGGGAGCAGGGCAGATGGAATGAAGATGAGACAGGGATCAGACAACCCCACACCAGGCAGCGTTTTCTCCTCTGAGAGCTCCTCTGAGCTGAGCGAGATGGTGAAGCCTGTGGAGCAAATGAGACCCAGGAGTGAGGGAAAGGGTGGCTGGGAAGGAGTCAGATAAAGCCTGTGTGGGCATTTTTCTTTCCAAGGGGCTCCTGGGGAACAAAGGAGACAAGAAGGATGTCCCATCCCACGACATTTCCTGGAATATGCTTTGGTGGTGGCCTTGGCAGTGTTAGTGGTCTCAGGTTATTGGGAGGACTCTATGATCTTAAAGGTCTTTTCCAATGGAAACAGTTCTGCAATTCTAAACCTCCATTCCTGCTTTTGAAGGATGCAGTCCCAAATAGACCCACATTTGTGTTTTTAAGGAATTTAGCATCTACCGTTCCTTGAAAGTCATAGAAATCAGGCTTTTAATGCTCTCAGAACACTTGAATTCCTTGATCTTAAGCTGTGTGTTTGAACTGAGGTGCTTTTATTCAGAAAGGTTTGACCATGGGATAAATGCAGGCAATTCAGCCACAATGGCACTTGCTTCATCTGCTTTTCTTCTTCCTTTCCCCATGGGTGGCTGATTTGGGACTATTTGTCTTGTACTTTGAGTTCTGGCTCAGACTTGCTCATGCATGTGCTGTAAAATCCTATGTACTCCTTTGTAGTGAAAAATGCTTGCAAACTGCTGGGAATTGCTAGAGACAAGGCTTACAAACCAGGGCCCAGTATGATTAGCCCAGTACCCCTGCTTAAATCTCTGCTTGTATTAAAAAGGAATGAGCTATTCTAACTCACTTGTCCCCTCCCTCACCCCATTTTTTTTTGCAGCTCTTGGAGCAGTCCTGTATGCTGTTCCTGCTCTTTGTTATCAAATGTGTGAAGCCATGATGCTGCTGTAGCTGCAGCCTGAGTTCAGTGGGAACATGTCCAAAGCACTGGATCCCACAACAGTGGGCACGGTGAGAGATTTGCCTCTGCTGCCATGGCCATCCAGCCTGGGAAGAGCAGCTGCTGGAGCTTCCCCCATTCTGCCAACAGCAGTCTGCCTCCAGCATGTGGCCTGTATGGCCATGATTTTGCCAGAGTGTGGAAAATGCATTGTTTGAATGTATTTTGATGGTGTCTGACATCACCTGACTGGAGCAGTTTGGTGGGCAGGACACCCTGTGGGCAGGGCCATGGCAGGGATGGGTGGCTGGCACTGGCAGTGTTATTTTCCCAGACAGGTTCCTGGTACAGCTGTGGAGGAGGGCACCAGCAGCTATGTCAGCCCAGTGACCAGCAGCACATGGAGGAGACCCTCATCTGCAAAGAGCCCCTAACCCCTTTGGTCCCCCATGGCAGTGCAAGATGATTCCGCCGCAGGTGAAGGGCTGCTGCAGGCTGGAGACTTCTGCAGCCAGGCCTTGTTGCAATCTCCTTGCTGCAGCTGTGCCTGGGGGATGTTGGCCTGCAGCAGCACTGCTGATGCCTGGGAATACTGCTGGGCTCAGAGAGGCAGAGTCTGTACAAAAGCTGCATTCAAAGCGCTGATGGCGAGACCCCGGAGGCACTGGCAAGGGCAGCAGCTCTTATTCATTCTGTGCAGGTGAGAGCCCAGCCTTGGAGCCTGTCCCTGGGGACAGGGAAACGCCCTGAGCATAAGTTTGAATTTTCAGGGACAGTCCAAATGAGAATTGCTTTGTGTTGCAATGTTGGGTTTGGGTGTGTCTGCAGGAAAGAAAGTAGGAATAAACCCCTTGAACAACAAAGGAGAACTCTGCATGGCCAATTTACACCCTACAGATACACTGATCATATCAGCCCACTGAACATTGGGGGCATCTAATGCAGAGTGCAAAGCTTCTTTGAATAGATAGGAGAGATGAGACTTGAAGAAATAATTTTTCAGATTGAGAAAAAGGGATCAGCCCCAGGGGTCCCATAGACTGGACTTAGTTCTGCCAAATCAAGGATGTCAAGGATGAGTTGTTTTTACCTGCTCTGTTGGAGAGTATTTCAGAATGACTGCCCCTTGCCATTTCCATTAAGAAAATCTGGAATTTTCAGGAACTGCCAGGATCAGAAATGTTTTGAGGCAGATCATGTTTATGTTGGGTTCGGGTGTCTGTGCAATAAAGAACGCAGAGAAAGAAACCCCAGGGAACAATGAAGCAAAGCAAAAGAGGAACGTTTGAAAGGTCAGTTTGTTCCCTACAGCTCTCAGCCAACTGATTTTTGGGTCATCTACTGGGGAGTGCAAAGCTGCTTTTACTTCCACTGCCCGGTGTCAGAACCCAGGAAATTCCTCCGGCTGCCCTGGAGGACTGGAGCCCCTGCCCAGGGGTCTCAGAGACCTTGGCACAGAGCCCAAGACCCCTGTGCCTTTGATCTAGCCCTTGGAAAAAAGGATTACCAACCTTATATGAAGAATTAAAAGCCATGAAATTTTCAGTAGAATAATAGTTAGCTTGTCATGGGGTGAAAAATAGGTTTTTGAAGCTTTTAGAATGAGGGCTTGGGGTCCCAAGATGGAGGAATTTGGGTGTGCCTTGTCCTTTTTCCTTCTTCCTAGCCTCAATCTTCAGCTGCGATGTTGGCACTTTTAGACTGGTTTAGAGTAAAAAATTGTCTAACATAGATGATAGGTATTGGAAAGTAATTGTAAACATTGTACACGTAGTTTTTAGTAAAAAAAGATAACACCGCCTCAGAGGCAGGTAGAGTGCCTCTGACATTCTTGCTGAGCGGACCTCAGCAGGTCAGGAGAAAGAAGTTTATAGATAAGATACAAAAAACAATCTTGAGACCGAGAAATGAAGAGCTCTGACTCCTTCTTTAACTGCCTGTCTGGGAAAAGAGACTTTCTAACTTATCTTGGGGTCTTCTGACCAGCTAGAGTCCTGAGAGCCCGGTGCCATTGTTTGTGTCCCACCACTTTGTTTGATGTGAAGAGAATTAAACAAAATCCCACACCAACAAGCTGCAACCTAGAACTGAGTAGGAATTACAGAAATAAAGGCCCTGAAAAGTAGCTTTGGAAAGGGTCTCCTTCCTATGTTATAGGTAAAAGTTAAGTTAAATAAGGGTATAGTTCAATTATATTGTATTAATTATGTTATATTAATTGTATTATGTTAAAAGGAGGGGTTTATTAGAATGTGCTAGGAGAAGGGTCCAGGGCTTGGTGGAACAGTGGTCTGGTGGGGCAAGGCGAGGTCAAAGATGGATTGGATGGAAGATCTGACCAATCATTTGAAGCCCTGCAGAAATGACTGGTCCAGAATGAATGGTGTTTAAGACCAATGAGAAGCCTGGAAATGGACCAATTGTCATGTGGATCTAAAATGGACCAATCCTGGACTCAAAAGGGGCTATAAATAGGGGGGAGTTCTGTTCGGTCATGGTTCTTCTTTTTGGCTGCTTGTTTTTTTCTGGGGACAACCCAGTGCACTTGGGGTTAGCGCACTGTTCTGTTTTTGGCTTGCTGTGTGGGTGCCTGGGCTTATCCTGGGTACTCTGTCCTTGTAGCTATTTTGATAAACAAGAACCTCTTTTTCTGGAGGAAGTTTGGTCTCGTTCATATTCATAACACCTAGACAGTGTGAAACGCTCAGGCCTGGCCCGGCTGGGCTTAGGGCTGGCTGCCCTTGGCAAGGGAATGGAAGGGGATGGAGTTGGGGTGGGGTTTTGCAGCCATGGAAACGAGAGAACCATGGTGAGCGTGTCACAAAGGGGCAGCCCCACACTGGGCTGGTGCAGGTTATGCTGGACACGGCCCCAGTGGCAGCAGACACGTCTGGCTCTGCCTCTTTGTGCCGAGTGACAGTGATTGGAGTAACCTGGCCTTTGCTCAAAGGCCACTCAAAGCTCACGGCGCTGACTGCTCTGAGAGTGTTCCTAAACTCAAACCCAGACAATTCTGCCAGGCAGAAGCACGAGTTCAAACATGGATTTTAATGGAAAAGGAAAGACAATGGAAGGAAAAGGTGAGGATAGAAGGGAGGTGGAGGGCCAGAGCCAAATGGAAAAAAATCCCCCCAGATTTCAAAGAAAACTGGTCCATGGTGGTCAATGCTGACTCTGTGTCAGAGTAGGTGGCTGACAGCTACAGAGGAAGCTGCAAGGATGCCCTGCGGCATCACAACATTCTATCATTAGTTTACGCTGTCTTCTCATTTTTGACAGTAGCCAAATCACTCCTGCTGTCAGCCAGGAGAGGGACTGTGGCCATAACTGACCACAGGGTGGACATGGTCATGAGATGCAAATTCTGTTGTTTTCTTTGCCATCAATTTGGGGTCTCATTGCAGATAAATTTCCCATTCTTCCTCTGCTTGCTGATAGGGTCTGAGCGTGAGGGTGGGAGTGCAGTGCTACAGATACGCCAATAAGGCCTGCCTGCTTGATTGGAGATCTTTGTGGTTTCCAGAAATAACATCACAACTCTGAGAGTTTTCCTGTGGATTCACAGGCCAGCCTCAAGAAGGAATCTTTTTCCCCTTTTTATAATTGGAGCCTTCTACCTTTCCCTTCAAACTTGCTACCTCAATACTGCTAAGAGGAATTAAATGCAGGCTAGTTCCATGAGAAATAAAACCAAATAAATTTTCTCAATAATTAAAAATTATTCCCCTTGAGCACCACACCCATTAGATGTGTTGATGATAAAGGTGGGAGTTCACCTAAGAGATTTCTCCCCTTACGAGCATGGCTCAACCTCACACAGAGGGGAGTGGGGAGCTGGGCCAGTCTCTGCTGGGAGGAAGGGTCTTGTGGCAGCCCAGAGAGGCTGTGCACATTGCCAGGGAACAGCTGTGCCCTGCATGTGCCCCTGCAATGAGCTGTGCTGCTGCCAGTGCCCCTGGAGCTGTAGGGCTGCTGAGCTGTGGGGCAGGCAGAGGAGCAGGAGGGTGCATGTGCAGCTGAGCCATTCCTGGAGAGCACAGGGCTCTGGGCTCCCTACTGTCCCAGGGCAGCCCAGAGGCCAGACTGTGCCTGTGCCAGCTCTGGGCAAGTGGCTCAGGGTTGTGCCCTGGCCTGCCTCAAGTGTCTGCCAGCAGGAGCATGTTTCCCTGTGCAGCTGTATAAACATTTCCAGGAAATGTGTCCCAGGAAATATGGAGCTTCAGATGTTTTAGGTTTGCATTGTGGCCTCTGTTACATTTTGTGTCTCCGCTTTGCAGGCCTGACCAGCTACCGTCTTGCCAAGAGGTTTTCCCTGGCAAGTTCCTCCATGCTCCTTCCCTCCAAGCCGTTGCCTCCCATCCAGAAGAGCTCTCCTCGTACCAAGCCAAGCCCAACATGCAGCAGAGAGCAGGAGAATGGGGAAAATGGCACCGGCTGGGATGAAGAGAGGAGAAAAAAACAGGAGCTGAGTCCAGAGGGAAAAGGATGTAAGGTAAGGAGACCAAGCAAAGTCCTGTGTGGCAAGTGTTCAGTTTATGTGCTGTTGGCAGAGCTCGGAGAACTTCTCCCTGACAGGAACTGACCCTTTCAGTGAAGTTTGAACAGGTTCTGGTTTGTCTCTTTAGCTGGGCCAGAAATGATGGGATACTGAGAATGAGTGTGCACCTGCCCCTGCTGTCTCCAGCCCCATTCCTGGCCATGGCATGGGGGCCCTGGAGCACCTTGGGCAGACAGAGAGCTTGCAGAGAGCAGCAGGGCAGGGGAGCTCTGCTGAGCTTCCTCAGTGCCAGGGAGCCTGAGATGATGGATGTGTGGGAGCAGGAGAGCAGCCAGCATGCTGAAAGCTCAGCAGCACCTGGGCTCAAAGGCTGCTGGGGAAGTGTAGAAGGGAAGGGCAGCAGCAGAAGAAATGAGGGGCTTGAGAAAAGCAGGTTTTGACATCCTGCAGAATGGCTTTGTGAGGTCTTGGCTGGAGATCAGCACTGGCTGTGAGACACCTTAGGGGCAGGGAGAGAACAGTGATCTAAAGCCACTGCCATGCCATCCAAAAGGGCAGTGGAGGCAGTGGCACACCAGAACATCCTGATGTCAAACATGTGAATGCCAGCTGGGAATGCAGCCACACTTGCAGAGGGTGAGCATGAGGGCAGAGGTGGCAAATGTGTGACATGGTCTCTCCCTCACCACTTCGTGTTCCCTTCCCCATCCTGGGCCAAGCTGGACGATCAGTTTGACATTTCCTGGCAGGTCCCAGTTAGATGCATGGCTAAATGTCTTGAGGCATGAATGGGGGCAAGGCTGGATGCTTGATCTGATCACTATGGTCTGCTCTTTCCAGACTTCCTTGCTGTATTCCAGTGGAGGGGATATGAAGAAGGGGTCACTGGGACCACCTCTGATCCCCCCCATACGCAGGGCAGTGAGTCCCCCTCTTGGCAGTGCTGCAGGGTCCCTGCCAAGCTCTCCTCAGCTGGAATTCCAGGAGTCCCAGGAGATGAGGTAAGTCAAGGTGTCTGCTGCTGCAGTGTGCTGTTCAGCTCTCTCTTCGCATCTCGTGGGGTCATTTTGCCCAGTCAGGTGTCCCATGTATTTAGGCAAACCTCTGTGTATTCTCCATTTTGGCCATCTATGATGATCCAGCACAATGTCAAAGGCAACACCAATGCCCTAAGAGCAGAGGTGGTGGTGGGGAAGAAGAGGCAGGGCTTCAAAGCATCTCAAGATGGGTCATCTGCTGGACCTTTGCCATTGTTTCATACAGAGCTTGGCCAGCTCTCTGTGACTCCAGCAACTGAAAACTTAAGGACAATGAATTAGCTTTGCATCCTGTTGGGTTTATGGGTTACATATGCTCCTTTATCATAGTGACCATCCTAAAAAGTTTTGCCTCATTTCATGGTACGCCCATTCTCTCCATTCTCTTTCTAACTCTTCACATGTTCTTTTGTCCTCCATTTTCTCCAGGCCGGAATCCAGCAGCATAAACAAGGGAAAGAACTCTGAACATGCAGGTAGGTACAGGGCATGTCTGTCCTTAAATGACCATTGTAGTCTTGACTCAGGGGTGACATTTGGAAAGTTTGGTGAAAAGCCATTAAATTTAAAAATTTCTTTAAATTAATTTCAATTTCTTGATGGGCTCAGTGGACTGTCTGAGAGCACAGTTACTGGGCCTGTGCTCCAGTAGTGCAATGAAAATTCCTCCAGTGTGAAGTGTTGAGTGGCAGGTGTTGGAGTGGTACCTTGGGGCCATAGGAATGCAGTGCAAGGCAAGAAAACATTCCTCTCCATCCTGCACATGGCTTTTATCTCCCTGCAGCCTTTCTAGTGTCACAATTAGTAGGATAAAGAAGGCATTTAGCATGAAATGAGAAATGTTCCCACTCCTTCCCCTGCTTATGAAGCAGAAAACCTTTCATTGAGGCAGTTTCTGAGCGGAACCCTTTGAGATATGAAGGAGATTCATGGACATTGCCTGGTATTGTATTGGCAGAAATAGGGAAACCACCTCTGACAGCATGTCCTTATAAATTTTCCAGTTAGGGAGAAAGAGCCTTCCAAAGGGATGCATCCTACGCAGGGTGTGAGTTTGTCATCCTGTGACAGCACAAGCCCTAAGTCACCTATGGCAGGTTCACAGTGACAAATCTCTTCCCTGGCTCTCTCTGCCTGTGTCAGTGTTGCAGGCTGAGGCTGGGGCAGGAGATGCCTTCTGCCTTGTCCCTGTCCCTGCCTTGCCTGATCCCTGACAAGTGGAATTGTGCCAGACAAAATGCAGTCTCTGGTGCATCTGGGTCAGGCAATGCTTTCAAGTTGAAAACCTCAATGACACTGCTGTTGTTCCTTTGGCATCTCTGGGTGTGTAATGATAGGAGAGATGAGACTTGGAGAAATAATTCTGCTGATGCAGAACAAGGGATCAGATCCCCTGGTCCCTTTGGGGGTCAGGGTTAGTTCTGCCAAATCCTGGCTATGGCCCCTTTGGAATGACTCCTTAATTACTGATATGAAGCTGGAATGCTTAATGCAGCTAGGGAATAGTACTGCTCAGTAAGTAAGGTGTCATTTTTTCTGGACTAATTCTGTACTAGAAATTACTTAACCCATTAAACCTTAGCTGTCTCACTTTTATTACTGACTATAGCATTCTACAGGATGAAGAAATCCAGGTTTAAGACACTCATCCTGCTTGGCTGCCATATGATTTTATTCTCTGTGCAGCCATGTAAAGAACTAGTTCTCTTAATTCTATCTGCTTTGTTGGAGAATATTTCAAAATTACCTACCCTCTGCTATTTCCATTAGGAATATTTTGAATTGACAGTATTAGCCAAGATCAGAAATGTTTTGAGGCAGGTCATGTTTATGTTGTGTTTGGGTATCTCTGCTGAAAAGACAGCAGGGAATAAACCCCTGGAACAAGTAAGTAGAGCAAAATTGGAACTTTGGGATGAGTACTTTGCTCCCTACCAATACAGGCTCACAGAATACTGGGTACATCTAATGCAGAAAGCAAATCTTTTTTATCTAAAACGTGGTGCCATTGTTTATGTCCCAGCACTTCTTTTGTTGTAAAGAGTAATGTAAAAATCCCAAAAATGCAAAACCCGACCTGGAATTGAGTGGGACCTACAGAAACAAAGGCCTTGAAAATTACTTTTGAAAACAATTACTTCCTTGCCAGTGTCAGATTCTAGAGAGCACTGTGAATTTCCAATTTATTTGGAAGGAAAGGGATCCTATAGTAGTGGGGAGGCAACAGGCACCACATGAACTAGTAGAACCCTTCTCTCTTGGCTTGCCAGCTCCATATTGTCCAGAGAAATTAAACTGATGCTCGTTTAATGAAAAATGAAAAACCAAGCAATCTTCTCAGTAACTAAAATACGCTTTGAATTCCTCACCCCTTAGATGGATTGATTGTAAAGGCATGAGTTCAATTAACTCACTTCTTCTCTTGTACCTGAATGTCAGCTTCTTCTGAGCCTACAGCAAAAAGTCAGAGGAAGAAGGGAAAGAGCTCTTGGTACAAGACAGGAGCTGGGATGCCTCTGTTCCCAAGGAAACCGGCTGAGCTGTTGGGCTTGGAGCCTCCTGTGCTGGAGCCCGGCCTTGGGAATGGAGGTCTGGGCTCGCGGGCGGCTCAGGGGCCTTGGCCCAGGAGCCCCAGCAGAGCTGCGGGGCAGCGCCGGCCCCAGGGGCACTGCAGGGAGGACAAGCACAGAGGGCAGGGGGAGCTGGGCTGCTGGCTGACAGGAGGAAGGGTCTTGTGGCAGCCCAGAGAAGCTGCGCACATTGCCAGGGAACAGCTGTGCCCTGCATGTGCCCCTTCAATGAGCTGTGCTGCTGCCAGTGCCCCTGGAGCTGTAGGGCTGCTGAGCTGTGGGGCAGGCAGAGGAGCAGGAGGGTGCATGTGCAGCTGAGCCATTCCTGGAGAGCACAGGGCTCTGGGCTCCCTGCTGTCCCAGGGCAGCCCAGAGGCCAGACTGTGCCTGTGCTAGCTCTTGCAAGCTGGCAAGTGGCTCAGGGTTGTGCCCTGGCCTGCCTCAAGTGTCTGCCAGCAGGAGCATGTTTCCCTGTATAAACATTTCCAGGAAATGTGTCCCGTGAAATATAGAGCTTCAGATGCTTTAGATTGCATCTCCGCCTCTGTTACATTTTCTGTGTCCATTTTGCTGGCCTGACTGACAGCAGTGGTCCCAAGGAGGTTACCTTGGGATCTGTAGTTTCCCTGCCAACATCCCAAATTCTTTTACCTTCCAAGGCCCTCCTTTCACAGAGCTGCTATCTAAGTCTCCTTTTTTATTATTTTGCTGACCATTCTGCAGGGGCAAAAAAACCTGATTTAAGACATTGGTTTTTTTTTACTGCATTGCCACCTAATTTATCCTCTGTGAAGCTATTGTATAGAATTGCAACTAGAAAATGAGCCTTTAGTCAGCCTGGCCTGAAAGTGGCCCAATCTCATACAGTTTAGAATGAAAATCCTTGGGGAAAATGAAATATCTAGTGTCAAGAACACAGTTCACACTTGGGTAGCACTCCTGCAATGCTCAGATTTTCTTTGAATGTCCTCTGAAATATTCCAACCAAGAGAAGACAATGTTGGTCTAAATGCATCCAGGTATTAGAACCTGGGGCTTCTTTCAGGAACCGGAAAGAGGATGTTTACTACAATCAGCACGAATAAGGGCAGATAAGAATCTCTGTCAAGAGCAATCTCCATCTCTGCCCTTCTCTATCACACACAGAGGCTCTCCAGCATGCAGGGGCTGGGGCCTTCATCAAGCAGCAGGTGTCAGTCTGCTGGCCAACAGAGTCATGTCATGTTTGCTGCCAGTAGCCCATCCCTTGGGAGAGGGTCTAGGCATTGTACCTTGCTGCTCTCAATCCCAATCTCTGTGTCTTGAGAGCTCTGCACTCTGGAACCTGCCTTGCCTGTTGCCCAGCATTGTGTTTTTGGGGGATTGAAGTCTGTCAGAGGTATACAGGAACCTTTGCTTCCATTCCCAGGCCTCCCACTGAGCCAGGCCAAGGAGACAGATCATCCCAGCAGTCCTGGTCTTACGAGGGACAAAGAGCTGAGGGATGCCTTTGGAAAGGTAAGGGATAAAGACAGGGATGAGCGAACTTCCTTTCCAGTGGCTGTTTAGTGCTTGGCCCAAAATGTCACTGAAAATCATCATCTTCCACTCTTGGGGAATGGGGATTCCCTTGGGAATATATTGGACAGCTACAGAACCATTGCTTGGCTATTTCCAGTGGTGCCAAGGTCCCTGATTTGGAGATGGTGCTAAGGTCATGCCAGAAGCATTCTTTGTGTGCAGAGGCTCTTTTAGAGAAGTTCTGAATGACAGAGCAAGCTACACATCAGTGAATGTGGGCAAAGTGCATCCTTGGAAGCAGAGAGGCAAAGATTCTAATGTTGGGTGCAAGCAAGGCTGCAAAAGAAAATGGGAGAGGTTGATTTTTCCTGGTTACCTTTGTGGCTGTATCTCACAGCCCTCTCATTCTCAAGTTTTCTGCTCATGAACATCAATGTTTCTGCCACTTGTTTTCACATGACTCCTCCTTTTGGTCTCCTGGTCTCAGAGACCAAGTCCTTCAGAGTCCTTCAGAGCTGAAGGACTTTTCAGAAGGCTTTTCAGAAGCCAGGAAGTGAGAAACAGCTGCAATTCCTGGCCATGAGTGTTAAGCAACAGCTCATTAGTCCTCCTTGCTGGGTATTGCACATGGTTTTTATTCTCCTGCCATGGCCTGTAGGAACTGAACTGCCTGCTCCCTGGCCATGTCAGCTCTTCCTCTGCCTTGGAGCACTCCTATGACTTTCATGCTTCAAGCAGCGCTTCCTGACATTGGTTGCAGTTGCAGTAGTGTAAGGTTGTGGCACTGAAGTGTTCCACCTCACTGTGTGTAATTGCCAAGGTGAGGACAGGAGACATTCCTCTGAAACTGTTGGAATGTGGATGGAGCTGCATTGAAGCCTAGGGCACTCTGTGGACTCTGTGCTCCTGATGAGATGTTGTGTGTGGTTTGTGTATCTCTGCTTACAGTCTATGATGTATTTCCATTGCACCCAGATCCGTGCTGCTTTGTGCATGTTGGCTCAAAAGAACTTGGGGCGGAAGGACGCAGAGCTTTTGGAGAGAGAGATGAAGAAAAGGAGACAAAGGAAAACATCATTGCCACCTATTCCTGAGAAAGTCAAGCGTGGGCATGCAGCTGAAGCAAGTAAGTAGTGGCTACACTTGTGGTGGTCCTTTTTGAGCACTTGCTTGCCCTTTGCACAGTGTTGCAATCAGACTGGGGAGCTGTTCAGCTTACATCTGAGTGGAAGCTTGCTTGGGATTTAATTCTGTTTCCCAAAGAAAAATACAGAGGCATGAAGTGTCTTGCCCACAGCCTCGCTGAGTCAGTAACAGAATATCAGCTTCCCTCCTTCACCTCTAAAGTCTTTCAGAGTAGAAAATTCTGTCTTGCAAAGTACACTGGGGCTTCAGACTCTCTCCTGGAGAGCGGCCTCCAGGGAAGGGTAGTCCAAAAGAGTGCTTTTTAACCAGGCTGCAGCCTGGAAGAAACAAAATTCAGCTCCTTGTAATGAAAACACGAGAGATTCTTCTCCTGCCACTCCCTGCTGAGGAGCTGGCACTGTAGGGCTGTGCTGAAGCCCCAGCCAGGGCTTCTGTTGCAGCCCCAGGAGCAGCAGCATTCCTAACTGGATCCCGGCTGAGGGGCTCTGCCTGCAGGGCTGTGAGCACTGCCCGAGGGTCGCAGCAGGGCCCTGAGGAGGCAGCACTCAGCCCGAGGGCAGCACGCAGAGTTATCTGCACTTTCCTTTGGCAACTGCCCCTGCCAGCCTCTGGAACAGGAGAACAAAGGCAAAGCAATGCTGGGTTTCCTTGTTTCTTAGAGGAAGCATCACTGCAATTTGGTTTTAAGCTAGAATAAGGTAGATTTAGATTAGACATAAGGGAGAATTTTTTTTTATAACGAAGGGGATGAAAAGCTGGAAGGTTTTCCCAGAGAAACTGTTGTTGGTCCATCCTTGAAGGTGTTCAAGGCCAGCTTACATGGGGCTCTGAAGAACCTAATAAGGATGAAGATGTCCCTTTTCACAGGGGTTGGACTAGATGATGTTTAAAGGTGCCTTCCTACCCAAACTCTTCTAAGATTCTATGATCATTGTCCCATGTTAGTGTTATACTTGGTATAAAGTCGTATTTCATTGTTATACTTGAAGTTCTTTGGGGTAACAAGCAGATGTTGCCCAGCTCCAGCAAGTTTTCTGGTCCTTTCCATTGTCACCCTGTCCAGAACTCTCCCCTTACAAGCTCCTCTTTGGTCCCTGCAGCCTTTAGCCTACCACCTGTTGATGGCACAGCTTCTAGAGGGCATAGAAAACACCCTGGTAGTGCCTTGAAGGAGAAGGTCTTGAGGAAGCAGAACAACATGCCCTTACTGCCCAATACACCCGTCATCCATGGGGATGGCAGCTTCCCATGCAGCTCCTCAGGTAAGCCTGCTCCATGGCAGCTTTTCCCACTTGGGTTTTTCCTTGCACAAGGAGCACAAACTGCCTCCTGCTTCAGCCAGCACTGCTGGGATCTTAGCTCCATAGTCTGTCCTGAGAGTGAACAGCAAATCTGCTTTTGAGTTACTCCAGCTTGGAAGTACTGGAGCAGTTGGTTCTTAGAGATCCGTTGGAAAGTTGAACTGAATAAAGTCGTGGTAAAGGCCTAAGCTCTGGCTTTTGCCCATCCTAAGAGTCCAAACTACAGCACTGGTGCCAGGAGGCAGCTGTAACTGCAGGGATGAGCTGTAGGGCAGTCTGCTGCTGTGCTCACTGTGCTCCTACGAGAACCACCATGATCAGTTGTTCACTTACCATCTGGGCCCTGTGCCTGTGCTGCTGTCCAGTTCTACAGCCAGCTGTTCTGCTCTCCAGCAAGGGCTGTGTCTGCAGGGCAGTCAGTGGCTTGGTGCAGTCGTGCTGCTGCTGCTCCCAGAAGTGCCCGATGGCTCCTCACTGCCGCCATCCCAGAGCCTGCAGTGCCAAGAGGGAACAAGCAGTGCCTCCTGTGTCAGCCAGCAAATGCCACACCCCTGTGCAGCAGATGGCAGCCAGGAGGGGCTGCCTGCTGCTCCCAGGCTGTTTGCTGCCTGCAGCAAATAAGACAGCAGAGAGTCCCTAGTGGCTCTTGTCCCTCCTTTGTGGGTAGCCCTTGCCTGTGCTGTGATCCCAAGTAGGGTGAGATAAGAAGAAGGGAGCTAGGAGTGATACTTGAATGCTCTTCTCTAGTGATGCTACTTCCATGTTCAGAATTGACCAGAACTAGCCTGACGTGGCTCTCCATTCACAGTGAATCTAGATGTGTGTGTCTACATCACTGGTGTCAGTGGCTGGGGTACCTCAGTGAAATCCAGATTAGCTCCCCTCTGAATATTTTTGAAGTTGTCATTCCTCCATACTTTGTGAAAACATGCAGGGTAGCACAAAAACCCTACAGAGTCCAGAGCAGTTCATCTAGATTCTGTGCAATATTTATACTCCATCCTTTTAAACATCTCAAATGTTTTAATCTACGCATTAGAAAATGAGCTTTTGAGTGCACAACATGAAATTTTTGATTGGCAGTGCTTTTGATAACAAATGGGTTTCATAAGGAATGCATTTATCATCAGATTTTTCTCATACCTTGTAAAATTTTTTTCCTTACAAAAAATTCAATTAAGGCAAACCCAGGTCAACTGATTAACAAGAGAGTGCATATGCCAAATATGTGGATTTGTATATGCATATTTTTATCCTCAGAGTACATTTGGAAGGCTTTTTTATCAACTGTCTAGTCTGGAAATTGCATTTTTACACAAGAGAAAGCTTAGAAACTGCTGAGTTTACAAACATGTCCATTAGATGGCAAATAAATTTCACCTCAGCATCCTTGAAATACAGGCAGTATGTACCTCTGAAAAAGGTTCATGATGCTTGGAAAGAGCAAAATCCATAAAGTACTCCCTTCCCCATAGCAGGCTAAAATATGTGTGCACTGGGCTGCCTCTGTCTGGAATATTTGCAGTCAATGGGAACAGAGGCGCTGTCAGGTGGGAAGGGTCAGGTGTGGCTGTTCCCTGGCAGCTGCTCCGGGGGGATTGAGCCGGGCCCAGCAGGGCTGGGTTGTTCAGGCTTGGCTTGGTGCTGTCTCCAGGCAACTGCAGGTCTCTCCCCAGGGAGTTGCAGAGTGCCCCTGTCCTCAGGCTGGGGGCAATCAGGGCGCTGAGACAAGAGGGGCACCTGAGGGGTTCCCTCGTGGGTAGCCAGTGCTGCTGCTCAGCGCTGCCTCGCAGGGAGCGGGAGCTCTGCGGCCCATGAGCTGCCGCTGGCTGTGGCACCTGTGGCACTGGGGAGCTGGCGCTGCGAGGCAATTGTCAGCTTCAGCCTGGAGCTGGGCCCAGCTGGGGGAGGCTGGGAGCAAGCAAGGAGCCCTAGGAGCCAGAGAGCACGGAAGCCTCTGAGCCAGTGCCAGTTTGTAGCACACGAAGCCCTGGCTGGGAGATGCGGCGGAGGCCGCTCCATGGCGGGGCCTTGCCCGGGGCTGCAGTGCCCATGGCCGACCCTCTCCTCACAGTGACCTTGCAGAGGGCCCCTGGTGCCAAGCGCCGAGAGGAGCTGCTCCGTGGGCATGGGCGGAAGGACAGAGCCTCTGCTGACCCACAGCAGTCCTTGCAGGAGGCACTCTCCTTGCTGGGCAGCGATGACTGGTAAGAAAGGCCCCATTCCCTCTGCGTCCCTCTCAGTGTTAAGGTCAGTCAGAAGCGTGTCTTGCTTGTGCCTCGGAGCCCCGAGAGCCCAGAGGGCCAAAGGGCACTGGTGAAACCACTCCAGAGTAGAGAGAGGATGAAGATTGGAGAGCAGCCTTTTCTTGGCCTTGCTCTGCAGCAGTGCTGCAGCTGCAGCAGCTCTGTGCTGTTTCCTTGCTTTGCCTGCTGCTCCATGGAGCTGCAAAGGAAACCTTGAGGGAAGAGAGAAAGCTCTGGAAGGAGATGATTTGCTGGCTGAAGGCAAATCAGGCAGAAGGCAAATCAGGCAGAAGCAGGATGGCAGAAGTTTTGAGTGTAGAGATTTGGGTGCCTTGGGCCACTGGCCCATTGGGGCTGAGTAAGATCCTCTCTGCTTCCACTGCTGACAGCAATGGCAGGTGACAGGGTCTCCCCATGACCTCCTGCATGGCAGTCCCAGAAGCAGCTCCAGGGAGCTCCTTTTTCTGAGAAATGGACTGAGTTGTGCTTTCAAGTCCCTCAGCCTGCCATTACTCCTGAAGGGCTCATGGCAGAAGAGAAGGAAGAAGAAAGAAAATCCTCTAGGTATCTTGCACTTTTGGAATTCAACTTTTTCCTACTCACTGCTTCATATGGACCTGAGATGTTTTGTCAATACTCACCATGTGTCCCAAAATTATACACAGGCAGAAGGAGGCCCAGAGGTGATAACCCTACAAATGTTAGCTGATACTGGTTTTCTTTTTGACAGCTTTTTGGTCACTCTCTGCTGGATGCTTCATTCACACAGGGGCAAGGAATCCATTCCCACTGGGATAAGCATGAAAAATCTGCCACGATGCATCTCCTTGTGCAGTCACCTTTGCTTTGCCCTTTCTCTTCTGCTTTCTCTTCCCCATTTCTCTTTGGTGTCTTGTGAGGTGCAGAGAGCTTCTGCAGGTGTGGGGGGTCCGGATGACACTCAGGGTGCCCGTGGGATCGGTCACCAGCCCTGGGCTGCAGCCCTGATGCCTCACAGACCTTCTTCTAGCTGAGGGCCTGCACAAAGCAAGTGCTCAGAGACAGAGTTGTTTGCACCTTTTAAATATCCTGTTGCTGTTGTGGGGGTTGTTTTAGGTAGGGGTTTTTGGGAAAAGCCAGAGTTTCAACAGCTGTTTCCCAGGGGTGGAATCTCCTAGGACATCCTGCTGCTTTATTGGGGAATGTGTGATGTGGAGTGGAGGGGGTGACAGAGAGGCCGAGGTCATAGAGTGGAAACTCAGCTCCAGAGTGGCAGTGCAGACTCTCCCTGCTGAATGCCTGCTGGGGCTGACAAAGAAGGAAAATGCCCCAATAACAGCCTGGTGGCACTGTGTCTCAGGGACAGGTACAGGGAGGTGACAACAAACAGCAGCATGGCCCGGTCTCACAGCTTCTTGGAAGCAGTGACAGAGGGGCCTCATGTGCCAGAGATTTCAGAAAGGCTGTCCTCTTAAATGGACACTCTGAAACCCCTCTCTTTGCCTCTTGGATTTGTGTATGCTTTTGACAGCCAAAACATCCTGGGGCAACACATTCCACGATTTCGTTAAGCACTCCTTGAAAAGCACCTCCCATTGTTCAACAGAGCTGCCAGCCTGGTCATTTCAGAGGGTGCTGCCTTGGTGGAGAGAAAAATCAGTCTTCTGCCTTTCAGGGAGCTGAAGGAGAAGGGACTCTTCACCATCCAACACCTGGCTGGGTCCCATTCAGAGGTCCTGCTTTGTCGACTTCGTGAGGTTTGCTTGGCAGTTACCAGTGAGGTGAGAACATTGTTCTGAATTGCCCCCATACTTCATACATGGTGTGTAGAGTAGGTATGTGCTTGTTCATCTCCATGTGTGCTCATGGTCTGCCTTCATTTCTGGTTTTAGACCTGATATTTCTAATGTCTATCAGCTGTCTGTAGGATCTGTGGGTACATGCAGCTGTATTTACTGGCAGGTCGGGTATCTGACACTAATCTTTGAGTGTGGTGCCTTTATAATGCAATGTACAAATGCAGAAACTGAGACACTAGTGGTGTTATTTGCCAGAGTCCCAGTCTCTGCCCAAGTTGTAATTCAACACTGTAAATTATTCTGTAGACCTCAGCCTATGTTTTCTGTTTCCTGGCTGAGTGCTTCAACTGCTGGTGTTGCTTTTTTGAACAGGAGAACCTGACTCTTTTATCTTTATGACTTTTGCCTTTATGATTTGAAAGCAGCCCTTGATTTAATTTTCTAGTAAAGGGGCCTAAAATCAAAGGTGTGGACATTTTAGAAGGGTTAAGCACCCAATGAAATTTTTAATTTAGGCCTGCAGTAAGCAGGTCTGAGGCCAGAAGTTGGTGCCAGAGTAAGTGCCTTTCTGTGCTTGTGCTCTCCTGCTCTTCTTGTACTTTTATGTTCCTCTGGACACAGTGGGATGTGTTGTCATTTCCTGGGACTTCTGTTGAAGGCAACTGGTTTTCTTTTCAAGGTGATTCCTATGTTTCCCTTCATGGCTTCCCCAGGTGACCAACCTCCGTTCCAAGGTGTCCTACTCTGCCATTGTCACTCTGGGAGAGCTCTTTGTGACCTTGAAGAAGGACATGGACTCTGAGGTGGATGAGGTTGCTCGGATCCTTCTCCAGATGGTGTCCAACTCCCCAGAATTTGTTCAGAAAGCAGCCAGTCAGACCCTGGGGATCATGGTGGAGAATGTGACTCCTGCACGAGCAATGACTGCTCTCATGGACACGGGAGTCAAGTAGGTTCTTTACTTTTAGTGATATTCTTCACTTTCGTGTGTGTGAGAGGGAGAAGGGGTAAGACAGAGAATGGGAATGGAAGGGTCCTGTATCCTGCATCTTCTGTGAACTCAGTGACTTGATTCTCCAACCAACCTCACTTTTTTCCTCTTGTCACCTATTTCTGCCCTCCTGCAGCCCATTAGTTCTCAGAATCACAGAAGTGTAGAATATGGGGAGTTGGAAGGGGCCCATCAGGACCATCGAGTCCAGCTCCTGGCCTTGCCCAGAACAGCCCAAGGGTCACACCAAGTGCCTGAGATTGTTGTCCAGATGCTCCTTCGACCCTGTCAGGCTTGGTGCTGTGACCACTGCCCTGGGGAGCCTGTTCCAGTGCCCAACCACCCTCTGGGTGAAAAACCCTTTTTCCTGATATCCAAACTAAAGCTCCTCTGACTCAGCTTCCTGCTGCTTCCTGGAGTTCTCCCAGTCTGTCAGAGTTTCCTAGATGTGGTGGTCAGTGGGGAAGGGAAAGTGCCTGCAAAGGCCAAGGATAGAGCCTTGTGCTTTTGTGGGGAGAGGGACAATTGCAATTGCAGCTGTGAGCAGTGTTTGGTATTTCACAGAGGCCCTGGGAAAACCATGTGTCATCATGATGCCATTAACTTGAGAAATGAGGAGGGTCCTTGCTGGGGCGTGGAGCATATGGGGGACAATCTGCTGGGTGTGGCACAGCCTGCACTGCAGGTGCAGCTCCTGCCAAAGGACTCATGTATGACTGTCCTGGCCTTAGAGCTCTACTTTCTATTCAAACTGATGTTTCATATTAGCCTTGAGATGATGAATCACTTTACAGGCACCTTCACAGGCTGACTGCCATGCGACAGTTGGAGCAAATGTTGCCTTAAATGTTGGTGCTGGGCCTGATAGTTCCCAAGAGACACTCTCTAGAACAGGACAGCCTGGCTAAACTGCCTGGCACCCTTTCCTCAGCTTTGCAATAGGGTAAAACGTTCAGATGGATCCATTGCCAAGCCCCACAGAAGAAACAAGCTGCATTGCTGGATATTCTGCAACTTCATGGCCCACAATATGTTTTCCCTGCATTTGTTGTTTTCCAAAGGTCTGCAGATTTGGGGATAAATGGGTGGAAAGAGCCTCAGTCCTGCTGCAGCTCTGTACTGGGTGCTCTCTGATGGGTCAGCATCAATTGTCTCTAATTTCTAAATTATTCATATGTCATCTATTTCTTTAATCTTTCTCAGAGTAAATACTGTGAAAGAAATTGAGTATCAGACAGTGCAGGGAGACAGAATTCCTCCCTCTTCCATGCAGGCAGGCCTTCTGTACAGTGCTAACTTTGTGTTTAGCTGAGGACAGAACCTTCTGCAGGTATCTGAAGGTGCAGGGAGAGCCCAGGCTCCTTCCCCCAGCAAGGGCAGGGAGCAGCTCTGGCCAAGGCCGCCGGCGCTGCTGCTGCTCCTTGTCCCTGTGCCCAGGGTTTGCTCTCTCCTCCCCAGCAGCCGCCCCGCCCCGGTGCGCGAGTGTGCGGCCCAACTCCTCCTGTCCCTGGTGGAGAGAATTGGAGTCACCCAGCTCGCAGGCACCCCCAGGGCTGAGAGGCTGCCATACGTGGCAGGGAAGCTTGCTCAGGACTGTCACAAGGACACAAGGTAATGATCTTCATTTCACCTCCCAAAACAGGAAAACCGTTTTGTGTCTGGCTATAAAGGTGAAACCACACAAGGGTGGAAACTAAAGGGAATATGAAGTTACCTCACAGTGTGAATAAGGGTCATAGAATCATGGAATATGCTGAGTTGGAAGGGACCCATCAGAGTCATCGAATCCATCTCCTGGCCATGTGCAGTGACCCCAAGAGTCACTCCATGTGCTTGAGAGCATTGTCCAAACTCTTCTTGAGCTCTGTCAGCCTTGGCACTGTGACCACTGCTTGGTCTGGGTTGCCTGGGCAAATGGCTGTACTGGGAAACCTGAGGTTGGCCAGCAAAAAGGAGCATTGCCAACTTTTTGCTGTGGCTTGAAGGATTCTTTACTGAGATCAAAAGAGCTCAGATCAGCCAGTCCAACAGTTTTGATTTGCCTTAGGTGCACAACACAAAGCCAAAGTGTTGGCTAACGTTCATCACTGAAAGATCCCAAACATCCAGTTCTCATCGACTTCAGACTATCCTAGAAATATGTCAGGGGTCTTTAGCCAACATATTCAGTCTTTCTAAATCTGTTCTGTAGATTTCTAGAATGATGTTATCTGTGGCTCAGTGAGCTCCACATTTCTTCTTGAAGAAAACTGTGGTTTCCTAGTGGCAAAATCAACCCAAACCACCAAAATCCCCTTCCTTGATGATGAAATTGCCATTAATAGCTGCCAAGAACATCAGAGCAACTAGCTGTCCCTGTGCATACACATAGTATAGAATAATCAAGAGGATGCATGAGGTGTTTTCTCCTGGTTTCCCTGCCAGTTAAAGAAAGGCAAATTATTGTGCAATTGCAGCAAGACACTGCTAATAGGCTCTGACAACAAAGAAGATGTGTTTTGCTTGCTCCCTGGGATCCTTTGATGCCACAGAAGCACACCCTCAGTTTCAGAGTGAAATTATATTTTTCTGTTGCCTCACATTCTCCTCTTGCCTCTTGTGTTCAGCTGACAGCACTGTGCAGTGTCCAGTGAGGTAAATCTCCCTCTTTGCTGAGTAGGTAATGCCTTCTCATGCAGGGATTGCACCTGATGTGTTTAAGGTATCAGCCTCTTCTGTTAACACTCTTCCTGTGTTTGTTGACTTTTGTTTTGTTTCCTTCCTGCCTTTCTTCCTTCCTTCCTTAGGCATTATGGACAGGAGATGGTGAAGATTTTGCTCAGTCATCAACAATTTAAAATGCTTTTGGAACAATCTCTTTCCCCCCGTGACCTGGAAGATATTCTGACAAGAATTAAGAAGAAAGTAAGTGCTTGGCAGGAGAAATGTCTCCTTTGTTCAAGTATTGCCACTGCTAATATGAGATCAAACATACCCAATCTGTCTTTAGCTCATTCCTCTTCTGCTGAATCATTTTGCTCCTGGGAATGAGCTGTTAATCCTCAGCCTTTTCATCTGCAGACCACAAAGGAACTGATATTATTAGGGAAAAAGTAGCGTTTTGAATATTTTCAATATTGGTCACAAAGAGGAAAGGGAAAGAGGAGAAAATAGGTTTACATTTAAGCATAGGCCCCCACCATGCTCTCCCTACTCTGCCCCCTGTAAAGAAATTAAGTGAGAATAGTGCTTCTGAAGATAACAGAGTCTTTGCAAAGGACACTGGAAGTAGTGGTGCCAAGAAAATTCCCAAATTTACAAAAGATGTCCAAGTCAATCCTAGTTCCTACAATGACTGTCTGTCTTTTGTGAATACTGCCCTGCTGTCCAGCCCTGTGGAGCTGGAAGAAGCTTGGTGAATTCAGCAGCATCCACTGGAAAATCCTTTGTTTGTTTGATGGGGAGGATTTTATTTTTTCTATCGACATTACAGAAGGGAGCCTGCCTTTGTGCAGGCACAGGGAGAGTGAGTGTTGAACCAAATTGACTTCCAACACAGAGGGCCAAGCCCCAGAGAGTCCAGTGATTTCTGCTGCTTCCTTCACGAACACTCGTTGCCTGCCAGTTTGCATTCCTCCCACTTATGCTCAAGACTGCGGAATTTGGGATTTTAGATTGCTGCTCAGACTGGTAGCATCCATAACCTGCCTTGGGCTATTGCAAACAAAGAGTTGGCATCACTGAATCTCTGGTGTGTTTCCATCTGTAAGTTAGGAAATGTTTCCCTAAGCCTTGGTAGCAGTGATCCTGGTTCCAACTTGTGTTTTCAACAGGGAATTTCCTGGTTTATATTCTAAAGATTGATGGGGTTTCTCTATGTCTTTGTAGGGGATGGAAAACCAGAAGGCTGAAGGCCCATCTGTCAAGGAGCCGGTGAAGGAGAGGAACAATGGCTCAAAGGAGCCCCAGGCCACATTGTCTTCGAGCAAACGGTACTGAGCACTTTTGTCAGATGTGACAAAGCACGTGACAAGCTTTACATGTCTCTTCTTGCTCAGGAAAATCTTTCTGGCAGAGATGACCAATGCCACAGATTGTTTCCTTTCCCTACAAATGCT
The DNA here is from genome assembly GCF_027579445.1 of Ammospiza nelsoni. Lineage (NCBI taxonomy): Eukaryota > Metazoa > Chordata > Aves > Passeriformes > Passerellidae > Ammospiza > Ammospiza nelsoni. Next base: position 163,447 of record NW_026683196.1, read on the forward strand.
CTAGGATAAAAAATGTCTGCTTCTGCATTGTGCTGACCACAACTTCTCTGGAGGGGTTTCCACAAAAATGGAGAGACAAACAGACACCCATTGGTTGCAGCTCAGACGATCCAGTGCAGTGGCAAGGGCAGTGTTGTCGAGGTTGTGAGAGGGTCAAGTCTCTGCTGCCTGACTTGGGACAAGTAAATTCAACCAGGGCTTTTTTTTCATCTGAGTGGAGTCTTTTTCAGATGGGTGTTGTGATGAGAAATCTCAGTCTGGAAGCAAGATGCTATTCCACAAAGATGCAGTTCTCATCCATGTGCTTTGGCCTGGCTGAATCATGGTTTTCTTACCCTCACACAGTACCAAGTTTGAGTAGCAAGGAGCAAGGCAATTCCTGAACAACTTCAGTCAACAGGTGTCTGAATGTGGACTTTTTGTCTTGATATTCCTGTCCTTCATGTAATTTGCTTGATGGACAGCATGTTTGGTTTATTTCCCCCTGTGCTGCAATCACAATTTAAGACAGGAATTGCTCCTTGCTGTCTCTTCATGGTAGCTGCAGAGCAGCTTGTATCTGTTCTCCTCTGATAGCAGAGGGGATTTATTTAGCTCTGTCCTGCTCAGCAGTGGCAGGAAAGTGACCACATGCCTCAGTAGCACAGCTAGCATCTTCCTGTGCTCATGGAACAGACAGGTTGATCAGGGGAATTGTTCCCAGTGGGGTTGTTAAGCTGTGCATCTAGTCTCTAGGGAAACAAATGAAATGTGAGTGTAGTTCTGGGATGTCTGACTTCTGTTTTTATCTCTCTTACTGATTTTTTGAATCCTTCAAATATGGCCCTGTTCATCTGTTCAGGTGCATCTGAGCTACTTTTTCAGATTTTCATGCCTGGTTGCAGAGACACTTCTCCAGAGTGATGAGTTTCCTTATTCTAAGACACACATGTCCCATATGAGGAGGCATTTAAACTTGGCAGTAGTGTCTTTCTTTCTCCACAAAGCAATGTGACCTGTGAGCCTTGACAGCCATCTGAAGACAGATCAGATGCATCTCATCCTTGGTTTTCCTAAGTGACCACTGGTGAGAATGTCACTTGCAGTTTGTCTCCAGTAATGATTGCCATGAGGTCCACGTTGTTCTTCAGAGCCTCATGATTTTCCTGCTTGAAATCACATAATTAGGAAAGCTGCTCAAGATGTTTTGCTCACAATTAACTGAAAGTATTGTCTGTGGCTGCAGCTCTCTCCATAGACAGCAGCAGGCACAACTTTCCCAGGCATTGTCCTGGGGAAGGCTGTGAGAAGATCAGAGAAAAGAGTGAGAAATAATTCTTATCTTCACTTGCTGCACCTGTTGTTGTGAACATGTGGAATGTGTCATGGAGACTTGTTTACCAAAAGGTGATTTCTTAACTGGCCACTGATGATGGTGTTTTGGATTCAATTGCCCAATCTGGTCTGTATGTATCAGACTGTCTGTAAGGGCGATGAGTTTCAGTATAGAATAGTATGGTATGGTATGGTATGGTATGGTATGGTATGGTATGGTATGGTATGGTATGGTATGGTATGGTATAGTACAGTATAATAAAGTGATTGATCAGCCTTCTGGAATCAATGCTAATTATTTCCATTATGGGGATGCCATGCTACGATAATTATCACCACCAGGTCCTCATTTAGTTTTATTTTCCAGGGTGAAATCTCCCTCTGAGGGACACCTCCTACACCATGCAAAAGCCCAGGTCACGTCACCTCCAGCTGTGGAAGAAACGGAGCTGCTCCAGAAGCTTTACAATCTCCTGGAAGCCAAGGGGTTTCAGAAAAGGATGGAAGGAGTGGAACTCCTCTGAGACCTGTGCAAAAGCAGCCCCCAGCTCATCTCCACTAACATTGCCCAAGTATGTAAGGTATCTTCACTGCTCCTTTCCTTTAGCTCCTTTCCTAAGCCTGTAGCAGCAAAGTTAATTCAGTGTGTCTTGGCACTCTGTCCTGGCTGTTTGGGACACGCTGGTCCCTCCCACCCAGACAAATGTAATTCAGGTCCAGGCTTCAGGACAAGTTATTTCAGTCCAGCTGTTTTATGTCTGGCAGGTGCCTATTGATGCTGTTCATCAGATGATGGCAGAATTTTCTGCTGGTGTAACTGCTGCTCTCTCCTACTGCCAGTTGGGTTAAGTGAAGGAAATCCAGCCCTTGAAAGCATGGCAATTATTCTCTAGACAAAAATGGGTTTGCATAGGGAAGAGAAGTATCAGGCTGGGTTGGTTTAGACCCAGTTGTTTTTTCAAAAACAACACTCCTATATACTCCATATTGTCTTACACAGCCACAGCTCTGGCTACTTATTTCCATCCTTGTTTCTATTCCTCTTAGTAAAGACAGTGCTCACCCTTCTTGGGGGTCTTTTTTTCTCTTTGGAAAAGGAGGAAAACAGCTAAGAACTCATCTCTGCCTTCTCCTCCCAGTAGCTGCTTTTTCCCTTTTTCCAGGAAAAGGTGCCTGATAATGTGGCTGTCAAGGGACTGAACCTGCTCTAATGAGAGCTGTACAGCACATTACATTTCAGAAGTCCACCTGTTACTTAGAGAAATGCTCTGGATCCTGGAAGGGTTGATCAGAGCCCTGCGCTTCTCCAGACACTGGCTCTGAGACAAACAAAAGAAAACTTAGATCTCCTCCAGCCATAATTTTGGCAAAATCATAACTGCCCTCAGCACTTGAGGCAACTGTATAGAAAACCAGGCATTGTAAACATCTGCTTGCATTCAAAGCAAAGGTACTCTTTAGCATTAATAAATGGAATTGATTTAATGATTTATAGATGGAGAGAAATACCATAGGAACTATTCTGTCCCCAGCCAAACCTCCAGAAAACAGAAGAAAATCTTTCAACCAGCATGAGGTTGTGCCACCATTCCAGTGAGTGGCCCACAGGAAAACAGTGAAATTGTGCAAGCAAGGGCTGACCTGACAGAAAGGATCACTTTCAACTTTGACATTGCTGACTGCTACATCCACTCTTCAAACAAGGACATTTGAATCCAGCTTTCACATTGCTTGTTCTCTTCACAGATTTTTGATTATTTTGTCCTGAGAATATCTGACAGCCACAAGAAAGTGAAGCAGAGGGCGCTGGACGTGCTGGCTGAAATCACAGGAGCCCTGAAAGATGCCTTGGACCCGGTGATCATTGGTTTAGTGGAAGGAATAACAAAGAACCTGAATTCAAAGGATCCCAGGGTTCGTGGGGCAGCTGTGAAAGCACTGGAAGAATCCATTGCTCATTTGGGTAAGGCTGAGCCCCGGCAGGGACTCTCCTCAACTTCTTCTCTGTCTCTCCTGCACAAGAGAGTGCTGAGTGCCTTGACAGCTGCTTTTGTCTGTGGAACCCTCCAGCTGACACTCACCAGAAGCTGTGCAGGTGCAGCCCTTATGCACCATCCCCAACAGGCTGGAATGGGATCAGCATTTCCCAACAGTCTCAGGAGCCCTTGGCTCTGTGATGCTTGTCTGAAGAGCAAGTCCTGGGCTGCAGCTCTGCTACAGTTCAGAGGCAAAGGGGGTTTGGAGTTTGCTTGGGCCCCGTCTGACTTCCCAAGTGAACAGCTTTGCTGTTGGCATGAAGGGACACTGACCCATCAGAGCTTCTGCAGGGCAGCCACCTGCAAGGCTCTACATTAGAGGCATTAGCTGCCTATTTTCCACTTTTCTCTTTGTCTTCTATTTTCAAAGTGGAACTTGTGATTCACCAAGTTCATTTCTTTATATCAAACAGGTATAAACCCAGCTGTCAAGGATGCCTTGTTCCACATGTTGTTTTGCATGGGGCAAAATGGCTACAGCAATTAACTACATAGGCAAGGGCTGCTCTAAATTCCTTTGCCACACACATTTATGTCAGCTCTGAGAATGCTGCACTGGGGAAATATGCCTGAAAAAAGGAGTGTTGAAGAGGCAGGTCTTCAAGAAGAGTTTCCACTTTTCCTCCCCAGCTGCTCTGTGAGCTCAGGAACTGCCTGACTCAGTGCCTTTCTGTGTCCCAAGTATGGGGCTCTTCCTTTGTGCTCTGGAAGGCAGAACCTTTTCACTGCTTCCATGTGACTGAACTCTTGAGGTCCCTGATGTGAAATATTTTAACACAGCTCCTGCTAAAGCAGAAATGTTTGGATTTACAAATGTGAAAGGAGAGCTTTGCTTTTGGAATTTAAAATTCTGCCAAGTAGGCTGGAAGGAAAGAAGAAAACTATTTAAAAATCAGCAGAAATGTACATGATTTTATAAAATGTGGTTGGCCCTGCCCTTTCCCTCCCCACTGTCCTTTCTCCTATGACCTGAGAAAAGTGAGCAGAAATGTGTGTTTTCCTTGTAGATAAAGTGTCACTGCTGAAAGAGTTCAGCTACCAATGGAATCACCTGAGTGGCCAAGCTCTGCTGGATGTCACCGAGTGTATCACAGGTATGCCCTCCCCTTCTGAGCCAAGAGCTCTTCCCAGGGAGTATTTACAGGGAATGCCTGTGAGCAGACAGCAGAGCAGCTCCTCCAAATCAGGAGGTGCTGAGCTTGTCCCTGCTGCCCCATGGCCAAGGCAGGTGGGTTTGGCAGGTTTTCCCTGGCTGCTGCAGAGCTGGGCAGCATCTGAGATGGGGGCAGCACTCGGCCTGGGGCTGAGCTCTCACTGGGGCATCTCAGAACCACCTCCAGCAAAGGCAGGGGCTAAAATACCCCAGCTGGCTCCTCTCTGGGAAGCTCAGGGACATCTGTGACCTTGAGGGGAAATGGTGGCAAATGCTGTCTCAGGGCATCAGTTTGTTTTGTCCTCACAGAATTCTTGTTTTTCTCTTGGAAAGTTTTGAGGCTGAACCGTGCAGAGCCTGGGGGTCACAGCTTAGGCCAGAACTCAACAGAGGTATCAGAGGCATGGGTTTAGTGCAAGGCAGCCTCTGGGTGCACAGGGACAGAAGCAGAGTGCTGAGGCTCCCTGCCTGTGCTGTCACAGTGGCATTGGACTGAGCCTTTCAGGGTGTGCAAACAGTGTCTGCCTGTGTCAGCACTGTCCAAAATGCTACAAATGCAGCTGATAATTGATTCCTCAGAGGAGCTTGGTATGCCAGCAAGAGCCAAGGAATGGAAAAATTATAATCTCAATATATAGTAGAAAAGATGATTGATAGCCTTGCTTTAACTGTGGCTAAATACACTTCTAACTATGCCAACGTCTTTGAATGCAAGGTGTAATACACTTTGTGTCTTCATTAGGAATCTCAGAAGGGCATGTTCAAAGATTGGGAATGTCAAAGGCCCTTTAAAGAGCATTTGAATAAAGTAGATCTCCAGCAATAGGGAATTTAGTTTAACAGTTCTTTTGATCTCTTTTTCAAATAAAGGAATTAACCATAAATTAGGACTACTTTAGAAAAAGCAGATGTTCTCTCTGAGATTTAGCAGGACCGGACAGCTGTTCCTCACATTCAGTAGTCACCGATGTCTTTAATTGCATTTAAACTCAGATGAATTCCCATTTTAAAATGGGTACCATAACCCTTTCCTGCTTAGCAGAATTGGTTTTGGGTACTTGCAGGAGCTGTTTCAATGTTGATGTCTGCTGGTGGATTAACAGCATAGAGAAAATGAAGTCTCTTCCACCACAGAATATTAAATGGCTGCTAGACAACATTTTGTCTGATCAGAAAATAAGAATGGTCTCCAGAGCATTTCAGGTTTTCATATCTCTCAGCCAAATCTGCCATGCAAGAAGCCTGTTGATAGTAACTTTTTGTCTGTGTTTGATACAGTTCAGTTCAAAAAATGGGCAGAGAGATTCCAGAGACAATTTGAGAAAACACTCGTGTTTTGGTTACATTTCAGTCCCCTGTGTAGCATTTTTCTTTCTCTATGCCCCTATTTCAGTGGACATAAGAGAAAATGCCATTAACATTGAGAGGAAAAATGGCATTAAAATGTGGAGATGCTCAAATGCCACAGCAATGGGGTCTGGTTAATTCTCTAAGACACTCTGAGGTTTGAAACAGCTCTTTGTTGGAAGCCCCAAAAGCATTCTGCCAAAGACACCAGCTGATCACTGATGTTTCTCATCCAGCTGTCAGGCAGCAGCCATCTCTGGTGGGCTGGAGTTTTGAGGTGTGTTCTAAACCTGCCCTTTGCTGTGTGCCACTGAACCAAGGGAAGAGCCAGATTAGACATTTGGCACTTGACATCAAAGTTACAAAAATTGAATCATCCCTTTTATTAGAAATCTCTCCATTTCCTCTCTACGGTGCATTTCCAAATATTCAAGTGTGGGTTTAGACAACTTCTTAATGGAAATCAAAGGCAATTGGACATTTCATTCATTGTTCATACAGAAAGAGATTGTGAAATAATTTAGTAAAGGTAGGAAGTCTGCCACAGGGACAGGGCTCTGGTTGGAGCAATTAGTCCTGAGGGGTTGGTGGTTCTGTTCCCAGGTTGATCAGCTGCTTTGCCCTTTTCTGGATCAAAGGGCTCTGGGTGCTATTTTGCTGATCTTGGCCAGAGAGGCTTGCAAGAAGCAAAAGCAGAGGTAGATCCTTGTTTGCAGTGAGGCTGGTGGGTAAGGAGCTGTGTCTCTGTCCCGGCAGTGCTTGCGCAGGGGGTTCATGCCAGGAGCCCTGAAGTCGTCCAGCGTGACGCCCTGCCCGTGCTCTGGGCCTTCCTGGGGAACAAGGCGCTGCCTGTGCGGAGCGCCAACGTCCGCACCGTGGCCACCAAGCTTGCCTCTGCCCTCTACAAGGTGATGGGCACCCAGCTGAAGAAATGTGCTGCCAGCAAGCCTCCACATCTACGGGAAAACCTCTCCAAAATGTTGGGCTGGTGAAGGCGAGATGTTCACCAGAAAGCTGAGGAAGCACTGAGTTGGACATGTCTGGGTTTTCCTTTTGAGCTGTTCCAAAAATGACTAAATTCTAAGGAAGGGTGTGCATCTGCTCCCACTCTCTCCATTGCCCTTCCTAGTCATGGCATGGCAGGCCTGAAGCAACTCCAGATGGAGGACAAGGTGAAGGCAATCATGGCTCAGCCTCACACAGAGGTGAGGGGGGAACTGGGCCAATCTCTTCTGGGAGGAAGGGTCTTGTGGCAGCCCAGAGAGGCTGTGCACATTGCCAGGGAACAGCTGTGCCCTGCATGTGCCTCTGCAATGAGCTGTGCTGCTGCCAGTGCCCCTGGAGCTGCTGAGCTGTGGGGCAGGCAGAGGAGCAGGAGGGTGCATGTGCAGCTGAGCCATTCCTGGAGAGCACAGGGCTCTGGGCTCCCTGCTGTCCCAGGGCAGCCCAGAGGCCAGGATGTGCCTGTGCTAGCTCTGGGTGAGTGGCTCAGGGTTGTGCCCTGGCCTGCCTCAAGTGTCTGCCAGCAGGAGCATGTTTCCCTGTGCAGCTGTTTACACATCTCCAGGAAATGTGTCCTGTGAAATATGGAGCTTCAGATGCTTTAGGTTTGCATGGTGGCCTCTGTTAAACTTTGTGTCTCCACTTTGCAGATCTGACTGGTTACAGTCTTACCGAGAAGTTTTCTCTGGACTCTTTTGATGTTCCCTCACCCACAAAGTCCTCGCCTCCCGTCCAGAAGAGCTCTCTGTCCTCTAAGCTCAGGAAGAAGCTGCCACCTGTATGAAGAGTATTTGAAGAATAGGATTGATGCATTAGGCTTCATAATTACAGCTGTACATATGTTCTGATCTTTAGATGTAGTTATGAATTAATGTGTTTTGATTGTATCTTTAAAATTTGATGACATATTTCTAACTGTATATATATTTTAAGATGAAAAATAAATAAATAAATAAATAAATAAATAAATAAATAAATAAATAAAATTTAAATAAACCAAGAGAAGAATGTGAGACCAGGACCTGCTAGCCTAGAGATTATGAGAGTAGAGCTCACTCGATGTGCCAGTGTCTCACCACATCCTTTCCTCATTGGGCCTCTCCTCTTCCTCTTTGGCCATGTTTTTTTTGTGTCATTTGTGCTGCTCTTTGTTACTTGGCATTACAACGGGGTCACCTGTTGACCTGTTTGGGGGACAGTGGATCCAAAAGATCCTGTATAGTCAAAGGTTTTTGTCTTGGTTTGGAAAGACAGGGGCTGCTAAGGAAAGCAGGACCCTCCCCAGAAATGGAGAATGTAAACCCTCCCCACCCCTCCAAATTGCTATAAATTTTAAATTAAGGGGCTCTCAGGCAAAAATATGGGAGCAGGAAATAACAGTTCTTTAATAGGTAAGGAAAAAAAAAAGGATAAAATAAACAATGCATTACACTAGAACAACACTGACAGAGTCAGAACCCAACCTGACACCCTGTGGGGTATTGGTGGCAATCCAATTGAAAATGTGGCTGCAGCCCTCCTGAAGTGTCAGGTGTGGTTCTGTTGGAGCAAGGGGATCTGTAGAGAAGGATGTATTCTTCCTCTGAAGATCCAGTAGAAGAAGAGAGAGCTGCTGTTCCTCTGGGGAATCCAGTGGAGAAAGCCACACTGGTGTCTCAAAAACCTCTGGATTATATCTGGGTAGCAATGCTTGGCTCCTCCCTCTGGGCAGAACATCTCACAATGGGATGTTATAATTCTTATCAGTCATGCAGTGACATTCAATAGCCTGTTATCAGCAGATGTCTCCTCTCCAGGGAGGAGTGGGAGTGAGCGCTCAGAAAGAGAGATAAGGCAAACTGCCCACTTGACAAAAGACAGCTGCCATACAGATGGTAATAGAATGCATCTTGCCTTGCAATCTGGAACATTATCCACCCCTTATTCTATTTCCATCTGCATCACAATGAAACCTTACACACAGTTCTCACTTAAGACTAAGTTTCCCTGTGGTACACAATGGCTTTCTCCATCTTTCTGCATTACCCACCAAGTGTAAACAGGTCCTTGAGCAAAAACAATTCCATGCATGGTTTTGTCTTTGCCTGAAGTGGGAGTAATCCAAACAGTTTTTCCTAAAATACCTTTCACGTGTACAACAGGGACTTTATCTCCACCCACTGTGTGCAGGGGTTCAGACTGGGCAGGACCAGCTCTATTTATGGACCCTCTGGTGTTGACCAACCAGGTGGCTTTTGTTAGGTTCATTTCCCAATTTCTAAAAGTTCCCCCCTGCCGAGTGCCTTCAGGGTTGTTTTAAGTAGTCCATTGCATCATTCAAATTCCCCGGCAGCTGGTGCCTGATAAGGAATATGATATATCCATTCAATACCATGTTCCCTGGCCCAGGTGTTGATAAGGCCATTCTTGAAATGGGTCTCATTGTCTGACTCAGTTCTCTCAGGGGTGCCATGTCTCCACAGGATTTGCTTTTCCAGGCCCAGGATGGTGTTCTGGGCAGTGGCGTGAGGCACAGGGTAGGTCTCCACCCATCCAGTGGTGGCTTCCACCATGGTCAGCACATAGCGCTTGCCTTGGCGTGTCTAGGGCAGTGTGATGTAGTCAATCTGCCAGGTTTCCCCATACTTGTACTTGGACCACCACCCACCATACCACAGGGGCTTTACTCACTTGCCCTACTTGATGGCCGCACACATCTCACAGTCATGGATGACCTGAGAAATACTGTCCATAGTTAAATCCACCCCTCGGTCTTGTGCCCACTTATAGGTGGCATCTCTGCCCTGATGGCTGAGGCATCATGGGCCCATTGACCTAGGAACAACTCCCCCTTATGTTGCCAATCTAAGTCTATCTTTGACACCTCCATTTTTGCTGCCTGATCTACCTGCTCGTTGTTTCGATGTTCCTCATTAGCCAACTCTTGGGGACATGAGCATCCACATGGTGGACTTTCACAGGTAGCTTCTCTAACTGAGTGGCAATGTCTTTCCACTCATGAGCAGCCCAGATTGGTTTTCCCCCACGCTGCCAGTTGGCCTTTTTCCACCTTTCCAGCCAACCCCAAAGAGCATTGGCTACCACTCATGAAACAGTATAAAGACAGAGCTTTGGCCATTTCTGTGCCTCAGTAATGTCCAGGGCCAGCTGAACAGCTTTGAGATCTGCAAGTTGACTTGATCCACCTTCTCCTTCAGTAGCTTGTCCAACCTGTTGTGTGGGGCTCTGTTGCAGACATGTCTCCACAGAAATCCTTTCTTTCGGATTTCTGCGTCTTCTGGAGGCCAGAGGCTTTAGAAGACAAGGTAAACAATTATTATCAGCTGCTGGGGAATGCAACAGGGACACCTTGATTGGCTCATTTCCTATGTTTATAATTAAGGGCCAATCACCAGTGCAAGCTAGGGGACTGAGTCCTTGGCCACAACTTTGTTATAGATTCTTTCTATCTATTCTTAGCCTAGCCTAGCTGCTCTGCAAACCTCTCTCTATATTCTATTTAGTATAGTCATAATGTATTATATATAATATCTTAATAAATCAGCCTTCTGATCAAGATACAAGATTCACCGTCTCTCTCTCACCAGCTGCGACCCACTCAGGTGCGGTAATAGGGCTCTGTATGGCTGCTTTCCACTTCTGGTTCATACCTACAATGTGACAGGAACCGTCAGTGAAAAGAACGTAGCGTGTTTCTTCTGGGGGCAGTTGGTTATAGGGAGGAGCCTTCTACGCACATGTCACTGGTTCTTGTTCCTCTTCATCATTCAGACCAACATTCTCACCTTCTGGCCAGTTTGTAATTGTCTCCAAAATCCCAGGGTGATTCAGTTTACCTATACGGGCACGCTGTGTGATAAGAGCAATCCATTTACTCCATGTAGCGTCAATGGCGTGATGGGTGGAAGGAACCTTGCCTTTGAACATCCACCCCAGCACCGGTAGTCGGGGTGCAAGGAGGAGTTGTGCTTCTGTGCCAATCACCTCTGAGGCAGCCTGGACTCCTTCATAGGCAGCCAAGATTTCCTTCTCTGTGGGAGTGTAGTTGGCTTTGGACCCTTTGTATCTTCAACTCCAAAATCCCAGTGGTCAGCCTCGAGTCTCCCCAGGCACCTTCTGCCAAAGGCTCCAGGACAAGCCATGGTTCCCTGCTGCAGAGTAGAGCATATTCTTTACCTCTGGTCCTGTCCTGACCGGGCCAAGGGCTACTGCATGAGTGATCTCCTGCTTGATCTGGGCAAAGGCTTGTTGTTGTTCAGGGCCCCAGTGGAACTCATTCTTCTTGCAGGTAACCAGGTAGAGAGGGCTCATGATCTGACTGTATTCGGGAATGTGCATCCTCCAAAAACCTATGGCACCCAGGAAAGCTTGCGTTTCCTTATTGCTAGTTGGTGGGGATGTAGCTGTGATCTTGTTGATGACCTCAGTGGGAATCTGACTCCGTCTGTCTTGGTACTTCACTCCCAGGAACTGGATTTCTTGAGCAGATCCCTTGACTTTTCTCTTCTTGATGGCAAAGCTGGCTTCTAGCAGAATCCTGATGATCCTCTCTCCTTTCTCAAATACTTCCATTGCTGTGTTCCCCCACACAATGATGTCATCCATGTACTGCAGGTGTTCTGGAGCCTCACCCTTTTCCAGTGCAGTCTGGATCAGTCCAATTGCAGATGGTGGGGCTGTGCTTCCACCCCTGGGGCAGTTGGTTCCAGGTGCACTGCACGCCCCTCCAGGTGAAAGCAAACTGAGGCCTGCATTCTGCTGCCAGAGGAATGGAGACAAACGCGTTAGCAATGTCAGCAGTGGAGTACCACTTTTCTGCCTTGGACTCCAGCTCGTACTGGAGTCCCAGCATGTCCGGCACACCAGCGCTCAGCAGTGGAGTCACTTCATTCAAGCCACGAGAGTCCACAGTCAATCTCCATTCTCTGTCAGACTTGTGCACAGGCCAAGTGGGGCTGTTAAAGGGTGAGTGAGTCTTGCTGACCACCCCTTGGCTCTCCAGCTCTTGGATCATCTTATGGATGGGCATCACAGCATCTCAAGTGGTTCTTGTACTGTCGTCGATGCACTATGGAAGTGGCAATTGGCACCTATTGCTCTTCTCCCGTCAGGACTCCTACTGCAGATGGATTCTCAGACAGTCCAGGCAAGGTGTTCATTTGCTGGATGCCCTCTGTCACTACAGCTGCTATCCCAAATGCCCACTTGAGTCCTTTTGTGTCTTTGAAATACCCACTTTGGAGGAAGTCTATGCCCAAAGTACATGGGGCCTCTGGGCCAGTCACAATAGGATGTTTCTTCCACTCATTCCCAGTCAGGCTCACATCAGCTTCCACCACAGTGAAATCCTGGGATCCCCCTGTCACACCAGCAATAGAAACAGACTCTGTCTCCACATGTCTCGATGGGATTAATGTGCATTGCACACCAGTATCTACCAAAGCTTAATACTCTTGTGGTTCCGATGTGCCAGGCCAACGAATCCACACAGACCAGAAAACACAGTTTTCCCTAGCCTCTACCTGGCTAGAGGCGGGGCCCCTCTAAGCCTGCTTATCTTTCTTTCCCTGGGCATATGTCTTGGATGTTCCTTCAAGGGGATCGGACATGTCATCATCATCATCATCATACCTGGCAGTTCGGCTGTGGGCAACTGGAGCTGCTTTCCTTCTGGTGGCTTCCTTCAGTTCATGCACCCCTTGTGCCAGAGCAGCATTAGATTTTCCATCCCATCTCCTCATGTTTTCTCCACAATCACACAGGTAGAACCACAGCTCAGCTCGTGGGGTGTACCTTCTCTTGCCATCTGGGTAACATCTGTGTTGGCTACCAGAACCTTTGATCTGTACTGCTGAGATTTGGAGAAGGTCTTCTTTAATCTCCTCTCTGAACTTCTTATGATTCTCCTCTATCTTGTCCTCTAATTTCTGCAGACATGTTTCTACTGCTGCGATTCTGGCATGTGTTGGGCCATGCACAGCATCTGCATATGCTCGGAGCTTCTTTGCCATATCCAGCACAGTCTCATCCCTCTCATCCCACTTCATGATGGCTAAGGCAGAAGCATATTCGTGTGGCACAAGTCGTACAAGTTTCCGCCACATCACAGACCTGCATGGTATCAAGTCTGGGTTCCTAGTTGTTACATCATCTGAGAAGATAATCTCTGCCACTGCCATTTCTCTCAGGTGTTGGATCCCTTGCTTTATGGTCTTCCACTGGGTTTGTTGCATATAGAGATCATCTGCACACAGGTATCTTTGTGCTACATTTTCCAAGACCCGTGCCCAGAGGCTGTGTGGAGTAGTCCCCCTCATCATTCCTTGGTCAATGACAGGATCCTGTGACAGGGATCCCACATGCCTGGCTTCAGTGCTGTCCAGAATTCTAGCCTCACCTGCAGCATCCCAGAGATGGACTAACCAACTAATTATGGATTCATCAGGTCATTGGGTGTAATCCTTCTGTAGGCCACAAAGGTCCTTCAGAGAAAAGGACTCAATATTGGCTTCTGATCTTGCGCCTGCTGGTTTGACTCCTGATTTTATGTCAGGAGGCATTGAGGATCCTTCTCCTGCTGCATCATCATCATCATCATCATCATCATCATCATCATCATCATCATCATCCTCCACTGGTCGATCGGTCTTGTCCGTGCCTCCATTGGTCGATCGGTCTTGTCCGTGCATTTCCCACTTCTAGTGCTGGTAGCAACAGCCATTGGTTGAGGCTTATTGTCTGGTTTAGCTGCTGGCTTAGGCTCACTATCTGGTTTAGCTGCTGGCTTTGAGCCTGGGCTGTTAGCTGTAGCCTGACTGGGATAGCTGCTGATTTATCTCCCTGCCCCCCTGCCTCTGTCTGCTGCCCGACAGTATCTAACAGAGTGGGATAAGCATAGGCCAGGGCCCAGCTTATTGCAATGAGCCTTTTCTCTTTAGAATGATCATGGCACTTTGTTTTTAGGTATTTCCCCACCTCAGCTGGGTTCTGAATTTGTTCCCGTGGAAAATCCCAGTCTACAGGATAAGAAAATTCCTTCAGGGTTTAGCCTGTATTTTCCCATTCTCCACACCACTTAGGATTTTTCATGCCTGCATCTTCTTCTGGGTCAATGGTCTCACCAACTCCTCTGGATATCTCAGCCCTCATTCTAGAGAAGCTGCAGACCATATAGAGGAAGTTTGATTAAATACCAGATTAAATACCAGAAAGATGGTCTCTTTAACATTCAGGGGAAACTGAACATTCTCAAAAAGTGACATAACAGATTCAAAGGAGAAGAAGGAAAGGAAAGGCTGGGAAGCCTCATTCCCTGCTCCTCCTCTAACAAACTGGGTGCAATTACTAATAAATTCCCAAAACATACTACTGGAACTGGGATGCAGGGTAGGATGAAGAAACCGTAAACCATAAATATCATAAACTGACTCCAGTATCTTTGTAAATGCTCTATAAATCATTATCACCAAGGCCAGCACAACAGCTATTCCAATCCGTGCCGCACTACCATAAAAATTACGGGTTATGGACAACAATCCTAGTGACCAGAAAGGTATTGAAACCTCAAAAAGCTCTAGAGACCAGAACCACGTGAAGGCCTCCACCCCAAGAGACATTAGGAATTCAAGCAACATGGCTACTGATTGCTTTAACTCACTAGAGAGTGAGCACAACCAACATACAATCAATAGAGCTTTTCTCCACCTTCTTGAGCCACGCATTGGGCACCAATAGATATATTTGTCCTGGTTCAAATTTGGAAGAGAATCCCAAAGGGGCTCCAGTAGGAAAGCAGATTAAATCAGCCCCTTCCCCTAATCGGTCCTGGAGAAAATACCTCCTTGGAGAAAGGTGGAAAAAACCTGTTCATTAAACAATAAAACCTAAACAATATTAAACAATAAAACCCCTTCCCGCTCCAAAAGAGATGACAAACTGAGAAAGTCCCCTCCCTGGGTTGCAGCTCAGTTCACTCAGTCTCTGATCAGTCCCTCTCGTGCTGGAAATGTCTCAGGCCAGGCCCGGCCCAGTGGCCACAGGTGTAGCTGCCGGTGCTCTTCTGGTGTTCAGTCCAGAGCAGGTTTGAACAGCTCCAAAGAAAAGGGAAAAAACCCCACAGTCCAGGGAACTTCTTTGTCTCCTTTGCCTCAGCTAGCTAACTAACTAAAAGCAAAAGAGAGCTCTGTCCTGCTGTCTGTACATCCACAGACAACACAGTCCAGAGCAGGAATGTGGAGGAGTGAGTGCAGTGTCTGAAAAAAACCTGCCACTTCTTCTCTCCCCCCCTTCACTCTCTGGAACAAGTCTTAAAGGTGTAAAACTTATTATTCAGCATAAACATAATGAGACAATTGGGGATAAAAGCATCATTTAGTCAACCCAGGACACCCACCCATTATTTACTTTTTTCTTACTTTCCCAAGCTTGCTGACAAACTTGCTGAGTCCTGATGACTCTTCTTCTTGTATCTCTTTCAAGGATATACCAACCCCATTTCTGAATATGTCCATTATTCATTGTTTGTGCATGTGTCCATTGTCCATTAGTACAAGCAGGCTGGATTGTGCTTTGGCTGAATATGGCCATTGTCTAACAAAAACTCCTCAATCTGCAAAAACTCTCAATATGTAACCATACTGAGATGACTGGAACCACACAGGAACAACCAGGACCATGGTGAGGAGAACTGGGACCACACTGGGGGTAACTGGGAGTGACTGAGACCATGCTGGGAGGAACTGGGATCATATGGGGAGTGACTGGGACTATACCAGGGACAACTGAGTTCAATTGGGACCATACTGGGAGTGTCTGTAACCATAGGGGAGTGATGGAAGCACACTGGGAACAGCTGGGCCCATGCTGGGACCAACTGGGATCACTCTGAGAGGGACTGGAATCATGGAGGGATTGACTGGGAGCAACTGGAGTGATGCTGAAAGCAACTGGGAAGAAGTGGGAGTGACTGGGAACAAGCTGGAAGCAACTGGGATAAACTAGGAGAGACAGGGAGACACTGGGATCATACTGGAGGCTACTGGGGTCATGCTGGCATTGACAGGGAGCAACTGGGATAACACTAGGGGCACTGAAATCGTACTGGGAGTGTCTGAGAGCAACTGGGATTAGACTGCAATTGACTGGGATCATACTGGGAGTGGCTACAATCATACTGGGATCAGAGTGGGTGTGATTGGACCCTGACTGGGGGTTACCGGGAGCTACCAGGCCCATGCTGGGGGACATAATTAGAGGAACTGGGAGCAACTGGGATAAAACAGGGGGCAAGTGAACCACCCTAAGGTAACTGGGAGTGCCTGGCAATGACTATGAGAATGTCCAGGGCAACTGGGATATACTGGGAGTGTCTGAGGCCATATGGGTGTTGACTGGGACCGGACTAGGAGCCACTGGGAATGTGCTGGGGGAACTGGGAACACGCTGGGGGCAAGTGGGAAGGACTAGGGACCTGGTGGGAGAGACTGGGATCATACTGGGAGTGTCTAGGGCTATGCTAGGGACAACTGGGAGAACTGGGAACACACTGGATGAAATTGGGAAGAACTGGGACTGTGCTGGGATCAAATTGTATCATCATAGGGAATGACTGGGAGGGACTGGGCTCATACTGGGAGCAGCCACTGCTGGCCCTGGGACCCTCCAAAAACACCTCCTGGGGACCCCAGATGTCCCCCCGAGGGCCATCTGCAGCTCGGCTTTGGAGCCCTGCCAGCTCCAAACTTCCCCTGAATAAAACCCCAAACCCAAGCACCCCCCAGCAGGTTTGGGCCGAGCTCCCCCTTCTCCGGGCACCTGTGGGATGGGGGGGTGATGCTCCCGGGGCTGCGGCGACTCCAGGGTTCCCTCTCCCCTTCTCCAGCTGCTTCTGCTGCCGCTCAGCCTCTTCCTCCCTCCCTCCTCCTCCCTCCCCGTTCCCGAAGGTCGAACCGTGAGGGCAAAGGGGGCAGGGAAAGGGTGGGAACCATGAGGGGAAAGGGGGCAGGGAAAGGGCAGAACCGTGAGGGGAAAGGGGCAGGCTCAGGCCAAGGGCAGCAACTGTGAGGGGGCACTCTGGGAGGCGGCACTCTGAAAACAGAACTGCAATGGACTGAACATGAACGGGAGAGAAAGCAATAAGTCTGAGAGTTTTATTTGCTATCAAATACATCCCACACACCCAGCCCCACACAACCCCCATCCAATCGCTCCTACGCTCCCATCCTATCCTATCGCTCCCAAATTGGGATCCCATTTCTCCCATCTCCTTCCAACCCCATCTCACCCTGGTACCTGTGGAATGGAGTGAGTTTGGCATAGGATTGAGATTTTGAGGTGGGAACAAGCAATTTGAGGTAGGATTGAGCCCTTTTGTGTTAAGATTGAGCTGTTTTCAGTATGATTTGAGTGGTTTTGAGGTGAAAGATCGATCCCTCTTCACTTTTGGACTACAAAGAGATGGAAAAGACAAGAAAATTAAGGCCAAACCAAAAGAATAAGAAGCCAGGTGTGTTCCCAACATGGATCACAGGGAATGTGGGTCACCAGGGCTGTGCCCAAAGTGCCTCCTCCAGTGGGGGATGGAGCTGGAGCAGAGCACGAAGCTCTTCCTGCACTCGGGGGACTCGCAGGGCTTCCCTTACCGGTGGCTGTATTGGTGTATAAGGACTCACAGCGAGATAGCAGCCACAGGACACCCTAAATCTTTCAGAGAAAAAGAATTTATTGCCTGCTTATCAGAAGAAGGGAACTTCTTCCCATCTCTAAGGTGCTGTTAGGATTCAGAGGAAGATGTTGACGATGACCGGACAAAATCCTGTGTTTGAATGGAATTTACGCATCATGTATGACGTGTATGAATATGCAACAGGTCATTGCTTTTAAGGGTTAATCCTTTCTTAACATGTGTTCTTTTTTGGGCTTGTGCTGCCCAGAAAAAGGTACCTGGACGTCTGTAACTCTTTGTCTCTATTGTCTCATATTGTACTAATTCAAATTGTCCAAATTATTATTACCCTAATTGTATTACTATTGTTATAAGCATTATATTACTATTCAACTTTTAAAATTTTAAAAACAAGTGATTGGTGTTTTTCACATTGGCAAAGGGATTTTTCAGAAAACATCACAGTGACACTGTCTCAGTTGCAGGATCTGCTTCCCATCAGCCCCGAGCCCAGCCTCGTGCTGAACAAAGGGGCTGGGCCGGGGTCATCTCCTGATGGGGGCTGTGCACCCCCTCTGCCCCCTCCCCAAATTCCCTCTGGGGAGCAGGAGCTGGGGCAGGAGAGCCCTGTGAGGAGGGACAAGGGGGTGACACTGGCATGAGGGGACACACACAGCCCCTGGGGACCCCTCCTCACCTTCTCCTGCAGCACCAGGAGGATGAACCCCAACATGGAGCCACAGAGCCCTGGCAGCATCTTGGGGGGTGGGGTCTGGTGTCTGCTTTGGGGGGCCAAATCTGCCCTAAAACCCCTCCCAGACGCCCCAAACCACCCCACAGCTCCTGGCCAGGACTCCCCCAAAGCACTCCTTCTGTGGTGGTGTTTGAGGGTCCCCAGGATGAGGGAAGAGATGAGAATATTGACTCCATGTTTCAGAAGGCTGATTTATTATTTTATGATACATAAGAAAATGATATATTAAAGCTACACTAAAGAAAGAGAAAGGAGATATCAGAAGGCTGGCAAAGAAAGCAATAAAATCTTGTGACTGCTCAGAGTCCTGAGACAGCTGGACCTACGATTGGTCATTTGTGGGATCTCAGCACCTCAGGATGGAGGTGCAGAGTGGCCGAGACCACCCTTGGGGGGCTCGGGAGTCCTGGAATGTTGCCAGAAGTGTCTGGTGGCTGGACTTTGATCCTACACAGGAGACGACACCTGTATGAGGATGAGGGGATTTCACTGGGGTGAATGGTGAAGGGATAAGTTAATTAGAGTGTAAAACACAGGGTTTAGGATTTCTGTACAGGGGGGTCTAAAGAAGTAAGATGGAGGAATTGGGGCGTGTCCTGTCCTTCTTCTTCTTCTTCTTCTTGGCCTCCATCTTCTGTGGTGATGGTGGCACTTTGGGATTGGTCATTACTAGAAGTGCACCGGTTAATAAGGGTAGAAGGTATTGGGGAAAAATTATAAATATTGTATACGTAACTTCGGGTATAAAGATAAGTGACCGCCCCGGGGGCTCGCAGTGTGCTCATGGCTGGCTTGCTGTGCAGACCTCTGTTGGGCTGAAAGAAAATCTTTTAGATAAACAATCTATAAACACCGAGACCGAGAAAAGATCAGAAGTCTCTCCTCGTCCTTTGAAGCGCTGGGCTGTCCAAGGCCACCCTGGGCCTTTCCAGGCCACCTAAACAGCCGAGAAACCGACAGTCATTAATTAAAAACAACCACATGAGACCAATCAAAGATGCACCTGTTGGTAAACCATCTCCAGATCACATTCCACAGCCATCACATAGTTATTGTTTACATTTCTTTTCTGAGGCTTCTCAGCTCCTCAGGAGAAAAATCCTTGTGAAAGGATTTTTTAGAAAATATGTCCATGACACTCCCTGCAATCTAAATGGCCCTAAGAGCCACCAAATCCCCTTTCCATCTCCCCCAAATCCCACCCAAATTCTCTCCAAGCCACACAGTCCGGCCAGGACCTCAAACCCCCCCCACAGTCTGCCACAAAAGCCCCCCAAACCCCCGCCCAGCACCACAAACACCCCAAGAGCCACTGAAGCCTCTCCCCATTCCCCCAGGACCCCCCAAACCCCCTCCCACTCCCCCGGCACTGACCAGGAGAGGTTGGTGGGCAGGAACATCCCCAGCCAGGGGCAGCTCAGGCACTTCAGCAGCGATTTGGGCACTTTGGGGGGACACCCCAAATGGGGAGAGCCAGGCCAGAGACTGGGACAGAACCAGAATTCCTGGAGAACAGATGGGCTCAGGGGGACAAACTGCCAGCACAGCAGTGGGAGATTGTGGCTCCACAGCCCTACAACACCCACATCCTCCTAGATATTCCTCCGAACCCCAAATTCACCTCCAAATCCCAGTGAAGTGGTGCAGCTTTAGATCTCTTTGTTTAATTTCTTTATTGTTACCTCCATTTTGGGTGTTTTGATGGGATAAAGATGGAAAATAATTAGGTTGGAAAAGACCTCCAAGGATCATCCAGCTATGCTCGATGCCACCAGAAGAAAGGATTCAACAGAGCAGAATTTTTAGGCTGCAAAGGTATGCTGGGGGGTCCTTTTGTTCCTTTTTACTTAGAGAATTGCTAGGAAACACTAACAACTGGATACTTAAGAAAACAAAAGATGTGATCAAGCTCAGGGAGGAAGGCATCTGGCTGCACTTCTCTTATTTGGGAGTTTCTCCTGAGCCCAGCCCAGAGCTGTTTCTCCAGCTGTGGGTTAGAAATTTAACTCGGGGTAGAAACCAATTTTAGATTTAGCTGAAGTCTGCTGTTTAATCTCCTGTAGTTTGTTAACTTGTGTGCTCCCAAAAAAGCCTGCAGAGAAAACAAAGGAGATTCAAGGCTACCTAGAAAGGAATGCAAACATCCAAGCTGAAGAGAGATAAGGAGAGTGGGCCCCCGCATTGATCCTGGGGCTGAAGCAGATGGAAAAACTGAATCTGGGTTACAACTATGTGACTAAACAACTGGCAGGCTCATAAAATTTATAAGACAGTTTAATACGTGTGTGCCAGGAAAATGAATCCACAAACATCAGAGGTTTATGTCCAGAAAGGAGACAGAGGAGTCCTTTGACTTTATTTGAATAAAGGGAGAGACCATGGGGCATTCCCCTGGGGTCTCTAAAATTTTGGAGGATGCAGCCTCCTTTTTATCCTAATTTCCCTTCTCTCTTTCCCCATTGGCTGCGGTGTTTGAGAGGCACAGACTTCCTGAAATACCTGATACCAAGGATTTCCTTTTAACGTATAACCCCCCCCTTTTAATTTTTAAATCATATGGAATTTAGGGGTTTTCTCCATTGTTTCTTTCATCTTGCAATGTACAATTTCATTTATCAGTAACCCTAAGGTTTATTTGTAAAAGCAAATATCTTTTCCCATTGATCAGTGGAATCCTTCCCATTGTTTCTTTTATCTCTCAGTGCTGGTTTTATCTAGCAGCAGACACACAGCAGGTTTGTAAAGACAAATCTGCTGTTCCTCTCATATGTACATGTCTTTTATGCATATGCAACAAGTTAAGAGGTAAAATAGACTTGGGAATTTTCGGGGGTGCCTATGTCCTTAGGGAGCACCATCCAGTGCGGAAATTGATCATACTGGCTGTATAGTTTCTACAAATTGTGGGGTTTTTTCTGCAAATCAGGGTGAGCCTCCGCTTGTGAGACTGCACTGGGACCTTATTAACACCCACCTCACTGAGAGAGGGACCCATCACCTTCTGCCTGGGATCCTGAGCTCGGCTCTCCCTGCCCTGCTGCCCCTAGTATAGATACATATTATAATACTGGCTTTTCACAAATGTAAAAATGGATTTTATATCTGTGATGTTAAAATAACTTTGCTATATAGTTTCTATTTCTGTTGCTAATTAAGGTTAGACACAGAGTGAAATACCTGATGTTGTGAACAAAAATTCGGTTAATATTTTTTCTGTGAGAAAAAGTTACCACTACTGCTGGGCTGCTGCCTGTGTTATGGTAATTACGGGTCGTTGTTGTTAATGGTTGGTTTTGTATTAGTAAAAGCCCTGGCTGGGGCGAGTTAATGGCCCTTCTCCTGAGACAGTAACGGGTGGCGACCTTCCCGAACAGTGAGGAGAAGAGACCTGGAGAGGAGGGGTTATGCAAAGTGACTCCAAGGACCAGAATGCTTTGTGGGACCCCCGACTCCAAACCCACGGAGAAACCCCAAAAACAAGGAGCCAAATAAGAGTTGAGAGACTGGAGTGATGTCTGGGTGTGAGGAGCGGAGTGCTGGGCCTGCAAGAGATGCTGGAAACCTTCATTGTTCCTCACCCTGTCTTCGAGATCCCCCGAGCCAGGTCTGGGAGGGAGCGAGATTCAGACCGAACCAACATCTGATGGGGACATCACGCCCTAAAGGCTCCCACGAGGACCGGATCCCCCAGCCCTACCCCTGGTGGACAGACCTGCGCATATCCTCCTCCTCTGAGTCACCCTGGGGGACGATGGGACGCTGCAGACCCGTCGAGCCGCCCAATCCTGAGCTGATCACTTTTAATAAAGGCATTAAAAAGGAGAAGAAGTTTCCTGGCCCTGTTTATTTCAGCTGGGGGCACTCGTCCGGGATAGCCACGCCGCAAGAGGACTCAGGACTGGCCATCTTGGATCTTCAGAGGACAGCTGGCTACCAGGACCAGAGAGATCGGCTCAGGAGCAGTGATGCAGAGGAGCACTGGAGCACCGGACTGGTGAGAAATCCGGTGGCGGGAGTGGGAGACATGCGCATGTGTGTGTGAGTGAGACGTGGGTCGGCAGCCGGACCCTCGATCTGAGAGTGGACCCCTTAGTACTGCGTTTCCTGACTCCTGCGAAGGGGCAGGCCGGAAACAGGGGGAAATGAGTGGAATTAGTGTGAGTGAAGTCATCTCCCAAGGGGGAATAAAGGGCCCCCCCCCCTCCGGGCTTGTGGAGTGAATTACTGTGTATGAGTGGCACGCACCCAAAGTAAGTCCTGACAGAGGGAGGTCAGGCAGATTTGTAAGTCTCGAGAAGGATCCGAGTAAGATTTGGCAGTCCCGAGAAGGATTCGGGTGGTTCACAAGCCCTGCAGGCAAAGTAAGTCCTGACAAAGGAGTCAGGCACAAACCCCAGCGAAGGAGGCTGTGGTTTGCTTTCAAGTCCTAATACGGTGAAGCCTAAAAATTGGCGGGTTAGGCAAACTAAAAATCAGGCAGTTATTTTTCCTGACTGAGGGAGTCAGGGACGACCTGGATTTTTAGGCCGAGGCTTCGTGTGTTCAAGTCCCGATAGATGTAAGACCTGACGTTGGGAAGTTGGGCAATCAAGAGATCGAGCAGTTGTTTCAGTATAAAGTCCTGAAAAAAAATTGGGGTGAATTTTGGGGTGAATTCTGGATATTTTTGGATGGATTTTGGGGTGAATTTTGGCTGTTTTGGGGTTAATTTTGGGGTGAATTTGGGGCATTTTGGGGTGAATTTTGGGGTGAATTTGGGGTGAATTGGGGCTGTTTTGGGCCATTCCCCACAGGTGGCACAACTTCCGCACCCTGCTCGACTACAACAAACGGGTGGCGCTGGGTAAGGGGCGGGGCTTGGCAAAAAGGGGCGGGGGCTTGGCCCAGATGGGCGGGGCTTAGCACGCACTACAACAAATGGGTGGCGCTGGGTAAGGGGCGGGGCTAACAGGGAAATGGGCGGGGCCTACAGGAGTGGGGTGGGGCTTAAACCAGAATGGGTGTGGCTTCACCTAGGGGGGTTGTACTGGTCCATACTTGTTTGTACTGGTTTGTACCAATTTGTACTGGTTTGTACTGGTTTGTACTGGTTTGTACTGGTTTATACTGGGATTGGGATGAACTGGGAGTGGATTTGGGGCTCTAAAATGGCTAAAAATGGGTGTAAAATGGGATTTTTTGGGGTTTTTTTTCTCCTTTTTTGGTTCGTACTGGCCCATACTGGTTTGTACTGGTCCATACTGGGATTGGGATGAACTGGGAGCGGATTTGGGGCTTTAAAATAGTGAAAAATGGGCGAAAAATTGGTGGGGAAATGGGATTTTTTGGGGGTTTTTTTTTATCGTTATTGGTCCATACTGGTCCATACTGGTTTGTACTGGTCTGTACTGGTTTCCAGCGCTGGAGATCGGGCCGGACCTGCTGTCCCCCGAGGCCCTGGCGCGCTGGCTGGGCGAACCCGTGCGCGCGGCCTTCCTCCCCACCCGCCTCTTCCTCACCAACAAGAAAGGGTTCCCAGTGCTGGGCCGGGGCCACCAGCGCCTGCTGGGACAGCTGCTCAAGGTACTGGTTTGTACTGGTTTGTACTGGTTTGTACTGGTTTGTACTGGGAGGGACCGGAGAGGGCGGAAAATGGGGGAAAAGGGTGAAGAAACGGTGAAAAACGGTGAAAAAACAGGGAGAAACGGTGAGGAAATGACCCAGAAAAATGGGACTTGAAGGGTTAAAAATGGGGGAAATGTGGGGAAAAAATGGGGGAAAAATGGCAAAGAAATGAGCAAAAAAATGGGGGAAAAAATGACCAAAAAAAAAGGGGGAAAAATGACCCAAAAAAAGGGGGAAAAAAACGGTGAAAAAATGACCACAAAATGGGGGGGGGGGGAAATGACCAAAAAAATGAGGAAAAAACGGTGAAAAAATGACCAAAAAATGGGGGGGAAAAAATGACCAAAAAAATGGGGAAAAAACGGTGAAAAAATGACCAAAAAATGGGGGGAAAAAAAATGACCAAAAAAATGGGGAAAAAACGGTGAAAAAATGACCAAAAATGGGGGGGGGGGGGGGGGAATGGGAAAAAATGGGGGGAAATAGGGAAAAAATGACCAAAAATGGGGGGAAAATGGTAAAAAAAAAAGACCAAAAATGGGGGAAAAAAGGTGAAAGAAATGACCAACAAATGGGGGGGGGAAATGGTGAAAAAAATGCCCAAAAATGGGGGGAAAATGGTGAAATAAATGACCAAAACCAGGGAAAAAATGGTGAAAAAAATGACCAAAACCAGGGAAAAAATGGTGAAAAAAAATGACCAAAACCGGGGAAAAAATGGTGAAAAGAATGACCAAAAAATGGGGGGAAAATGGTGAAAAAGTGACCAAAAAATGGGGGAAAATGGTGAAAAAGTGACCAAAAAATGGGGAAAAATGGAGAAAAAACTGTGAAAAAATGGTGAAAAAATGACCAAAAGTGGGGAAAAAACGGTGAAAAAATGACTGGAAAATGGTGAAAAAAAAGGGATTTTTTCGGGAATTTTCGGGGTTTTTTTTGGGATATTTTGCTCCATACTTGTCCATACTGGTTTGTACTGGTTTATACTGGTTTTATACTGGTTTGTACTGCAATTGGGATGAACTGGGAGCGGATTTTGGGCTTTAAAATGGCGAAAATTTGCCAAAAATGGGATTTTGGGGGGACTTTTTGGGGTTTTTTCTCTTTTTTGTAACCATACTGGTTTATACTGGTCTATACTGGTTTATACTGGGATTGGGATGAGCTGGGAGTGGATTTGGGGCTTTAAAGTGTCAAAAAATGGGCAAAAAATGGTGAAAAACTGGGATTTTGGGGGGGATTTTTTTCGGGGTTTTTTCTGTTGTTTGTGCCCATACTGGTTTGTACTGGTCTGTACTGGTTTGTACTGGTTTCCCCCGCAGCTGGACGTGCAGATCGTGGTGCAGGGCAGCCCCCGGCACGGCGGGCACCCCCTGGCCGCGTACTTGCAGTACCTGGAGCACCTGGGCCAGCACCGGCCGCCGCCCTCGGCCTACGAGCTCTACGCCAGGGGCTACGAGGATTACCTGCAGAGCCCGCTGCAGGTGAGACCAGTATGGACCAGTTCAAACCAGTTCATCCCAGTTCATCCCAGTAACCCCCCAGTGCAGCCCAGTAACTCCCCAGTAACCAAAAACCCCAAACCAGTAACTCCCAGTACCCAGGATTACCTGCAGAGCCCGCTCCAGGTGAGACCAGTATGGACCAGTTCATCCCAGTTCATCCCAGTAACCCCCCAGTTCATCCCAGTAACCCCCCAGTAACCAAAAACCCCAAACCAGTAACTCCCAGTACCCAGGATTACCTGCAGAGCCCGCTCCAGGTGAGACCAGTGTGGACCAGTAACCTCCCAGTTCATCCCAGTGCAGCCCAGTCCATCCCAGTGCAGCCCAGTAACCCCCCAGTAACCAAAAACCCCAAACCAGTAACTCCCAGTAAGGAAAAACCCCAAACCAGTAACTCCCAGTTCAAACCAGTTCATCCCAGTAACCCCCCAGTGCAGCCCAGTAACCAAAAACCCCAAACCAGTAACTCCCAGTAAGGGAAAACCCCAAACCAGTAACTCCCAGTAACCTCAAAACCCATCCCAGTTCATCCCAGTAACCTCCCAGTTCATCCCAGTAACCCCCCAGTACAGCCCAGTAACCAAAAACCCCAAACCAGTAACTCCCAGTAAGGGAAAACCCCAAACCAGTAACACAAACCCCAAACCAGTAACTCCCAGTCCATCCCAGTCCATCCCAGTAACTCCCTGGTGAGCCCTGACCCCAAACCAGTAACTCCCAGTTACAAAAACCCCAACCCAGTAAGGGAAAACCTCAAACCAGTGACCCCAAAACCCATCCCAGTTCATCCCAGTCCATCCCAGTTCATCCCAGTTCATCCCAGTTCAAACCAGTAACCCACTGGGAACCCCTGACCCCAAACCAGTAACTCCCAGTAACCCCAAAACCCGTCCCAGTCCATCCCAGTCCATCCCAGTTCAAACCAGTAACCAAAAACCCCAAACCAGTAACTGCCAGTAACTCCCAGTAACCTCAAAACCCGTCCCAGTTCAAACCAGTAACCCCCCAGTAAGCCCTGACCCCAAACCAGTAACTCCCAGTAACCAAAAACCCCAAACCAGTAACTCCCAATCCATCCCAGTTTGATCCCAATCCATCCCAGTTTGATCCCAGTCCATCCCAGTTCATCCCAGTCCATCCCAGTTCATCCCAGTTTGATCCCAGTTCATCCCAGTCCATCCCAGTAACCTCCCAGTTCAAACCAGTAACCCACTGGGAACCCCTGAGCCCAAACCAGTAACTCCCAGTAAGCCCAAAACCCGTCCCAGTTCAAACCAGTAACTCCCAGTCCATCCCAGTTCCCTCCCAGTATATCCCAGTTTGATCCCAGTATAAACCAGTCCCCTCCCAGTACAAACCAGTATAAACCAGTCCTTCCCAGTATAAACCAGTATAAACCAGTCCCTCCCAGTACAAACCAGTATAAACCAGTCCCCTCCCAGTACAAACCAGTATAAACCAGTACCTTCCAAATACAAACCAGTATAAACCAGTCCTTCCCAGTATAAACCAGTATAAACCAGTCCCTCCCAGTACAAACCAGTATAAACCAGTCCCCTCCCAGGACAAACCAGTATAAACCAGTCCCTCCCAGTACATCCCAGTATAAACCAGTCCCCTCCCAGTACAAACCAGTATAAACCAGTCCTTCCAAGTATAAACCAGTTTGATCCCAGTCCCTCCCAGTACAAACCAGTATAAACCAGTCCCCTCCCAGTACAAACCAGTATAAACCAGTCCCTCCCAGAACATCCCAGTATAAACCAGTCCCTCCCAGTACATCCCAATTTGATCCCAGTCCCTCCCAGTACAAACCAGTATAAACCAGTATAAACAAGTATAAACCAGTCCCTCCCAGTCCCTCCAGAACTTTGGAAGAATTTTGGGATTTTTTTGAGCAATTTTTGGGGAAAGTTTTTGGGAATTTTGGGGAAAATTTGGGAAATTTTGGTGTCAATTTTTGGGGAAATTTTGGGGGAAATTTGGGAAATTTTTGTGTCAATTTTTGGGGAAATTTTGGGGGGAATTTTGGGGGAAATTTGAGAAATTTTTGTGTCAATTTATGGAGGAATTTTGGGGACAGTTTGGGAAATTTTGGTGTCAATTTTTGGGGGAATTTTGGGGAAATTTTGGGTGGAATTTTGGGCGAATTTCTCCAATTTTGGGGAAGTTTTTGGGGTGAATTTTTGGGAATTTTTTTGTGAATTCTGGGTGAATTTTTGCCCATTTCTGAGGTAAATTTTGGGGTGAATTCTGCGGATTTTGGGTCTCGGCAGCCCCTGATGGACAACCTGGAGTTTCAGACCTACGAGGTCTTCGAGAAGGATCCAATCAAATACTGCCAATACCAGCAGGTACCGCCCCCCTCATTTGCATCTCATCTGCATACCCCACCCCCTTCCTTCCCCCTTTGCTCCGCCCTCTTTTCCCCTCATTTGCATATTCATGCGGCTAATTTGTATGGGCGCCTCCCTTCTCATTCATTGCCTTGGATCCAACTCTGCCTTAATTTGCATAAATGAATTGCGGATTTATGAAAAAAATTTTGCATAAATGAATCACTGATTTATGCAAATTAACCAATGCTGAATTAATCGGTGGCGCAATAATCGATATTGCGGTAAAATAAGAAACAGAATATTTATTATTATAATATTAATAAAATAATTTGTTATTATTATTTTATATTTATATTTAATGCTTTTTTAAAATTTTTAAAATTTTTGTTATTAAAATTACTTGTATAAATTAGGGGGTAATTAGCATTATTTGATCGGTGTTGATTTGTGTTAATTATTGATTAGTTATAGGTTTGAATACCTTTATTGCTGATTTGCATAATGTGTTTATTTTGCATGTATTTGTGAGTGATTTGCATAATTTAATTGGTGACTTGCATAATTTAGTCAGCTTTTTGTGTGGTTTTCCTTTAATTTGCATAATTTAACAGATGACTTGCATAATTATTGCTTTAATTTGCATAAACACCATAAAATGCAAGCACATGACAGTCCTTATTTCCATATTCATGACCTTATTTGCATATTAATTATTATAGTTATATACCGCAACGCTATTTGCTGTGGTATGATCTTAATTTACATTAAAGTCCCTGATTTGCCTAAAATGGTCCTAATTTGCATAGCCACGCCTCTTTTAGAGTCCATTTAAGCTATATATATGCGTAATTTGCATAGAAGCACCCGTAATTTGCATAATGCAGCTGCGATTTGCATAACGGAGCTCCTCATTTGCATAGATTAGGTTTTTTAATTGGCTGAATGAGGCTTTGGTGGGTGTGGCTGCTGCTCTCATTGGCATGGCCACGCCCACTGTCTGGGTTAGGGCCGGTGGGGGTAGTTTGGGTGATGCCGTGCCCCTGATTTGCATAAATTGGTGTGTCTTTGCATAAATTTGCATAAATTTACATGATTTCAGGCCATCTTCAAGTGCCTGCAGGACCAAGTGCCTGAGGCGGAGGGCGAGACCAACGTGCAGTGAGTGCCCAAAATGCCCCAAATTTACCCCAAAATTCACCCCAAAATCCCCCAAAATTCACCCCAAAATCCCTCAAATTCACCCCAAAATTCACCCTAACATGCCCCAAAATTCACCCCAAAATCCCCCAAATTCATCCCAAAATTCACCCTAAAATGCTCCAAAATTCATCCCAAAATGCCTCAAAATTCACCCTAAAATTCACCCCAAAATCCCCCAAATTCACCCCAAAATTCACCCCAAAATCCCACAAATTCACCCCAATATTCACCCCGAAATCACCAAAATTCACTCCAAAATTCACCCTAAAATGCCCCAAAATTCACCCCAAAATGCCCCAAAATTCACCCCAGATTCACCCCAAATTCACCCCAAAATTCACCCCAAATACACCCCAAAATTCACCCCAAAATTCACCCCAAAATGCCCCAAATTCACCCCAAAATTCACCCCAAAATCCCTCAAATTCACCCCAAAATTCACCCCAAAATCCCTCAAATTCACCCCAAAATCCCTCAAATTCACCCCAAAATTCACTCCAAAATTCACCCCAAAATTCACCCTAAAATGCCCCAGAATTTACCCCAAACCCCTGTTTGAATGTACCCCAAAACTGTGGATCTCCTATCTGGCTGTAGTCTAAGTCATGTATGCTACGTTTTTTCCTGTTTGAATTTTGACTCAGCTGCATTAGCAAGGACACATTAGGGTGAAACAGTGCCAATTTTCCCAAAAAACAGGGCCCACCCTGTGGTTTAGCTGGTATACCATTCCACGCCCTGTCTCCACAAATCAAAAATATTCCTGTGGGTAATTTCATTGGTGCCATGATATTTGTGCCGTTACATTGACTGTAATGCTGTGGAGAGAATTCACTCACATTCAGGGATGAATCTAGGGTGGCCCATGTTTCCTTAGGTTGGTTTAAATTCTGAGCAGCCGAAAACTTGAAGCTAAACCATCCGCCAGCTGTAGTGTTAGATATACTGGCGTTTGAACTTCCAAAAAGATCTAATTCCTCAGGAAGAGAATGCAAAGAGGTGTTAAGTGATTGGATTAGTAAGCATTGACGATAGCCATCACTCTGACCTGTAGTATACCCTTGTTGTACTGGCAATGTGATGTTTGACATGTTAGACATACATAAGGTTTGATTGTTTATCAAACTGCAAAATTCTCCAGGAGACCACACCGGAAGTCCCACCAGGCATGTTCGAAATGGGTTAGTGACTCCTCCAAGACTAAGTGATGATTGGTTAGTTTGATTAGCAAGGGTCACCCATCAATTTTCCCTTGGTTAACTAAAGTGTGTTATTCCTACTGCTTCACTTGCTACAGCATTGAACAGTATAACAAGAACAAACCTAATTTTTCTTTCTGCTTGCTTTGCTTCTCTTTTCCTTCCTTCTGCTTGCTTTGTTTTTCCTTTCTTTGCTGTCTTTTCCCTGGTTTGCTAGATTGTCTATTGTAAGGCTGAGTCAATTTTTGAATATACTGATCTAATTCTAAGTCAGCATCCTTGCTCACAGGTATAGCATGAGATAAGTTTGAAGGCAAATCAGCTTTACAGCGAGCTGCTATGATACGTGAGGCTTTATTAATTTCAAATATTCTAAGGTTTTCCTGCAACTTCCACCTAAGATATGCTATAACCACTTGTTCTGCACTCTCAAAAAGCTGTAATCCTGTCTGTCCTGGCAGGCCAGTACTTTGTTCAAGAGCTCTAACCCAGAAAAAATTTCAAGTCCACCTTCCAGAACAAGGTGCACACCATAAATATCCCAATGAACTCTGTGAATACCAATAAACCTGATTACAGTCTGCACAATGCAAAGCTACCCATGCACAGCACTTATCTTTATCCTTTTTGCAAACATAACAAGGAAGTGAATATAAGTAGGGACCAGTATAAAAGTCTGGTTCTTCAATCCAAAGCAACCAATTCAATGGTGGTGATCGCAAAGCCTCTTCAGCTTTTTTACTATATGAGGCTAATAGTTCAAGCTCTTTCTTTAATACAAGGTGTATCTTATTTCCGTAGTTCTTGTTCGTTATCTTCCTCAACAACTATATCTTCCCGAGGGTCCCACAACTGTAAAATTGTTCTAATCATAGAAAATTAATTAGCAATCACTGATATCCTTACTCCAATGAGATCGTTCCCTTTTTGCCTTCTTTTTCTTATCTGTCTTCAATCTTGCTGCTCCTGATTTTACTGGTCTTGCCACTTGCAAACTCAATTTTTGCAACTTGTCAATGCAGCAATCTAATGCTCTATCAGGATTCCCTTTGAAGGGTCCTACAATTGAATGCTGTGTTAAAGGCACTAATTTCCTACACCTTATAGAAACTATACGTGATTTACTTTGAACCTTAATTCTATTCACAATACATTGTACCTCCCATCGATAATAAGCAAGAATTTTCTGTTCAGGAGACTCATAAAGATTTAAAGCTATATATGCATTTTGCCCTGTTTGTCTCCTTAATTCATCTTGCCAACTTTTACCCCACGTGTGCTCGTGTTCACAAGTATGACACCACAAATCCCACAATAATGATTGTTCTATCCAAAAAGTTCTTTCACAACCCCCACAACGTAGGGCTATCCAGGCAGCACAATGTGGATTGTGACAGTCAAGGCAATGTAGTTTCGCTGGATTTGTTAAGCGAAAAGTTGATAATGAGTCAATAAAACCAATCAACTCCTGGGCTGTCCGATAGTGACGTGTCAGTGCTCTGTCCACCGCTTCCGAGCACCCCTTCAATTGTAACAGTAGTGGTTGTAGGACTAGAAGCAGTTTCTTCCCCAGTCGCTCCCTGTCCTCCTCCGTAAGGTGATCCACCAGAGGCTGCATCAAAAACAGGTTTAGTCCACTTAGCAGGCACCCACAAAGGCCCTGTAGGTGAGGAAACACAGGGAACCTTACGCATAATATAGCAGAATATACTCCCTTAGATTGGAAGCTGTTAACTCAGCTACGTTCTACGGTTAGTCAGTTTGGAGTAAAAAGTGAACCTGTTAGGCAAATGCTAGATTATCTTTTTAATACTCAGGTTTTATGTCCTAATGATTTAAGAGGAATAGTTCGGTTGATATTCACTCAGCATCAGCAGTTATTGTTTAACGCACATTGGCAAGCGTTGGTAAATGAGTCGGTTGCTGTACAACGAGCCCAGGGAGACCCATGACATGGAGTGACAGTAGAGGAGCTGATGGGCTTAGGGGCGTATTTGCGTACAGAGGCACAGATGATATCGGGAGCTGATAAACTTAGAGAGTCTATGCGGTTAGTGCATGCTGCAATAGATATGGTTAGAGAGCCAGGAGGGTTACCGGCTTATATGGGTATTAAGCAAGGAAGGGAAGAATCATTTGGAAATGTTATTGATAGAGCAGCTACTGCCATAGATCGGGCTGGTGTTGCAGACTACATGAAGGGGGCGCTATTGAAGCAGTGTGCCTTGCAAAATAGCAATCCAGCAACCCAGAGAGTGTTAGCTACTTTAGGGGCCTGTGATGATCAAATTGATGTCCGGGTCTCCTTCCGTCGACAAACCCCCAAATTCACCCCAAAATTCACCCCAAAATCCCTCAAATTCACCCCAAAATTCTCCCCAAAATTCACCCCAAAATCCCTCAAATTCACCCAAAAATGCCCCAAAATTCACCCTAAAATCTATCCAAAAATCCAGCCCAAAATCCCCCAAATTCACCCCAAAATCTGCCCCCGTGTTTCCCATTTTTGGGGTGAATTTTCTCATTTTTGGGGTGAATTTTCCCTCTTTTTTCTGAGGTTTGGGTTTTGGGGGTGCTGGTGCCGATTTTGGGGTGAATTTTGGGTTAATTTTGGGTCATTTTTGGGTATTTTTGGGTTGGATTTTGGTCAATACCTGCGTTGGATTTTGGGGTGAATTTTGAAGGGTTTGGGTATTTTTCGGGGGGATTTTGGGGTGAATTTTGGTGATTTTGGGGTGGATTTTGGGGTGGATTTTGAAGTTTTTGGGAATTTGTTGGGGTGGATTTTGGGGTGGATTTTGGTGAATTTTGGGGTTTTTGTGCTGAGATTTTTTTGGGGGTTTTTTGCGTCCCTGACCCGATTTTGGGGTGAATTTTGCCAATTTTGGAATGAATTTGGGTTGAATTTCAGGGGATTTTTTGGGGGATTTTTGGGGTGAATTTTTGGCATTTGGGTGTTTTTTTGCTGGGAATTTTTGGGCTTTTTTTGCGACCCTGACCTGATTTTGGGGTGAATTCTGAAGATTTTTGGGTGAATTTTTGGGTGAATTTGGTGGTTTTGGGGTGAATTTTGATGGTTTTGGGTATTTTTGGGGGGGATTTTAGGGTGGATTTTGAAGATTTTTGGGGTGGATTTTGGGGTGGATTTTGATGAATTTTGGGGTTTTTTTTGCTGGGATTTTTTTGGGGGTTTTTTGCGTCCCTGACCCGATTTTGGGGTGAATTTTGACAATTTTGGGTTCAATCAATTCAATTCAATCTGGGTTGAATTTCGGGGGATTTCTTGGGGTGAATTTTTGGGATTTGGTTGTTTTTTTTTCTGCTTGGATTTTTTGGGGGTTTTTGGGTGAATTTTGGGGTGAAATTGGTGGTTTTGCGGTGAATTTTGATGGTTTTGGGTATTTTGGGGGGATTTTGGGGTGAATTTTGGTGATTTTGGGGTGGATTTTGGGGAGGATTTTGAAGATTTTTGAGGTGGATTATGGGGTGGAATTTGGGGTGAATTTTGAAGAATTTTGGGGTGGATTTGGGGGTGGATTTTGATGAATTTTGGGGTTTTTTTTGCTGGGATTTTTTCGTGTGTTTTTTTTGCGTCCCCGCCCCGCTTTTGGGGTGAATTTTCCCAATTTTGGGGTTTCTTTTTGCTGGGATTTTTTCGGGGTGTTGTTTTTTGCGTCCCCGCCCCGCTTTTGGGGTGAATTTTCCCAATTTTGGGTGCTTTTGCCCCGTTCCCATGGCGTGGTGATGGTGCTGGGCGCCGGGCGGGACCTGCTGGTGTCGGCCGTGCTGAGGGCGGCGCGGCAGGCGGGGACCCGCGTGCGGCTCTACGCCGTCGAGAAGAACCCCAACGCTGTCGTCACGTGAGTATTGATCACCGATCAATAACCAATAACTGATCAATAATCAATAACTGATCGATAACTGATAACGGATCAGTAAGTGGTCAGTACTGATCAATGCCCTGCGTGCGGCCCTACGCCGTCGAGAAGAACCCCAACACAGTCAACACGTGAGTATTGATCACCGATCAATAACCAATAACTGATCAATAATCAATAACTGATCGATAACCGATAACGGATCAATAACTGATCAGTACTGATCAATGCCCCGCATGCGGCTCTATGCTGTGGAGAAGAACCCCAACGCCGTCATCACGCGAGTATTGATCACTGCTAACCGATCGATAATCAATAACCAATCGATAATCAATAATCAATAACTGATCAATAACTGGTCAGTATTGATCAATACCCCGTGTGCGGCTCTATGCCATGGAGAAGAACCCCAACGCCGTCGTCACACGAGTATTGATCACCGATAACCGATCGGTAATCAATAACCGATAACTGATCAATAGTCAATAACTGATCGATAATCGATAACTGATCAATAACCGATCACTACTGATCAATGCCCCGGGTGACGTATTGATCACCGATAACCGATCGATAATCAGTAACCGATAATCGATCAATAACCGCTGATCCTTGCCGTCAGTGATTATTAACGGTTGTTAATGACGATTAAGGAGCTAATGAGCGCTAATTAGCGCTAATGAGGCCGGAGAGGCGGGGGGGGGGTTATTTATCACTGGCGTTTGATCGCTCCAATGTCAGAATTGATGATTGATTGATTGATTGATTGGCGGGTTATTGATTAGTTAATTAATGCTAATTGAGGGCAGTGAGGGCTATCAATTAACTAATTAAGGCTAATGAGGTGTTTTAATGAAGCAATTAAGGCTCATTAGGAGTGGAGAAGGGTCA
This sequence comes from Ammospiza nelsoni, assembly GCF_027579445.1. Lineage (NCBI taxonomy): Eukaryota > Metazoa > Chordata > Aves > Passeriformes > Passerellidae > Ammospiza > Ammospiza nelsoni. Next base: position 198,332 of record NW_026683196.1, read on the forward strand.
CGGGGATGGGATGGGGGTTATTGATCACTGATATTTTATTGATGCATTATTAGAATTAGTTCAGATTGATTGGGGGTTATTAACGATTATTAATGAGCTAATGAATTTTAATCGAGGCTAAGGAGTGGTATTAATGAATTATTAATGATAATTGGGAGGGGAAAAGTGCCCTGGGGGTTTTGGGGAGGGTTATTGATCACCAATATTTTATTGATCCGTTATCGGAATTAACGATTGATTGATGAGAGACTTATTAAAGGCAAATAATGAACTAATTAATGTTAATAACAGTAATTCAGGCTATTAATGAACCAATTAAGGCTAATTAAGAGTGGGGAAAGTGGCCTGGTTGGGGGGTTTGGGGAGGGTTATTGATCACCGATATCCCAATGATCCCCTATGGGAATTCCATGGGCATTGATTGCAGCGTTGTTAATGATTATTAATGAGCTAATTAATGTTAATTGATGCTAATGAGTGGTATTAATGAGTTTTTAATGCTGATTAAGAGCGGGAAAGTGGCCTGGTTGGGGGGGTTTGGGGAGGGTTATTGATCACCAATATCCCAATGATCCCCTATGGGAATTCCATGGGGATAGACTGCGGGGTCATTAACAATTATTAACGACCTAATTAATGTTAATTGAGGCTAATGAGTGCCACTAATGAGTTATTAATGCTAATTAAGAGCGGGAAAGTGGCCTGGTTGTGGGGGTTTGGGGAGGGTTATTGATCACCGATATCCCAATGATCCCCTATGGGAATTCCATGGGGATTGATTGCCGGGTCATTAACGATTTATTAATTATTTATTAATGAGCTAATTGCTGTTGATTGCCGCTAATTAGGCTGGAGAACTGCCAGTGGGAAGAGTGGGGCTTTCTTATTAGTTGGCAAGCTGTGCACACCATCCCAGTGTTGTACAGCTTCCTTCTTCACCTTTCTGATGCTGCCACTCTCTCCGGCTCGCAGAGGTGAAGAAGCGGCTTCTTCGCGCAAAGATGATTGTGCCGCTCACAGTGCTCTCCTTAGCGAGGCTTCTGCAGAAAGACACCCGGGAGCGGTGCTTACCTCCCGACAGCATCGTACAATCGTCTTTAGCGTCTTTTGTGGTCTACATCTTAGCACAAGTAGTTTCCACTGTGTCTGGGTAGAAAAACTGTGCCAGCACAGAAAACATCTCCCATTGTGTTCTAGACGTTGCACGGTGGTCTACCAAGTGTTTGGCAGGAAGAAAAGAAAAGTTGTCCAAAACAGCTTCCAATCGAATGTTCATGTGATTGGAAAAGTCAGGAGAGTGCAAAGGAACTGGTTTCTATCAGTTGGCAAGCTGCACACACAATCCCGGTGTTGTACAGCTTCCTTCTTCACCTTTCCAAAGGCTCCGCTCTCTCCGGATCTCGGAGGCGAAGAAGCGGCTTCTTCGCGCAAAGACGATTGTGCCGCTCACAGTGCTCTCCGGAGCGCGGCTTCTGCAGAAAGATGCTCGGGAGCGGCGCACAGCTCCGGACAGCATCGTACCTTCCTCTTTAGTATCTCTTCTCGTCTACACCTTGGCAGAAAGCTTTTTCACTCTGTCCGGCTAGGAAAAACTGTGCCAGCATAGAAAACATCTCCCATCGTGTTCTAGATGTTGCAAAGAGGTCTGCCAAGTGTTTGGTATGAAGAAAAGAAAAGTTGTCCAAAACAGCTTCCAATCGAATGTTCATGTGATTGGAAAAGTCAGGAGAGTGCAAAGGTACTGGTTTCTATCAGTGGGCAAGCTGCTCACACAATCCCAGTGTTGTACAGCTTCCTTCTTCACCTTTCCGAAGGTGCCGCTCTCTCCGGCTCCCGGAGCCGAAGAAGTGGCTTCTTCGCGCAAAGACGATTGTGCCGCTCACAGTGCTCTTCTTAGCGCGGCTTTAGACGAAAGACACCCGGGAGCGGCTCTCAGCTCCGACGAGCATCGTACCTTCGTCTTTAGCCTCTCTTCTGGTCTACATCTTAGCAGAAAGCTTTTCCAGTATTAGTGGCTAGAAAAACTGTGCCAGCACAGAAAGAATCACGCATCGTGATCAAGAAGTTGCAGAGAGTTCTGCCAAGTGTTTGGCAGGAAGAAAAGAAATCTGTCCAAAAGAGCTTACAATCGAATGTTCATGTGATTGGAAAAGTCAGGAGAGTGCAAAGGTACTGGTTTCTATCAGTTGGCAAGCTGCGCACACAATCCCAGTGTTGTACAGCTTCCTTCTTCACCTTTCCGAAGGTGCCGCTCTCTCCGGCTCCCGGAGCCGAAGAAGCGGCTTCTTCGCGCAAAGACGATTGTGCCGCTCACAGTGCTCTCCGGAGCGCGGCTTCTGCAGAAAGACACCCGGGAGCGGCGCTTAGCCCCGGACAGCATCGTAACTTCGTCTTTAGCGTCTTTTGAGGTCTACATGTTAGCTGAGAGCTTTTCCACTGTGTCTGGGTAGAAAAACTGTGCCAGCATAGAAAACATCTCCCATCGTGTTCTAGATGTTGCAAAGAGGTCTGCCAAGTGTTTGGTATGAAGAAAAGTTGTCCAAAACAGCTTCCAATCGAATGTTCATATGATTGGAAAAGTCAGGAGAGTGCAAAGGTACTGGTTTCTATCAGTTGGCAAGCTGCGCACACAATCCCAGTGTTGTACAGCTTCCTTCTTCAGCTTTCCGAAGATGCCGCTCTTTCAGGCTCCCGGAGCCGAGGAAGCGGCTTCTTCGAGCAAAGACGATTGTGCCGCTCACAGTGCTCTGCTGAGCGCGGCTTCTGCAGAAAGACGCTCGGGAGTGGCGCTTAGCTCCGGACAGCATCGTACCTTCGTCTTTAGTGTCTCTTCTCATCTACATCTTGGCAGAAAGCTTTTTCACTCTGTCTGGCTAGGAAAAACCCTGCCAGCACAGAAAACATGTCCTATCGTGTTCTAGACGTTGCAGGGAGGTCTGCCAAGTGTTTGGCATGAAGAAAAAAAACTTGTCCAAAACAGCTTCCAATCGAATGTTCATGTGATTGGAAAAGTCAGGAGAGTGCAAAGGTACTGTTTTCTATCAGTTGGCAAGATGCACACACAATCCCAGTGTTGTACAGCTTCCTTCTTCACCTTTCCGAAGGTGCCGCTCTCTCTGGCTCCCGGAGCTGAAGAAGCGGCTTCTTCGTGCAAAGACGATTGTGCCGCTCACTGTGCTCTCCTTAGCGCGGCTTCTGCCGAAAGACGCCCGGGAACGGCGCTTAGATCCGGACAGCATCGTACCTTCGTCTTTAGCGTCTTTTGGGGTCTACATTTAGCTGAGAGGTTTTGCACTATGTCTGACTAGGAAAAACTCTGCCAGCACAGAAAACATGTCCCATCGTGTTCTAGACGTTGCACGGAGGTCTTCCAAGTGTTTGGCAGGAAGAAAAGAAAAGTTGTCCAAAACAGCTTCCAATCGAATATTCATGTAATTGGAAAAGACAGGAGAGTGCAAAGGAACTGTTTTCTATCAGTTCGCAAGCTGCGCACACAATCCCAGTGTTGTACAGCTTCCTTCTTCACCTTTCCGAAGGTGCCACTCTCTCCGGCTCCCGGAGCCGAAGAAGCGGCTTCTTCGCGCAAAGACGATTGTGCCGCTCACAGTGCTCTCCTTAGCGCAGCTTTAGACGAAAAACACCCGGGAGCGGCTCTTAGCTCCGACGAGCATCGTACCTTCGTCTTTAGCCTCTCTTCTGGTCTACATCTTAGCAGAAAGCTTTTCCAGTATGAGTGGCTAGAAAAACTGTGCCAGCACAGAAAGAATCACCCATCGTGATCCAGAAGTTGCAGAGAGTTCTGCCAAGTGTTTGGCAGGAAGAAAAAAAGTTGTCCAAAACAACTTCCAATCGAATGCTCATGTGATTGGAAAAGTCAGGAGAGTGCAAAGGTACTGGTTTCTATCAGTTGGCAAGCTGCGCACACAATCCCAGTGGTGTGCAGCTTCCTTCTTCACCTTTCCGAAGGTGCCGCTCTCTCCGGCTCCCGGAGCCGAAGAAGCGGCTTCTTCGCGCAAAGACGATTGTGCCGCTCACAGTGCTCTCCGGAGCGCGGCTTCTGCAGAAAGACGCCAGGGAGCGTAGCTTATCTTTGGAGAGCATCGTACCTTCGTCTTTAGTGTCTTTTGTGGTCTACATCTTAGCTTAGAGCTTTTCCACTATGTCTGACTAGGAAAAGCTCTGCCAGCACAGAAAACATGTCCCATTGTGTTCTAGACGTTGCACGGAGGTCTGCCAAGTGTTTGGCATGAAGAAAAGAAAAGTTTTCCAAAACAGCTTCCAATCGAATGTTCATGTGATGGGAAAAGTCAGGAGAGTGCAAAGGTACTGGTTTCTATCAGTTGGCAAGCTGCGCACACAATCCCAGTGTTGTACAGCTTCTTTCTTCACCTTTCCAAAGATGCCGCTCTCTCCGGCTCCCGGAGGCGACGAAGCGGCTTCTTTGTGCAAAGACGATTCTGCCGCTCACAGTGCTCTCCTTAGCGCGGCTTTAGACGAAAGACACCCGGGAGCGGCTCTTAGCTCCGACGAGCATCGTACATTGGTCTTTAGCGTCTTTTGTGGTCTACATCTTAGCTGAGAGCTTTTCCACTATGTCTGACTAGGAAAAACTCTGCCAGCACAGAAAACATCTCCCATCGTGTTCTAGAAGTTGCAGAGAGTTCTGCCAAATGTTTTGCAGGATATAAAGAAAAGCTGTCCACAACAGCTTCCACACAAATTTTCATGTGCTTGGAAAAGTAAGGAGAGTGAAAAAAACTGTTTGCTATCAGTTTGCAAGCTGCGCACACAATCCCAGTGGTGTACAGCTTCTTTCTTCTCCTTTCCGAAGATGCCGCTCTCTCCGGCTCCCGGAGGCGAAGAAGTGGCTTCTTCGCGCAAAGACGATTGTGCCGCTCACAGTGCTCTCCGGAGCGCGGCTTCTGCAGAAAGACACCCGGGAGCGGCGCTTAGCCCCGTACAGCATCGTACCTTCGTCTTTAGCGTCTTTTGAGGTCTACATGTTAGCTGAGAGCTTTTCCACTATGTCTGACTAGGAAAAACTCTGCCAGCACAGAAAAAATCTCCCATTGTGTTCTATACGTTGCACGGATGTCTGCCAAGTGTTTGGCATGAAGAAAAGAAAAGTTTTCCAAAACAGCTTCCAATCGAATGTTCATGTGATGGGAAAAGTCAGGAGAGTGCAAAGGAACTGGTTTCTATCAGTGGGCAAGCTGCGCACACAATCCCAGTGTTGTACAGCTTCCTTCTTCACCTTTCCGAAGATGCCGCTCTTTCCGGCTCCCGGAGCCAAAGAAGCGGCTTTTTCACGCAAAGACGATTGTGCCGCTCACTGTGCTCTCCTTAGCGCAGCTTTAGACGAAAAACACCCGGGAGCGGCTCTTAGCTCCGACGAGCATCGTACCTTCGTCTTTAGCCTCTCTTCTGGTCTACATCTTAGCAGAAAGGTTTTCCAGTATGAGTGGCTAGAAAAACTGTGCCAGCACAGAAAGAATCACCCATCGTGATCTAGAAGTTGCAGAGAGTTCTGCCAAGTGTTGGGCAGGAAGAAAAGAAAAGCTGTCGTAAACAGCTTCCAATTGAATGTTCATGTGATTGGAAAAGTCAGGAGAGTGCAAAGGTACTGGTTTCTATCAGGTGGCAAGCTGCGCACACAATCCCAGTGGTGTACAGCTTCCTTCTTCACCTTTCCGAAAGTGCCGCTCTCTCCGGTTCCCAGAGCCGAAGAAGCGGCTTCTTCGCGCAAAGACGATTGTGCCGCTCACAGTGCTCTCCTTAGCGCGGCTTTAGACGAAAGACACCCGGGAGCGGCGCTTAGCCCCGGACAGCATCGTACCTTTGTCTTTAGCGTCTTTTCTGGTCTACATCTTAGCTCAAAGCTTTTTCACTCTGTCTGGCTAGGAAAAACTCTGCCAGCACAGAAAACATCTCCCATCGTGATCTAGAAGTTGCAGAGAGTTCTGCCAAGTGTTGGGCAGGAAGAAAAGAAATCTGTCCAAAACAGCTTCCAATCAAAAGTTCATGTGATTGGAAAAGTCAAGAGAGTGCAAAGGAACTGTTTTCTATCAGTCGGCAAGCTAACCACACAATCCCAGTGTTGTACAGCTTCCTTCTTCACCTTTCCGAAGTTGCCACTCTCTCCGGGTCCTGGAGCCGAAGTCGCGGCTTCGTCGCGCAAAGATGATTGTGCTGCTCACAGTGCTCTCCGGAGCGCGGCTTCTGCAGAAAGACACCCGGGAGCGGCTCTTAGCTCCGGAGAGCATCGTACATTCTCTTTAAGCCTCTTTTGTAGTCTACATCTTAGCAGAAAGCTTTTCCACTATGTCTGGCGAGCAAAAACTTTGCCAGCACAGAAAACATCTCCCATCGTGTTCTAGACGTTGCAGAGAGGTCTGCTAAGTGTTTGGCAGGAAGAAAAGAAAAGTTGTCAAAAACAGCTTCCAATCGAATGTTCATGTGATTGGAAAAGTCAGGAGAGTGCAAAGGTACTGTTTTCTAGCAGGTGGAAAGCTGCGCACACAATCCCGTTGTTATACAGCTTCCTTCTTTACCTGCCCGAAGCTGCCGCTCTCTCCGGCTCCCGGAGGCGAAGAAGCGGCTTCTTCGCGCAAAGACGATTGTGCCGCTCACTGTGCTCTCCTTAGCGCGGCTTCTGCCGAAAGACGCCCGAGAGCGGCTCTTAGCTCCGGAGAGCATCGTACCTTCGTCTTTAGCGTCTCGTCTAGTCTACATATTAGCAAAAAACTTCTCAACTATGTTTGCCCAGGAAAAACTTTGCCAGCACAGAAAACATCTCCCATCGTGTTCTAGACGTTGCACCATCCCTATACTTAGGCTGAATTTCCTTCCTGGGGATAGGGTTAGGTTTCAGCCTAGGGCTAGGATTTTTTAACAAGGAAGCCCTGAGTTCCAGGCTTACTTCATCTGCCAAAGGCATCCCAAAGGGGGTGCAGAAGTGCCACAACATGGCTGCTATCACGGCTTTTTCCTTAGGAAGAAACCTAATACGTGGCTGATTTACCTTCCCAGGGTTACTGTTAGCCTTAGGTTTAGGACTTTTAAAACCAGGAAGCCCTGTGCTCCAGGCACACTGCAGCTGCGAAAGGCATCCCAAGGGGAGCACAAAAGTGACACAACTTGGGTGCTTTCACTGCTATTTCAATGAGACCATCCCGAACCATAGGCTGATTTTCCTTCCTAGGGTTAGAGTTACAGTGACTCCTAAGGTAGGGTTTTCTAAGCAGAACGCCCTGAGTTCCAAGAACACAGAAGCTGCGAAGGACTACCCAAGAAGAGCAGAAAAGGACCACAACATGCCTGCTTCCACAGCTTTTTCCTTGGGGACATGCCTAATTCCTGGCTGATTTGCCTTTCTCGTCTTAGGGCTGGGGCTCGGCCTAGGGCTAGGATTTTTAAAATCAGGAAGCCCTGAGTTCCAGGCACACTAGAGCTGCTAAAGGCATCCAAAAGGGAGTGCAAAAGTGCCCCAACATGGCTGTCTCCACAGCTTTTTCCTTGGGATAATTCCTAAACCCAGGCTGATTTAAATGTCCAGTGTTAGGGTTAGGGTTAGGGTTAGGGTTAAGCCTAGTTGTAGAGCTTTTTACCCAGCAAGCTCTGAGCTCCAGGCACACGGCAGCTGTGAAAGGTATCCCCAGGGGAGCACAAAATTGCCAGAAAATGGCTGCCTCCACACGTTTTTATTGGCACCATTGCTAACCATATGCTGAATTACCTGCCTCCAGTCTCAGCTAGGGACATGGTTTTTTAAACCAGGAAGCCCTGAGCTCCAGGCACACTGCAGCTGTGAAAGGCATCCCAAGGGGAGTACAAAAGTGCAACAACATGGCAGCTTTCACAGCTTTTTCCTTGGCACCATCCCTATACCCAGGCTGATTTATCTGCCTAGGGTTAGGGTTAGGGTTAGGGATCAGCCTAGGGCTAGGATTTTTTTACCCAGGAAGCCCTGAGTTCCAGGCTTACTGCATCTGCCAAAGGCATCCCAAAGGGAGTGCAGAAGTGCCACAACATGGCTGCTTTCACGGCTTTTCCCTTAGGAAGAACCCTAATACCCGGCTGCTTTACCTTCCTAGGGTTACTGTTAGGCTTAGGCCTAGGACTTTTAAAACCAGGAAGCCCTGGGCTCCAGGCACACTGCAGCTGCGAAAGGCATCCCAAGGGGAGCGCAAAAGTGACACAACTTGGCTACCTCTTCTGCTATTCTCATGAGACCATCCCGAACCATAGGCTGATTTTCCTTCCTAGGGTTAAGGTTTGAGTTACGCCTAGGGTAAGGGTTCTATTAACCAGAAAGCCCTGAGTTCCAAGAACACAGCAGCTGCGAAGGACTACCCAAGAAGAGCGCAAAACTACCACAACATGCCTGCCTCCATAGCTTTTTCCTTGGGGACATGCCTAATTCCTGGCTGATTTGCCTTTCTTGTCTTAGGGTTGGGGTTCGGCCTAGGGGTAGGATTTTTAAAATCAGGAAGCCCTGGGTTCCAGGCACACTAGAGCTGCTAAAGGCATCCCAAAGGGAGTGCAGAAGTGCCACAACGAGGCTGCTTTCACGGCTTTTCCCTTAGGAAGAACCCTTATACCCGGCTGATTTACCTTCCTAGGGTTACTGTTTGGCTTAGGCCTAGGACTTATAAAACCACGAAGCCCTGGGCTCCAGGCACACCGCAGCTGCGAAAGGCGTCCAAAGGGGAGCACAAAAGTGACACAACTTGGCTGCCACCACTGATATTTCCATGAGACCATCCCGAACCATCGGCTTATTTTCCTTCCTAGGGTTAGGGTTAGAGTTACGTCTAGGGTAAGGGTTCTATTAACCAGAAAGCCCTGAGTTCCAAGAACACAGCAGCTGCGAAGGACTAGCCAAGAAGAGCGCAAAAGTACCACAACATGCCTGCCTCCACAGCTTTTTCCTTGGGGACATGCCTATTTCCTGGCTGATTTGCCTTTCTCGTCTTAGGGTTGGGGTTCGACCTAGGGCTAGGATTTTTAAAATCAGGAAGCCCTGAGTTCCAGGCACACTGGAGCTGTGAAAGGCATCCAAAAGGGAGTGCAAAAGTGCCACAACATGGCTGCTTTCACGGCTTTTTCCTTGGCAAGAAGCCTAACACCAGGCTGACTTACCTTCCCAGGGTTAATGTTAGGCTTAGGCCTAGGGCTACGATTTTTAAAACTAGGAAGCCCTTAGCTCCAGGCACACTGCAGCTGTTCAAGGCATCCCAAGAGGGCCGCAAAAGTGACACAACTTGGCTGCCTCTGCTGCTATTCTCATGAGTCCATCCCGAACCACAGGCTGATTTTCCTTCCTATGGTTAGGGTTAGAGTTACGCCTAGGGTTAGTGTTTTTTTAACCAGAAAGCCCTGAGTTCATAGAACACAGCAGCTGCGAAGGACTACCCAAGCGGAGCGGAAAAGTGCCACAACATGGCTGCCTCCAGCGCTTTTTCCTTGCGTCCATCATGGACCCTAGGCTGATTTACTTGCCTCCAGTTGCAGCTATGGTCACGCCAAGGGATAGGGATTTTAAATCAGTAAACCCTGAGCTCCAGACCCAGTGCAGCTGCAAAAGGCTTCCCAAGGGCAGCCAAACATTGCCTCAACATGCTCCCTCCAGCGCTTTTTTCCTTTGGAACATCCCTATACCAAAGCTGATTTATCTGCCTAGGGTTAGAGTTAGGGTTCAGCCTAGGGATAGGATTTTTTCAAACAGGAAGCCCGGAATTCCAGGCACACTGCAGCTGTTAAAGGCAGTGTTCTACGTCAACCGCAACTTTGTCTGAAATAAATGCTTTTTCCCTGAGAGCATCTGAGAGGTTTGCATGAAGCACTGATATCTGACATTTGCAATTTTGAATAGGAGAGGAGAAAGAAAATGGGAAGAAGTTTTTAATTTTAGTGGTTTCAATTTTAATTTCCGTACACTTTTTCAAAACTTGTCAGCTCAAATGCCCATCAACATCTTTTAGTCATCTGTAAGTCAGTATTCATATAAAATGTGCTTCAAATCAAAAGAATTTCAAATTTGCAGTCTAAATTTCTATGCCTAGATTCATGATTTCCTCCACATATTAGATGAAAGGAAGGCCTTTTTTACTGTGGGAATGCTGGAACACTGGAACAGGTTGCCCAGGGAAGTTGTGGGTGTCCCATCCCTGAAAGTATTCAAGGTCAGCTTGGACAGGGCTTGGAGCAGCAACAAAGGAGAAGCTTGATGGTAGAGAAACAAAGTTGGACTATAGAAGAAACTGGGATTGAAGTATAGGAGCAAGTTTTCTCTCAGCTCTTGGGGTAAATTCAAAGTTGTACAAAATGACATTTATCTGTGCTATTCACTACTGTAACAGAAAGGTTCATGAAAACTGTACAGAAGATAGCAAATTTTAAAAGAGAGAAGAATTACAGCATAAAATCCATGGGACGGGTTACAACATGAGACACTCTCTAAGAGAAAATCTCTGTGTTTCAGCACTTCATCATGGTAAGATTTCATGAAGTGCCAAAGAAGTCGGCAAAATATCATTCGGGACGTTATTTTCTGGAATTCAGCCTGGCCATTAGTAGGAACTGGGTTTGAACACATCATGTAGATATACCACACACACTTTCCCTTCACTGAAAAATGACTGTTTACAATGAAGAAGCAATTGACGATCAAAATTGATTGAAAACATCTTAAACATGTCAAGTATTTCATTGTAGATGATCTGTGATCCAAATGCTTCTTCCACCTTCGAGAGGGACAGAACAATTCTTCCATATCATGATGGTTTAAAATTGTATCAACCAATGTTTTCTGCTGAAAAGATAGCATCTATTTTTTTCTATTTTTGGAAGAAAATATTCCTAGACATACAACAGGTGAGAACTAAGTAATTTTAAAGAAACAAATGAAAAGAAAATATTCTGTAAATAGAATGAAATGAAAAGCTGTGTTTTAAATAGGAGCTAAATATGAAACAGAATTTTTGTACCAGGCATTTGAATTACTGCACCAGCTCTTTTGCCCATCAAGAGAGGCATTTAGCATTTCAGTCTTTTCCAAGGTGTTCATGATCTGCTATGCTGATCTCTGTGTGCCTAGGTGTGTGTGGAAGGGGGGGCATGTGAAGGGGAGTGTGTATGTTTGCTTTACAATTGTTGTGGCAGATTCATGCCTCAGCTCCACATTTTGTTTTAGAAAGGTCACACAGAGTGGATGTGAAGTTTACTATCAACAAGAGATCAATTCCCAAATCATCCATTTGACTCTACCTTATAAATCATGTGCTTTGTTGCATATTTTATCAAATCTACATTCAAGTCAGATGGAGGAAGGAGGATGTGGGAATCCCTCCACCATCTTGCAACTTTTATGCAAGTAGGTTTTCAAGAAAATCATCATTTCTCTTTGAAATATATCTGGAACAGGCATGATGGTAGTGTCAACCTGTTGGAGTTTTTGTTGCTGGAAGAAGTTATACAAAAGGATTGGTTTTTACATTGACCAGTTACTGAATCAAGCGCAGGAATACATTGGAAATTCAACTGGGGCTTCCTTTCCCCAGCAGACTACTTCTAGAACGAGCTTGTACACTGAAGCATACTCTTTTGCCCTCTTTTTGTTTCTTTCCTATTTTCTTAGCTTCTTTGCCACTCTCTAGACAATTTTGGAACTTTTTTCCCAACTCAAATGGTTTCAATAGTCTGATTGTGATCATACATTTTTACAAGGAATTTTTAAAATCTTTCCTCGAGTTAAGAAAGTCAAGGACTTAGGTCTTTTTCTTACCTTATCAATATTGCAATGAAATTGATAAGTAAAGACCAACTTTTTCTTTTTGTTTTTAACCCAAGTAGATAATTCCCATCCATTCATCCATTTGGTGGACCAATAGTTGCCATTCTGATGGAAGTTGTCACTTCTTAACAATAGGCATTCTGTGACTATGTTGACAGCACTTTGGGTGAAGATCCTAACTGGTCTTAGATACACATAGGGAGAAATTTGCTCAGCCAGTGTCAGTCTTAAGCATGCGTATCAGAAGATCTTTCTAGAGCTGGGAATTTTCCCATGAAAGGGATTCAGTTAGGGAAGAGACACTTGCCCCAGAGGTTTACATTCTTCTTGAAGACTGCTTAAGGAACTTAGATGCCATGTCCATTTGGATCTGTGTCTGCACAGAACTTTGTCATGCCAGTGCTTGAAATGCATCTTGAAGAGAATTCACTAGCACAGAATGAATGAGAGTAGAAGGGGTTGGTGGGGCTAACCAGGCCCAACCCCCCTGCCTAAACCAGGATACCTAGAGCCTCTTGCCCAGGATTCTATCTGGGTGTACTTTTAATGTCTTCAAAGATCCAGGCTCCACAATCTTTCTGGGCAGTCTGTGCCGTGGTTCAGTCACCCTCACAGTAAAGAATCATTTACTGATGTTCAAAGGCAATCTCCTGTATTTCAGTGTGTGCCCACTGCCTCTTGTCTTTTCACTCAGCATCACTGAAAAGACACTGATTCCCTCCCCTTTGCACTATTGCTTCCATATGGATGTGTGCTGCCATGTAGAGATATGTCAAAAACCTCCCTGAAGCCCAGGCAGATAATATTCCCTTCATCTACCAGTCAAGTTGATTCATCAGAGGAGTTTAAAGTGATGTTCAGCATGAAATGCCCCTGAAAAATCATGCTAACTACATTATTTTGTCGTCTTTCATGTGCCTGGCAAGGTTTTCCAGGAAGAGCTGCTTCATCAACTTCCTGGGGATAAAAAAGGGGCTGGCTGGTTTGTACTATTGCGAGTCCTCCTAATTGCCTTTTTTGAAGATGAGTGTCATTTGCTTACATCCAGTCCTTAGCCTCTCTTGTCGTCTACATCTTAGCAAAAAGCTTTTCCACTATGTCTGGCAAGGAGAAAATTTGCCAGCACAGAAAACATCTCCTATCGTGTTCTAGACGTTGCACGGAGGTCTTCCAAGTGTTTGGCATGAAGAAAAGGAAAGTTGTCCAAAACAGCTTCCAGTCGAATGCTCATGTGATTGGAAAAGTCAGGAGAGTGCAAAGGTACTGTTTTCTATCAGTTGGCAAGCTGCGCACACAATCCCAGTGTTGTACAGCTTCCTTCTTCACCTTTCCGAAGGTGCCGCTCCCTCCGGCTCCCGGAGGCGAAGAAGCGGCTACTTCGCGCAAAGACGATTGTGCTGCTCACTGTGCTCTCCTTAGCGCGGCTTCTGCCGAAAGACGCCCGGGAGCGGCTCGTAGCTCCGGAGAGCATCGTACCTTCGTCTTTAGCGTCTCTTCTCAACTACATCTTAGCAAAAACCTTTCCTACTATGTCTGGCGAGGAAAAACTTTGCCAGCACAGAAAACATCTCCCATCGTGTTCTAGACGTTGCACGGAGGTGTGCTGAGTGTTTTGGAAGAAGGGAGAGAAACTTGTCCAAAACAGCTTCCAATCGAATGTTCATGTGATTGGAAAAGTCAGGAGAGTGCAAAGGTACTATTTTCCATCGGTTGGAAAGCTGCGCACACAATCCCAGTGTTGTACAGCTTCCTTCTTCACCTTTCCGAAGGTGCCGCTCTCTCCGGCTCCCGAAGGCGAAGAAGCGGCTACTTCGCGCAGAGACGATTGTGCCGCTCACTGTGCTCTCCTTAGCGCGGCTTCTGCCGAAAGACGCCCGGGAGCGGCTCTTAGCTCCGGAGAGCATCGTACCTTCGTCTTTAGCGTCTCTTCTCAACTACATCTTAGCAAAAACCTTTCCTACTATGTCTGGCGAGGAAAAACTTTGCCAGCACAGAAAACATCTCCCATCGTGTTCTAGACGTTGCACGGAGGTGTGCTGAGTGTTTTAGAAGAAGGGAGAGAAACTTGTCCAAAACAGCTTCCAATCGAATGTTCATGTGATTGGAAAAGTCAGGAGAGTGCAAAGGTACTATTTTCCATCGGTTGGAAAGCTGCGCACACAATCCCAGTGTTGTACAGCTTCCTTCTTCACCTTTCCGAAGGTGCCGCTCTCTCCGGCTCCCGAAGGCGAAGAAGCGGCTACTTCGCGCAGAGACGATTGTGCCGCTCACTGTGCTCTCCTTAGCGCGGCTTCTGCCGAAAGACGCCCGGGAGCGGCTCTTAGCTCCGGAGAGCATCGTACCTTCGTCTTTAGCGTCTCTTCTCAACTACATCTTAGCAAAAACCTTTCCTACTATGTCTGGCGAGGAAAAACTTTGCCAGCACAGAAAACATCTCCCATCGTGTTCTAGACGTTGCACGGAGGTGTGCTGAGTGTTTTGGAAGAAGGGAGAGAAACTTGTCCAAAACAGCTTCCAATCGAATGTTCATGTGATTGGAAAAGTCAGGAGAGTGCAAAGGTAGTGTTTTCTATCAGTTGGCAAGCTGCGCACACAATCCCAGTGTTGTACAGCTTCCTTCTTCACCTTCCCGAAGCTGCCGCTCTCTCCGGCTCCCGGAGGCGAAGAAGCGGCAACTTCGCGCAGAGACGATTGTGCCGCTCACTGTGCTCTCCTTAGCGCGGCTTCTGCTGAAAGACGCGCGGGAGCGGTGCTTAGCTCCCGAGAGCATCGTACCTTCGTCTTTAGCGTCTCTTCTCGTCTACATCTTAGCAAAAAGCTATTCCACTATGTTTGCCTAGGAAAAACTTTGCCAGCATAGAAAACATCTCCCATCGTGTTCTAGACGTTGCAAGGAGGTTTGCCGAGTGTTTTGGAAGAAGGGAAAGAAACTTGTCCAAAACAGCTTCCAATCGAATGTTCATGTGATTGGAAAAGTCAGGAGAGTGCAAAGGTACTGTTTTCCATCGGTTGGAAAGCTGCGCACACAATCCCAGTGTTGTACAGCTTCCTTCTTCACCTTTCCGAAGGTGCCGCTCTCTCCGGCTCCCGGAGGCGAAGAAGCGGCTACTTCGTGCAGAGACGATTGTGCCGCTCACTGTGCACTCCTTAGCGCGGCTACTGCCGAAAGACGCCCGGGAGCGGCGCTTAGCTCCGGAGATCATCATACCTTCGTCTTTAGCGTCTCTTCTCGTCTACACCTTAGCAAAAAGCTTTACCACTATGTCTGGCTAGGAAAAACTGTGCCAGCACAGAAAACATCTCCGATCGTGTTCTACACGTTGCACCATCCCAATACTTAGGCTGATTTTCCTTCCTGGGGATAGGGTTAGGGATCAGCCTAGGGCTAGGATTTTTAACAAGGAAGCCCTGAGTTCCAGGCTTACTGCAACTGCCAAAGGCATCCCAAAAGGAGCGCAGAAGTGTCACAACATGGCTGCTTTCTATTCTTTTCCCTTAGGAAGAAACCTAATACCCGGCTGATTTACCTTCCTAGGGTTACTGTTAGGCTTAGGCCGAGGACTTTTAAAATGAGGAAGTCCTGGGCTCCAGGCACATGCAGCTGTTAAAGGCATCACAAGAGGGCTGCAGAAGTGACACTACTTGGCTGCCTCTGCTGCTATTCTCATGAGACCATCCCGAACCATAGGCTGATTTTCCTTCCTAGGGTTAAGGTTTGAGTTACGCCTAGGGTAAGGGTTCTATTAACCAGAAAGCCCTGAGTTCCAAGAACACAGCAGCTGCGAAGGACTACCCAAGAAGAGCACAAAAGTAGCACAACATGCCTGCCTCCACAGCTTTTTCCTTGGGGACATGCCTAATTCCTGGCTGATTTGCCTTTCTTGTCTTAGGGTTGGGGTTCGGCCTAGGGCTAGGATTTTTAAAATCAGGAAGCCCTGAGTTCCAGGCACACTGGAGCTGTGAAAGGCATCCAAAAGGGAGTGCAAAAGTGCCACAACATGGCTGCTTTCACGGCTTTTTCCTTGGCAAGAAGCCTAACACCAGGCTGACTTACCTTCCCAGGGTTACTGTAAGGCTTAGGCCTAGGGCTAGGATTTTTAAAACTAGGAAGCCCTTAGCTCCAGGAACACTGCAGCTGTTCAAGGCATCCCAAGAGGGCTGCAAAAGTGACACAACTTGGCTCCCTCTGCTGCTATTCTCATGAGTCCATCCCGAACCACAGGCTGATTTTCCTTCCTATGGTTAGGGTTAGAGTTACGCCTAGGGTTAGTGTTTTTTTAACCAGAAAGCCCTGAGTTCCAAGAACGCAGCAGCTGCGAAGGACTACCCAAGAGGAGCTCAAAAGTGCCACAACATGGTTGCCTCCAGCGCTTTTTCCTTGCGACCATCATGGACCCTAGGCTGATTTACTTGCCTCCAGTTGCAGCTATGGTCACGCCAAGGGATAGGGATTTTAAATCAGTAAACCCTGAGCTCCAGACCCAGTGCAGCTGCAAAAGGCTTCCCAAGGGCAGCCAAACATTGCCTCAACATGCTCCCTCCAGCGCTTTTTTCCTTTGGAACATCCCTATACCTAGGCTGATTTATCTGCCTAGGGTTAGGGTTAGGGTTCAGCCTAGGGATAGGATTTTTTCAAACAGGAAGCCCTGAATTCCAGGCACACTCCAGCTGTTAAAGGCAGTGTTCTACGTCAACCGCAACTTTGTCTGAAATAAATGCTTTTTCCCTGAGAGCATCTGAGAGGTTTGCATGAAGCACTGATATCTGACATTTGCAATTTTGAATAGGAGAGGAGAAAGAAAATGGGAAGAAGTTTTTAATTTTAGTGGTTTCAATTTTAATTTCCGTACACTTTTTCAAAACTTGTCAGCTCAAATGCCCATCAACATCTTTTAGTCATCTGTAAGTCAGTATTCATATAAAATGTGCTTCAAATCAAAAGAATTTCAAATTTGCAGTCTAAATTTCTATGCCTAGATTCATGATTTCCTCCACATATTAGATGAAAGGAAGGCCTTTTTTACTGTGGGAGTGCTGGAACACTGGAACAGGTTGCCCAGGGAAGTTGTGGGTGTCCCATCCCTGAAAGTATTCAAGGTCAGCTTGGACAGGGCTTGGAGCAGCAACAAAGGAGAAGCTTGATGGTAGAGAAACAAAGTTGGACTATAGAAGAAACTGGGATTGAAGTATAGGAGCAAGTTTTCTCTCAGCTCTTGGGGTAAATTCAAAGTTGTACAAAATGACATTTATCTGTGCTATTCACTACTGTAACAGAAAGGTTCATGAAAACTGTACAGAAGATAGCAAATTTTAAAAGAGAGAAGAATTACAGCATAAAATCCATGGGACGGGTTACAACATGAGACACTCTCTAAGAGAAAATCTCTGTGTTTCAGCACTTCATCATGGTAAGATTTCATGAAGTGCCAAAGAAGTCGGCAAAATATCATTCGGGACGTTATTTTCTGGAATTCAGCCTGGCCATTAGTAGGAACTGGGTTTGAACACATCATGTAGATATACCACACACACTTTCCCTTCACTGAAAAATGACTGTTTACAATGAAGAAGCAATTGACGATCAAAATTGATTGAAAACATCTTAAACATGTCAAGTATTTCATTGTAGATGATCTGTGATCCAAATGCTTCTTCCACCTTCGAGAGGGACAGAACAATTCTTCCATATCATGATGGTTTAAAATTGTATCAACCAATGTTTTCTGCTGAAAAGATAGCATCTATTTTTTTCTATTTTTGGAAGAAAATATTCCTAGACATACAACAGGTGAGAACTAAGTAATTTTAAAGAAACAAATGAAAAGAAAATATTCTGTAAATAGAATGAAATGAAAAGCTGTGTTTTAAATAGGAGCTAAATATGAAACAGAATTTTTGTACCAGGCATTTGAATTACTGCACCAGCTCTTTTGCCCATCAAGAGAGGCGTTTAGCATTTCAGTCTTTTCCAAGGTGTTCATGATCTGCTATGCTGATCTCTGTGTGTGCCTAGGTGTGTGTGGAAGGGGGGGCATGTGAAGGGGAGTGTGTATGTTTGCTTTACAATTGTTGTGGCAGATTCATGCCTCAGCTCCACATTTTGTTTTAGAAAGGTCACACAGAGTGGATGTGAAGTTTACTATCAACAAGAGATCAATTCCCAAATCATCCATTTCAAGCCAGATGGAGGAAGGAGGATGTGGGAATCCCTCCACCATCTTGCAACTTTTATGCAAGTAGGTTTTCAAGAAAATCATCATTTCTCTTTGAAATATGTCTGGAACAGGCATGATGGTAGTTTCAAGCTGTTGGAGTTTTTGTTGCTGGAAGAAGTTGTACAAAAGGATTGGTTTTTACATTGACCAGTTACTGAATCAAGCGCAGGAATACATTGGAAATTCAACTGGGGCTTCCTTTCCCCAGCAGACTACTTCTAGAACGAGCTTGTACACTGAAGCTTACTCTTTTGCCCTCTTTTTGTTTCTTTCCTATTTTCTTGGCTTCTTTGCCACTCTCTAGACAATTTTGGAACTTTTTTCCCAACTCAAATGGTTTCAATAGTCTGATTGTGATCATACATTTTTACAAGGAATTTTTAAAATCTTTCCTCGAGTTAAGAAAGTCAAGGACTTAGGTCTTTTTCTTACCTTATCAATATTGCAATGAAATTGATAAGTAAAGACCAACTTTTTCTTTTTGTTTTTAACCCAAGTAGATAATTCCCATCCATTCATCCATTTGGTGGACCAATAGTTGCCATTCTGATGGAAGTTGTCACTTCTTAACAATAGGCATTCTGTGACTATGTTGACAGCACTTTGGGTGAAGATCCTAACTGGTCTTAGATACACATAGGGAGAAATTTGCTCAGCCAGTGTCAGTCTTAAGCATGCGTATCAGAAGATCTTTCTAGAGCTGGGAATTTTCCCATGAAAGGGATTCAGTTAGGGAAGAGACACTTGCCCCAGAGGTTTACATTCTTCTTGAAGACTGCTTAAGGAACTTAGATGCCATGTCCATTTGGATCTGTGTCTGCACAGAACTTTGTCATGCCAGTGCTTGAAATGCATCTTGAAGAGAATTCACTAGCACAGAATGAATGAGAGTGGAAGGGGTTGGTGGGGCTAACCAGGCCCAACCCCCCTGCCTAAACCAGGATACCTAGAGCCTCTTGCCCAGGATTCTATCTGGGTGTACTTTTAATGTCTTCAAAGATCCAGGCTCCACAATCTTTCTGGGCAGTCTGTGCCGTGGTTCAGTCACCCTCACAGTAAAGAATCATTTACTGATGTTCAAAGGCAATCTCCTGTATTTCAGTGTGTGCCCACTGCCTCTTGTCTTTTCACTCAGCATCACTGAAAAGACACTGATTCCCTCCCCTTTGCACTATTGCTTCCATATGGATGTGTGCTGCCATGTAGAGATATGTCAAAAACCTCCCTGAAGCCCAGGCAGATAATATTCCCTTCATCTACCAGTCAAGTTGATTCATCAGAGGAGTTTAAAGTGATGTTCAGCATGAAATGCCCCTGAAAAATCATGCTAACTACATTATTTTGTCGTCTTTCATGTGCCTGGCAAGGTTTTCCAGGAAGAGCTGCTTCATCAACTTCCTGGGGATAAAAAAGAGGCTGGCTGGTTTGTACTATTGCGAGTCCTCCTAATTGCCTTTTTTGAAGATGAGTGTCATTTGCTTACATCCAGTCCTTAGCCTCTCTTGTCGTCTACATCTTAGCAAAAAGCTTTTCCACTATGTCTGGCAAGGAGAAAATTTGCCAGCACAGAAAACATCTCCTATCGTGTTCTAGACGTTGCACGGAGGTCTTCCAAGTGTTTGGCATGAAGAAAAGAAAAGTTGTCCAAAACAGCTTCCAGTCGAATGTTCATGTGATTGGAAAAGTCGGGAGAGTGCAAAGGTACTGTTTTCCATCGGTTGGAAAGCTGCGCACACAATCCCAGTGTTGTACAGCTTCCTTCTTCACCTTTCCGAAGGTGCCGCTCTCTCCGGCTCCCGGAGGCGAAGAAGCGGCAACTTCGCGCAGAGACGATTGTGCCGCTCACTGTGCTCTCCTTAGCGCGGCTTCTGCCGAAAGACGCCCGGGAGCGGCGCTTAGCTCCGGAGATCATCATACCTTCGTCTTTAGCGTCTCTTCTCGTCTACACCTTAGCAAAAAGCTTTACCACTATGTTTGCATAGGAAAAACTTTGCCAGCACAGAAAACATCTCCCATCGTGTTCTAGACTTTGCACCATCCCTATACTTAGGCTGATTTTCCTTCCTGGGGATAGGGTTAGGGATCAGCCTAGGGCTAGGATTTTTAACAAGGAAGCCCTGAGTTCCAGGCTTACTTCATCTGCCAAAGGCATCCCAAAGGGAGTGCAGAAGTGCCACAACATGGCTGCTTTCTAATCTTTTTCCTTAGGAAGAACCCTAATACCCGGCTGATTTACCTTCCAAAGGTTACTGTTAGGCTTAGGCCTAGGACTTTTAAAACCAGGAAGCCCTGGGCTCCAGGCACACTGCAGCTGCGAAAGGCATCCCAAGGGGAACGCAAAAGTGACACAACTTGGCTGCCACCACTGATATTTCCATGAGACTATGCCGAACCATAGGCTGATTTTCCTTCCTAGGGTTAAGGTTTGAGTTACGCCTAGGGTAAGGGTTCTATTAACCAGAAAGCCCTGAGTTCCAAGAACACAGCAGCCATGAAGGACTACCCATGAAGAGCGCAAAAGTAGCACAACATGCCTGCCTCCACAGCTTTTTCCTTGGGGACATGCCTAATTCCTGGCTGATTTGCCTTTCTCGTCTTAGGGTTGGGGTTCGGCCTAGGGCTAGGATTTTTAAAAACAGGAAGCCCTGAGTTCCAGGCACACTGCAGCTGTTAAAGGCATCCCAAGAGGGCCGCAAAAGTGACACAACTTGGCTCCCTCTGCTGCTATTCTCATGAGTCCATCCCGAACCACAGGCTGATTTTCCTTCCTAGGGTTAGGGTTAGAGTTACGCCTAGGGTTAGTGTTTTTTTAACCAGAAAGCCCTGAGTTCCAAGAACACAGTAGCCATGAAGGACTACACAAGAAGAGCGCAAAAGTGCCACAACATGGTTGCCTCCAGCGCTTTTTCCTTGCGACCATCATGGAACCTAGGCTGATTTACTTGCCTCCAGTTGCATCTATGGTCATGCCAAGGCATAGGGTTTTTAAATCAGTAAACCCTGAGCTCCAGCCCCAGTGCAGCTTCAAAAGGCTTCCTAAGGGCAGCCAAAACTTTCCTCAACATGCTCCCTCCAGCGCTTTTTTCCTTGGGAACATCCCTATTCCCAGGCTGAGTTATCTGCCTAGGGTTAGGGTTAGGGTTCAGCCTAGGGATAGGATGTTTTCAAACAGGAAGCCCTGAGTTCCAGGGGCACTGCAGCTGCCAAAGGCATCCCAAGGGGAAAGCAAATGTGCCACAACTTGGCTGTGTCCAGAGCTTTTTCCTTGGGACCATCCCGAAACGAAGGCTGATTTAGAAGGCTCCAGTTAGGGCTAAAGTAGTGGATTTTAAACCAGGAAGCCCTGTGCTCCAAGCACACTGCAGCTGTGAAAGGCATCCCAAGGGGAGTGCAAAAGTGCCACAACATGGCTGTCTCCACAGCTTTTTCCTTGGGATAATTCCTGAACCCAGGATGATTCAAATGACCAGTGTTAGGGTTAGGGTTAGGGTTACGCCTAGGTGTAGAGCTTTTTAAACCAGCAAGCCCTGAGTTCCAGGCTTACTGCATCTGCCAAAGGCATCCCAAAGGGAGCGCAGAAGTGCCACAACATGGCTGCTTTCACGGCTTTTCCCTTAGGAAGAACCCTAATACCCGGCTGATTTACCTTCCTAGGGTTACTGCTAGGCTTAGGCCTAGGACTTTTAAATCCAGGAAGCCCTGGGCTCCAGGCACACTGCAGCCGCGAAAGGCATCCCAAGGGGAGCGCAAAAGTGACACAACTTGGCTGCCAACACTGATATTTCCATGAGACCATGCCGAACCATAGGCTGATTTTCCTTCCTAGGGTTAAGGTTTGAGTTACGCCTAGGGTAAGGGTTCTATTAACCAGAAAGCCCTGAGGTCCAAGAACACAGCAGCTGCGAAGGACTACCCAAGAAGAGCGCAAAAGTACCACAACATGCCTGCCTCCACAGCTTTTTCCTTGGGGACATGCCTAATTCCTGGCTGATTCGGCTTTCTCGTCTTAGGGTTGGGGTTCGGCCTAGGGCTAGGATTTTTAAAATCAGGAAGCCCTGAGTTCCAGGCACACTGGAGCTGCTAAAGGCATCCAAAAGGGAGTGCAAAAGTGCCCCAACATGGCTGTCTCCACAACTTTTTCCTTGGGATAATTCCTAAACCCAGGCTGATTTAAATGTCCAGTGTTATTGTTAGGGTTTAGCCTAGGTGTAGAGCTTTGTAAACCAGCAAGCTCTGAGCTCCAAGCACACGGTAGCTATGAAAGGCATCCCAAGGGGAGTACAAAATTGCCAGAAAATGGCTGCCTCCACACGTTTTCATTGGCACCATTGCTGACCCAAGGCTGAATTACCTGCCTCCAGTCTCAGCTAGGGACATGGTTTTATAAACCAGGAAGCCCTGAGCTCTAGGCACACGGCAGCTCTGAAAGACATCCCAAGGAGAGTACAAAAGTGCAACAACATGGCAGCTTTCACAGCGTTTTCCTTGGCACCATCCCTATACCTAGGCTGATTTACCTGCCTAGGGTTAGGGTTAGGGTTCAGCCTAGGGCTAGGATTTTTTTATCCAGGAAGCCCTGAGTTCCAGGCTTACTTCATCTGCCAAAGGCATCCCAAAGGGAGTGCAGAAGTGCCACAACATGGCTGCGTTCACGGCTTTTCCCTTAGGAAGAACCCTAATACCCGGCTGATTTACCTTCCTAGGGTTACTGTTAGGCTTAGGCCTAGGACTTTTAAAACCAGGAAGCCCTGGGTTTCAGGCACACTGCAGCTGCGAAAGGCATCCCAAGGGGAGCGCAAAAGTGACACAACTTGGCTGCCACCACTGATATTTCCATGAGACCATCCCGAACCATAGGCTGATTTTCCTTCCTAGGGTTAAGGTTTGAGTTACGCCTAGGGTAAGGGTTCTATTAACCAGAAAGCCCTGAGTTCCAAGAACACAGCAGCTGCGAAGGACTTCCCAAGAAGAGTGCAAAAGTACCACAACATGCCTGCCTCCACAGCTTTTTCCTTGGGGACATGCCTAATTCCTGGCTGATTTGCCTTTCTCGTCTTAGGGTTGGGGTTCGGCCTAGGGCTAGGATGTTTTAACTAGGAAGCCCTGAGTTCCAGGCTTACTTCATCTGCCAAAGGCATCCCAAAGAGAGTGCAGAAGTGCCACAACATGGCTGCTTTCACGGCTTTTCCCTTAGGAAGAACCCTAATACCCGGCTGATTTACCTTCCTAGGGTTACTGTTAGGCTTAGGCCTAGGACTTTTAAAACCAGGAAGCCCTGGGCTCCAGGCACAAGGCAGCTGCGAAAGGCATCCCAAGGCGAGCGCAAAAGTGACACAACTTGGCTGCCACCACTGATATTTCCATGAGACCATGCCGAACCATAGGCTGATTTTCCTTCCTAGGGTTAAGGTTTGAGTTACGCCTAGGGTAAGGGGTCTATTAACCAGAAAGCCCTGAGTTCCAAGAACACAGCAGCTGCGAAGGACTACCCAAGAAGAGCGCAAAAGTACCACAACATGCCTGCCTCCACAGCTTTTTCCTTGGGGACATGCCTAATTCCTGGCTGATTCGGCTTTCTCGTCTTAGGGTTGGGGTTCGGCCTAGGGCTAGGATTTTTAAAATCAGGAAGCCCTGAGTTTCAGGCACACTGGAGCTGTGAAAGGCATCCAAAAGGGAGTGCAAAAGTGCCACAACATGGCTGCTTTCACGGCTTTTTCCTTGGCAAGAAGCCTAACACCAGGCTGATTTCCTTTCCCAGGGTTACTGTAAGGCTTAGGCCTCGGGCTAGGATTTTTAAAACTAGGAAGCCCTAAGCTCCAGGCACACTGCAGCTGTTCAAGGCATCCCAAGAGGGCCGCAAAAGTGACACAACTTGGCTCCCTCTGCTGCTATTCTCATGAGTCCATCCCGAACCACAGGCTGATTTTCCTTCCTAGGGTTAGGATTAGAGTTACGCCTAGGGTTAGTTTTTTTTTAACCAGAAAGCCCTGAGTTCTAAGAACGCAGCAGCTGCGAAGGACTACCCAAGAGGAGCTCAAAAGTGCCACAACATGGTTGCCTCCAGCGCTTTTTCCTTGCGACCATCATGGAACCTAGGCTGATTTACTTGCCTCCAGTTGCAGCTATGGTCACGCCAAGGGATAGGGATTTTAAATCAGTAAACCCTGAGCTCCAGACCCAGTGCAGCTGCAAAAGGCTTCCCAAGGGCAGCCAAAAATTGCCTCAACACGCTCCCTCCAGTGCTTTTTTCCTTGGGAACATCCCTATTCCCAGGCTGAGTTATCTGCCTAGGGTTAGGGTTAGGGTTCAGCCTAGGGATAGGATTTTTTCAAACAGGAAGCCCTGAATTCCAGGCACACTCCAGCTGTTAAAGGCAGTGTTCTACGTCAACCGCAACTTTGTCTGAAATAAATGCTTTTTCCCTGAGAGCATCTGAGAGGTTTGCATGAAGCACTGATATCTGACATTTGCAATTTTGAATAGGAGAGGAGAAAGAAAATGGGAAGAAGTTTTTAATTTTAGTGGTTTCAATTTTAATTTCCGTACACTTTTTCAAAACTTGTCAGCTCAAATGCCCATCAACATCTTTTAGTCATCTGTAAGTCAGTATTCATATAAAATGTGCTTCAAATCAAAAGAATTTCAAATTTGCAGTCTAAATTTCTATGCCTAGATTCATGATTTCCTCCACATATTAGATGAAAGGAAGGCCGTTTTTACTGTGGGAGTGCTGGAACACTGGAACAGGTTGCCCAGGGAAGTTGTGGGTGTCCCATCCCTGAAAGTATTCAAGGTCAGCTTGGACGGGGCTTGGAGCAGCAACAAAGGAGAAGCTTGATGGTAGAGAAACAAAGTTGGACTATAGAAGAAACTGGGATTGAAGTATAGGAGCAAGTTTTCTCTCAGCTCTTGGGGTAAATTCAAAGTTGTACAAAATGACATTTATCTGTGCTATTCACTACTGTAACAGAAAGGTTCATGAAAACTGTACAGAAGATAGCAAATTTTAAAAGAGAGAAGAATTACAGCATAAAATCCATGGGACGGGTTACAACATGAGATACTCTCTAAGAGAAAATCTCTGTGTTTCAGCACTTCATCCTGGTAAGATTTCATGAAGTGCCAAAGAAGTCGGCAAAATATCATTCGGGACGTTATTTCCTGGAATTCAGCCTGGCCATTAGTAGGAACTGGGTTTGAACACATCATGTAGATATACCACACACACTTTCCCTTCACTGAAAAATGACTGTTTACAACGAAGAAGCAATTGACAATCAAAATTGATTGAAAGCATCTTAAACATGTCAAGTATTTCATTGTAGATGATCTGTGATCCAAATGCTTCTTCCACCTTCGAGAGGGACAGAACAATTCTTCCATATCATGGTGGTTTAAAATTGTATCAACCAATGTTTTCTGCTGAAAAGATAGCATCTATTTTTTTCTATTTTTGGAAGAAAATATTCCTAGACATACAACAGGTGAGAACTAAGTAATTTTAAAGAAACAAATGAAAAGAAAATATTCTGTAAATAGAATGAAATGAAAAGCTGTGTTTTAAATAGGAGCTAAATATGAAACAGAATTTTTGTACCAGGCATTTGAATTACTGCACCAGCTCTTTTGCCCATCAAGAGAGGCGTTTAGCATTTCAGTCTTTTCCAAGGTGTTCATGATCTGCTATGCTGATCTCTGTGTGTGCCTAGGTGTGTGTGGAAGGGGGGGCATGTGAAGGGGAGTGTGTATGTTTGCTTTACAATTGTTGTGGCAGATTCATGCCTCAGCTCCACATTTTGTTTTAGAAAGGTCACACAGAGTGGATGTGAAGTTTACTATCAACAAGAGATCAATTCCCAAATCATCCATTTCAAGCCAGATGGAGGAAGGAGGATGTGGGAATCCCTCCACCATCTTGCAACTTTTATGCAAGTAGGTTTTCAAGAAAATCATCATTTCTCTTTGAAATATGTCTGGAACAGGCATGATGGTAGTTTCAAGCTGTTGGAGTTTTTGTTGCTGGAAGAAGTTGTACAAAAGGATTGGTTTTTACATTGACCAGTTACTGA
Source organism: Ammospiza nelsoni (assembly GCF_027579445.1). Taxonomy (NCBI): domain Eukaryota; kingdom Metazoa; phylum Chordata; class Aves; order Passeriformes; family Passerellidae; genus Ammospiza; species Ammospiza nelsoni. The sequence goes on from NW_026683196.1 coordinate 224,410, forward strand.
ATCAAGCGCAGGAATACATTGGAAATTCAACTGGGGCTTCCTTTCCCCAGCAGACTACTTCTAGAACGAGCTTGTACACTGAAGCTTACTCTTTTGCCCTCTTTTTGTTTCTTTCCTATTTTCTTGGCTTCTTTGCCACTCTCTAGACAATTTTGGAACTTTTTTCCCAACTCAAATGGTTTCAATAGTCTGATTGTGATCATACATTTTTACAAGGAATTTTTAAAATCTTTCCTCGAGTTAAGAAAGTCAAGGACTTAGGTCTTTTTCTTACCTTATCAATATTGCAATGAAATTGATAAGTAAAGACCAACTTTTTCTTTTTGTTTTTAACCCAAGTAGATAATTCCCATCCATTCATCCATTTGGTGGACCAATAGTTGCCATTCTGATGGAAGTTGTCACTTCTTAACAATAGGCATTCTGTGACTATGTTGACAGCACTTTGGGTGAAGATCCTAACTGGTCTTAGATACACATAGGGAGAAATTTGCTCAGCCAGTGTCAGTCTTAAGCATGCGTATCAGAAGATCTTTCTAGAGCTGGGAATTTTCCCATGAAAGGGATTCAGTTAGGGAACAGACACTTGCCCCAGAGGTTTACATTCTTCTTGAAGACTGCTTAAGGAACTTAGATGCCATGTCCATTTGGATCTGTGTCTGCACAGAACTTTGTCGTGCCAGTGCTTGAAATGCATCTTGAAGAGAATTCACTAGCACAGAATGAATGAGAGTGGAAGGGGTTGGTGGGGCTAACCAGGCCCAACCCCCCTGCCTAAACCAGGATACCTAGAGCCTCTTGCCCAGGATTCTATCTGGGTGTACTTTTAATGTCTTCAAAGATCCAGGCTCCACAATCTTTCTGGGCAGTCTGTGCCGTGGTTCAGTCACCCTCACAGTAAAGAATCATTTACTGATGTTCAAAGGCAATCTCCTGTATTTCAGTGTGTGCCCACTGCCTCTTGTCTTTTCACTCAGCATCACTGAAAAGACACTGATTCCCTCCCCTTTGCACTATTGCTTCCATATGGATGTGTGCTGCCATGTAGAGATATGTCAAAAACCTCCCTGAAGCCCAGGCAGATAATATTCCCTTCATCTACCAGTCAAGTTGATTCATCAGAGGAGTTTAAAGTGATGTTCAGCATGAAATGCCCCTGAAAAATCATGCTAACTACATTATTTTGTCGTCTTTCATGTGCCTGGCAAGGTTTTCCAGGAAGAGCTGCTTCATCAACTTCCTGGGGATAAAAAAGAGGCTGGCTGGTTTGTACTATTGCGAGTCCTCCTAATTGCCTTTTTTGAAGATGAGTGTCATTTGCTTACATCCAGTCCTTAGCCTCTCTTGTCGTCTACATCTTAGCAAAAAGCTTTTCCACTATGTCTGGCAAGGAGAAAATTTGCCAGCACAGAAAACATCTCCTATCGTGTTCTAGACGTTGCACGGAGGTCTTCCAAGTGTTTGGCATGAAGAAAAGAAAAGTTGTCCAAAACAGCTTCCAGTCGAATGTTCATGTGATTGGAAAAGTCGGGAGAGTGCAAAGGTACTGTTTTCCATCGGTTGGAAAGCTGCGCACACAATCCCAGTGTTGTACAGCTTCCTTCTTCACCTTTCCGAAGGTGCCGCTCTCTCCGGCTCCCGGAGGCGAAGAAGCGGCAACTTCGCGCAGAGACGATTGTGCCGCTCACTGTGCTCTCCTTAGCGCGGCTTCTGCCGAAAGACGCCCGGGAGCGGCGCTTAGCTCCGGAGATCATCATACCTTCGTCTTTAGCGTCTCTTCTCGTCTACACCTTAGCAAAAAGCTTTACCACTATGTTTGCATAGGAAAAACTTTGCCAGCACAGAAAACATCTCCCATCGTGTTCTAGACTTTGCACCATCCCTATACTTAGGCTGATTTTCCTTCCTGGGGATAGGGTTAGGGATCAGCCTAGGGCTAGGATTTTTAACAAGGAAGCCCTGAGTTCCAGGCTTACTTCATCTGCCAAAGGCATCCCAAAGGGAGTGCAGAAGTGCCACAACATGGCTGCTTTCTAATCTTTTTCCTTAGGAAGAACCCTAATACCCGGCTGATTTACCTTCCAAAGGTTACTGTTAGGCTTAGGCCTAGGACTTTTAAAACCAGGAAGCCCTGGGCTCCAGGCACACTGCAGCTGCGAAAGGCATCCCAAGGGGAACGCAAAAGTGACACAACTTGGCTGCCACCACTGATATTTCCATGAGACTATGCCGAACCATAGGCTGATTTTCCTTCCTAGGGTTAAGGTTTGAGTTACGCCTAGGGTAAGGGTTCTATTAACCAGAAAGCCCTGAGTTCCAAGAACACAGCAGCCATGAAGGACTACCCATGAAGAGCGCAAAAGTAGCACAACATGCCTGCCTCCACAGCTTTTTCCTTGGGGACATGCCTAATTCCTGGCTGATTTGCCTTTCTCGTCTTAGGGTTGGGGTTCGGCCTAGGGCTAGGATTTTTAAAAACAGGAAGCCCTGAGTTCCAGGCACACTGCAGCTGTTAAAGGCATCCCAAGAGGGCCGCAAAAGTGACACAACTTGGCTCCCTCTGCTGCTATTCTCATGAGTCCATCCCGAACCACAGGCTGATTTTCCTTCCTAGGGTTAGGGTTAGAGTTACGCCTAGGGTTAGTGTTTTTTTAACCAGAAAGCCCTGAGTTCCAAGAACACAGTAGCCATGAAGGACTACACAAGAAGAGCGCAAAAGTGCCACAACATGGTTGCCTCCAGCGCTTTTTCCTTGCGACCATCATGGAACCTAGGCTGATTTACTTGCCTCCAGTTGCATCTATGGTCATGCCAAGGCATAGGGTTTTTAAATCAGTAAACCCTGAGCTCCAGCCCCAGTGCAGCTTCAAAAGGCTTCCTAAGGGCAGCCAAAACTTTCCTCAACATGCTCCCTCCAGCGCTTTTTTCCTTGGGAACATCCCTATTCCCAGGCTGAGTTATCTGCCTAGGGTTAGGGTTAGGGTTCAGCCTAGGGATAGGATGTTTTCAAACAGGAAGCCCTGAGTTCCAGGGGCACTGCAGCTGCCAAAGGCATCCCAAGGGGAAAGCAAATGTGCCACAACTTGGCTGTGTCCAGAGCTTTTTCCTTGGGACCATCCCGAAACGAAGGCTGATTTAGAAGGCTCCAGTTAGGGCTAAAGTAGTGGATTTTAAACCAGGAAGCCCTGTGCTCCAAGCACACTGCAGCTGTGAAAGGCATCCCAAGGGGAGTGCAAAAGTGCCACAACATGGCTGTCTCCACAGCTTTTTCCTTGGGATAATTCCTGAACCCAGGATGATTCAAATGACCAGTGTTAGGGTTAGGGTTAGGGTTACGCCTAGGTGTAGAGCTTTTTAAACCAGCAAGCCCTGAGTTCCAGGCTTACTGCATCTGCCAAAGGCATCCCAAAGGGAGCGCAGAAGTGCCACAAAATGGCTGCTTTCACGGCTTTTCCCTTAGGAAGAACCCTAATACCCGGCTGATTTACCTTCCTAGGGTTACTGCTAGGCTTAGGCCTAGGACTTTTAAAACCAGGAAGCCCTGGGCTCCAGGCACAAGGCAGCTGCGAAAGGCATCCCAAGGCGAGCGCAAAAGTGACACAACTTGGCTGCCAACACTGATATTTCCATGAGACCATGCCGAACCATAGGCTGATTTTCCTTCCTAGGGTTAAGGTTTGAGTTACGCCTAGGGTAAGGGTTCTATTAACCAGAAAGCCCTGAGGTCCAAGAACACAGCAGCTGCGAAGGACTACCCAAGAAGAGCGCAAAAGTACCACAACATGCCTGCCTCCACAGCTTTTCCCTTGGGGACATGCCTAATTCCTGGCTGATTCGGCTTTCTCGTCTTAGGGTTGGGGTTCGGCCTAGGGCTAGGATTTTTAAAATCAGGAAGCCCTGAGTTCCAGGCACACTGGAGCTGCTAAAGGCATCCAAAAGGGAGTGCAAAAGTGCCCCAACATGGCTGTCTCCACAACTTTTTCCTTGGGATAATTCCTAAACCCAGGCTGATTTAAATGTCCAGTGTTATTGTTAGGGTTTAGCCTAGGTGTAGAGCTTTGTAAACCAGCAAGCTCTGAGCTCCAAGCACACGGTAGCTATGAAAGGCATCCCAAGGGGAGTACAAAATTGCCAGAAAATGGCTGCCTCCACACGTTTTCATTGGCACCATTGCTGACCCAAGGCTGAATTACCTGCCTCCAGTCTCAGCTAGGGACATGGTTTTATAAACCAGGAAGCCCTGAGCTCTAGGCACACGGCAGCTCTGAAAGACATCCCAAGGAGAGTACAAAAGTGCAACAACATGGCAGCTTTCACAGCGTTTTCCTTGGCACCATCCCTATACCTAGGCTGATTTACCTGCCTAGGGTTAGGGTTAGGGTTCAGCCTAGGGCTAGGATTTTTTTATCCAGGAAGCCCTGAGTTCCAGGCTTACTTCATCTGCCAAAGGCATCCCAAAGGGAGTGCAGAAGTGCCACAACATGGCTGCGTTCACGGCTTTTCCCTTAGGAAGAACCCTAATACCCGGCTGATTTACCTTCCTAGGGTTACTGTTAGGCTTAGGCCTAGGACTTTTAAAACCAGGAAGCCCTGGGTTTCAGGCACACTGCAGCTGCGAAAGGCATCCCAAGGGGAGCGCAAAAGTGACACAACTTGGCTGCCACCACTGATATTTCCATGAGACCATCCCGAACCATAGGCTGATTTTCCTTCCTAGGGTTAAGGTTTGAGTTACGCCTAGGGTAAGGGTTCTATTAACCAGAAAGCCCTGAGTTCCAAGAACACAGCAGCTGCGAAGGACTTCCCAAGAAGAGTGCAAAAGTACCACAACATGCCTGCCTCCACAGCTTTTTCCTTGGGGACATGCCTAATTCCTGGCTGATTTGCCTTTCTCGTCTTAGGGTTGGGGTTCGGCCTAGGGCTAGGATGTTTTAACTAGGAAGCCCTGAGTTCCAGGCTTACTTCATCTGCCAAAGGCATCCCAAAGAGAGTGCAGAAGTGCCACAACATGGCTGCTTTCACGGCTTTTCCCTTAGGAAGAACCCTAATACCCGGCTGATTTACCTTCCTAGGGTTACTGTTAGGCTTAGGCCTAGGACTTTTAAAACCAGGAAGCCCTGGGCTCCAGGCACAAGGCAGCTGCGAAAGGCATCCCAAGGCGAGCGCAAAAGTGACACAACTTGGCTGCCACCACTGATATTTCCATGAGACCATGCCGAACCATAGGCTGATTTTCCTTCCTAGGGTTAAGGTTTGAGTTACGCCTAGGGTAAGGGTCTATTAACCAGAAAGCCCTGAGTTCCAAGAACACAGCAGCTGCGAAGGACTTCCCAAGAAGAGTGCAAAAGTACCACAACATGCCTGCCTCCACAGCTTTTTCCTTGGGGACATGCCTAATTCCTGGCTGATTTGCCTTTCTCGTCTTAGGGTTGGGGTTCGGCCTAGGGCTAGGATGTTTTAACTAGGAAGCCCTGAGTTCCAGGCTTACTTAATCTGCCAAAGGCATCCCAAAGAGAGTGCAGAAGTGCCACAACATGGCTGCTTTCACGGCTTTTCCCTTAGGAAGAACCCTAATACCCGGCTGATTTACCTTCCTAGGGTTACTGTTAGGCTTAGGCCTAGGACTTTTAAAACCAGGAAGCCCTGGGCTCCAGGCACAAGGCAGCTGCGAAAGGCATCCCAAGGCGAGCGCAAAAGTGACACAACTTGGCTGCCACCACTGATATTTCCATGAGACCATGCCGAACCATAGGCTGATTTTCCTTCCTAGGGTTAAGGTTTGAGTTACGCCTAGGGTAAGGGTTCTATTAACCAGAAAGCCCTGAGTTCCAAGAACACAGCAGCTGCGAAGGACTACCCAAGAAGAGCGCAAAAGTACCACAACATGCCTGCCTCCACAGCTTTTTCCTTGGGGACATGCCTAATTCCTGGCTGATTTGCCTTTCTCGTCTTAGGGTTGGGGTTCGGCCTAGGGCTAGGATTTTTAAAATCAGGAAGCCCTGAGTTTCAGGCACACTGGAGCTGTGAAAGGCATCCAAAAGGGAGTGCAAAAGTGCCACAACATGGCTGCTTTCACGGCTTTTTCCTTGGCAAGAAGCCTAACACCAGGCTGATTTCCTTTCCCAGGGTTACTGTAAGGCTTAGGCCTCGGGCTAGGATTTTTAAAACTAGGAAGCCCTAAGCTCCAGGCACACTGCAGCTGTTCAAGGCATCCCAAGAGGGCCGCAAAAGTGACACAACTTGGCTCCCTCTGCTGCTATTCTCATGAGTCCATCCCGAACCACAGGCTTATTTTCCTTCCTAGGGTTAGGATTAGAGTTACGCCTAGGGTTAGTTTTTTTTTAACCAGAAAGCCCTGAGTTCTAAGAACGCAGCAGCTGCGAAGGACTACCCAAGAGGAGCTCAAAAGTGCCACAACATGGTTGCCTCCAGCGCTTTTTCCTTGCGACCATCATGGAACCTAGGCTGATTTACTTGCCTCCAGTTGCAGCTATGGTCACGCCAAGGGATAGGGATTTTAAATCAGTAAACCCTGAGCTCCAGACCCAGTGCAGCTGCAAAAGGCTTCCCAAGGGCAGCCAAAAATTGCCTCAACACGCTCCCTCCAGTGCTTTTTTCCTTGGGAACATCCCTATTCCCAGGCTGAGTTATCTGCCTAGGGTTAGGGTTAGGGTTCAGCCTAGGGATAGGATTTTTTCAAACAGGAAGCCCTGAATTCCAGGCACACTCCAGCTGTTAAAGGCAGTGTTCTACGTCAACCGCAACTTTGTCTGAAATAAATGCTTTTTCCCTGAGAGCATCTGAGAGGTTTGCATGAAGCACTGATATCTGACATTTGCAATTTTGAATAGGAGAGGAGAAAGAAAATGGGAAGAAGTTTTTAATTTTAGTGGTTTCAATTTTAATTTCCGTACACTTTTTCAAAACTTGTCAGCTCAAATGCCCATCAACATCTTTTAGTCATCTGTAAGTCAGTATTCATATAAAATGTGCTTCAAATCAAAAGAATTTCAAATTTGCAGTCTAAATTTCTATGCCTAGATTCATGATTTCCTCCACATATTAGATGAAAGGAAGGCCGTTTTTACTGTGGGAGTGCTGGAACACTGGAACAGGTTGCCCAGGGAAGTTGTGGGTGTCCCATCCCTGAAAGTATTCAAGGTCAGCTTGGACGGGGCTTGGAGCAGCAACAAAGGAGAAGCTTGATGGTAGAGAAACAAAGTTGGACTATAGAAGAAACTGGGATTGAAGTATAGGAGCAAGTTTTCTCTCAGCTCTTGGGGTAAATTCAAAGTTGTACAAAATGACATTTATCTGTGCTATTCACTACTGTAACAGAAAGGTTCATGAAAACTGTACAGAAGATAGCAAATTTTAAAAGAGAGAAGAATTACAGCATAAAATCCATGGGACGGGTTACAACATGAGACACTCTCTAAGAGAAAATCTCTGTGTTTCAGCACTTCATCCTGGTAAGATTTCATGAAGTGCCAAAGAAGTCGGCAAAATATCATTCGGGACGTTATTTCCTGGAATTCAGCCTGGCCATTAGTAGGAACTGGGTTTGAACACATCATGTAGATATACCACACACACTTTCCCTTCACTGAAAAATGACTGTTTACAACGAAGAAGCAATTGACAATCAAAATTGATTGAAAGCATCTTAAACATGTCAAGTATTTCATTGTAGATGATCTGTGATCCAAATGCTTCTTCCACCTTCGAGAGGGACAGAACAATTCTTCCATATCATGGTGGTTTAAAATTGTATCAACCAATGTTTTCTGCTGAAAAGATAGCATCTATTTTTTTCTATTTTTGGAAGAAAATATTCCTAGACATACAACAGGTGAGAACTAAGTAATTTTAAAGAAACAAATGAAAAGAAAATATTCTGTAAATAGAATGAAATGAAAAGCTGTGTTTTAAATAGGAGCTAAATATGAAACAGAATTTTTGTACCAGGCATTTGAATTACTGCACCAGCTCTTTTGCCCATCAAGAGAGGCGTTTAGCATTTCAGTCTTTTCCAAGGTGTTCATGATCTGCTATGCTGATCTCTGTGTGTGCCTAGGTGTGTGTGGAAGGGGGGGCATGTGAAGGGGAGTGTGTATGTTTGCTTTACAATTGTTGTGGCAGATTCATGCCTCAGCTCCACATTTTGTTTTAGAAAGGTCACACAGAGTGGATGTGAAGTTTACTATCAACAAGAGATCAATTCCCAAATCATCCATTTCAAGCCAGATGGAGGAAGGAGGATGTGGGAATCCCTCCACCATCTTGCAACTTTTATGCAAGTAGGTTTTCAAGAAAATCATCATTTCTCTTTGAAATATGTCTGGAACAGGCATGATGGTAGTTTCAAGCTGTTGGAGTTTTTGTTGCTGGAAGAAGTTGTACAAAAGGATTGGTTTTTACATTGACCAGTTACTGAATCAAGCGCAGGAATACATTGGAAATTCAACTGGGGCTTCCTTTCCCCAGCAGACTACTTCTAGAACGAGCTTGTACACTGAAGCTTACTCTTTTGCCCTCTTTTTGTTTCTTTCCTATTTTCTTGGCTTCTTTGCCACTCTCTAGACAATTTTGGAACTTTTTTCCCAACTCAAATGGTTTCAATAGTCTGATTGTGATCATACATTTTTACAAGGAATTTTTAAAATCTTTCCTCGAGTTAAGAAAGTCAAGGACTTAGGTCTTTTTCTTACCTTATCAATATTGCAATGAAATTGATAAGTAAAGACCAACTTTTTCTTTTTGTTTTTAACCCAAGTAGATAATTCCCATCCATTCATCCATTTGGTGGACCAATAGTTGCCATTCTGATGGAAGTTGTCACTTCTTAACAATAGGCATTCTGTGACTATGTTGACAGCACTTTGGGTGAAGATCCTAACTGGTCTTAGATACACATAGGGAGAAATTTGCTCAGCCAGTGTCAGTCTTAAGCATGCGTATCAGAAGATCTTTCTAGAGCTGGGAATTTTCCCATGAAAGGGATTCAGTTAGGGAAGAGACACTTGCCCCAGAGGTTTACATTCTTCTTGAAGACTGCTTAAGGAACTTAGATGCCATGTCCATTTGGATCTGTGTCTGCACAGAACTTTGTCGTGCCAGTGCTTGAAATGCATCTTGAAGAGAATTCACTAGCACAGAATGAATGAGAGTGGAAGGGGTTGGTGGGGCTAACCAGGCCCAACCCCCCTGCCTAAACCAGGATACCTAGAGCCTCTTGCCCAGGATTCTATCTGGGTGTACTTTTAATGTCTTCAAAGATCCAGGCTCCACAATCTTTCTGGGCAGTCTGTGCCGTGGTTCAGTCACCCTCACAGTAAAGAATCATTTACTGATGTTCAAAGGCAATCTCCTGTATTTCAGTGTGTGCCCACTGCCTCTTGTCTTTTCACTCAGCATCACTGAAAAGACACTGATTCCCTCCCCTTTGCACTATTGCTTCCATATGGATGTGTGCTGCCATGTAGAGATATGTCAAAAACCTCCCTGAAGCCCAGGCAGATAATATTCCCTTCATCTACCAGTCAAGTTGATTCATCAGAGGAGTTTAAAGTGATGTTCAGCATGAAATGCCCCTGAAAAATCATGCTAACTACATTATTTTGTCGTCTTTCATGTGCCTGGCAAGGTTTTCCAGGAAGAGCTGCTTCATCAACTTCCTGGGGATAAAAAAGAGGCTGGCTGGTTTGTACTATTGCGAGTCCTCCTAATTGCCTTTTTTGAAGATGAGTGTCATTTGCTTACATCCAGTCCTTAGCCTCTCTTGTCGTCTACATCTTAGCAAAAAGCTTTTCCACTATGTCTGGCAAGGAGAAAATTTGCCAGCACAGAAAACATCTCCTATCGTGTTCTAGACGTTGCACGGAGGTCTTCCAAGTGTTTGGCATGAAGAAAAGAAAAGTTGTCCAAAACAGCTTCCAGTCGAATGTTCATGTGATTGGAAAAGTCGGGAGAGTGCAAAGGTACTGTTTTCCATCGGTTGGAAAGCTGCGCACACAATCCCAGTGTTGTACAGCTTCCTTCTTCACCTTTCCGAAGGTGCCGCTCTCTCCGGCTCCCGGAGGCGAAGAAGCGGCAACTTCGCGCAGAGACGATTGTGCCGCTCACTGTGCTCTCCTTAGCGCGGCTTCTGCCGAAAGACGCCCGGGAGCGGCGCTTAGCTCCGGAGATCATCATACCTTCGTCTTTAGCGTCTCTTCTCGTCTACACCTTAGCAAAAAGCTTTACCACTATGTTTGCATAGGAAAAACTTTGCCAGCACAGAAAACATCTCCCATCGTGTTCTAGACTTTGCACCATCCCTATACTTAGGCTGATTTTCCTTCCTGGGGATAGGGTTAGGGATCAGCCTAGGGCTAGGATTTTTAACAAGGAAGCCCTGAGTTCCAGGCTTACTTCATCTGCCAAAGGCATCCCAAAGGGAGTGCAGAAGTGCCACAACATGGCTGCTTTCTAATCTTTTTCCTTAGGAAGAACCCTAATACCCGGCTGATTTACCTTCCAAAGGTTACTGTTAGGCTTAGGCCTAGGACTTTTAAAACCAGGAAGCCCTGGGCTCCAGGCACACTGCAGCTGCGAAAGGCATCCCAAGGGGAACGCAAAAGTGACACAACTTGGCTGCCACCACTGATATTTCCATGAGACTATGCCGAACCATAGGCTGATTTTCCTTCCTAGGGTTAAGGTTTGAGTTACGCCTAGGGTAAGGGTTCTATTAACCAGAAAGCCCTGAGTTCCAAGAACACAGCAGCCATGAAGGACTACCCATGAAGAGCGCAAAAGTAGCACAACATGCCTGCCTCCACAGCTTTTTCCTTGGGGACATGCCTAATTCCTGGCTGATTTGCCTTTCTCGTCTTAGGGTTGGGGTTCGGCCTAGGGCTAGGATTTTTAAAAACAGGAAGCCCTGAGTTCCAGGCACACTGCAGCTGTTAAAGGCATCCCAAGAGGGCCGCAAAAGTGACACAACTTGGCTCCCTCTGCTGCTATTCTCATGAGTCCATCCCGAACCACAGGCTGATTTTCCTTCCTAGGGTTAGGGTTAGAGTTACGCCTAGGGTTAGTGTTTTTTTAACCAGAAAGCCCTGAGTTCCAAGAACACAGTAGCCATGAAGGACTACACAAGAAGAGCGCAAAAGTGCCACAACATGGTTGCCTCCAGCGCTTTTTCCTTGCGACCATCATGGAACCTAGGCTGATTTACTTGCCTCCAGTTGCATCTATGGTCATGCCAAGGCATAGGGTTTTTAAATCAGTAAACCCTGAGCTCCAGCCCCAGTGCAGCTTCAAAAGGCTTCCTAAGGGCAGCCAAAACTTTCCTCAACATGCTCCCTCCAGCGCTTTTTTCCTTGGGAACATCCCTATTCCCAGGCTGAGTTATCTGCCTAGGGTTAGGGTTAGGGTTCAGCCTAGGGATAGGATGTTTTCAAACAGGAAGCCCTGAGTTCCAGGGGCACTGCAGCTGCCAAAGGCATCCCAAGGGGAAAGCAAATGTGCCACAACTTGGCTGTGTCCAGAGCTTTTTCCTTGGGACCATCCCGAAACGAAGGCTGATTTAGAAGGCTCCAGTTAGGGCTAAAGTAGTGGATTTTAAACCAGGAAGCCCTGTGCTCCAAGCACACTGCAGCTGTGAAAGGCATCCCAAGGGGAGTGCAAAAGTGCCACAACATGGCTGTCTCCACAGCTTTTTCCTTGGGATAATTCCTGAACCCAGGATGATTCAAATGACCAGTGTTAGGGTTAGGGTTAGGGTTACGCCTAGGTGTAGAGCTTTTTAAACCAGCAAGCCCTGAGTTCCAGGCTTACTGCATCTGCCAAAGGCATCCCAAAGGGAGCGCAGAAGTGCCACAACATGGCTGCTTTCACGGCTTTTCCCTTAGGAAGAACCCTAATACCCGGCTGATTTACCTTCCTAGGGTTACTGCTAGGCTTAGGCCTAGGACTTTTAAATCCAGGAAGCCCTGGGCTCCAGGCACACTGCAGCCGTGAAAGGCATCCCAAGGGGAGCGCAAAAGTGACACAACTTGGCTGCCAACACTGATATTTACATGAGACCATGCCGAACCATAGGCTGATTTTCCTTCCTAGGGTTAAGGTTTGAGTTACGCCTAGGGTAAGGGTTCTATTAACCAGAAAGCCCTGAGGTCCAAGAACACAGCAGCTGCGAAGGACTACCCAAGAAGAGCGCAAAAGTACCACAACATGCCTGCCTCCACAGCTTTTTCCTTGGGGACATGCCTAATTCCTGGCTGATTTGCCTTTCTCGTCTTAGGGTTGGGGTTCGGCCTAGGGCTAGGATTTTTAAAATCAGGAAGCCCTGAGTTCCAGGCACACTGGAGCTGCTAAAGGCATCCAAAAGGGAGTGCAAAAGTGCCCCAACATGGCTGTCTCCACAACTTTTTCCTTGGGATAATTCCTAAACCCAGGCTGATTTAAATGTCCAGTGTTATTGTTAGGGTTTAGCCTAGGTGTAGAGCTTTGTAAACCAGCAAGCTCTGAGCTCCAAGCACACGGTAGCTATGAAAGGCATCCCAAGGGGAGTACAAAATTGCCAGAAAATGGCTGCCTCCACACGTTTTCATTGGCACCATTGCTGACCCAAGGCTGAATTACCTGCCTCCAGTCTCAGCTAGGGACATGGTTTTATAAACCAGGAAGCCCTGAGCTCTAGGCACACGGCAGCTCTGAAAGACATCCCAAGGAGAGTACAAAAGTGCAACAACATGGCAGCTTTCACAGCGTTTTCCTTGGCACCATCCCTATACCTAGGCTGATTTACCTGCCTAGGGTTAGGGTTAGGGTTCAGCCTAGGGCTAGGATTTTTTTATCCAGGAAGCCCTGAGTTCCAGGCTTACTTCATCTGCCAAAGGCATCCCAAAGGGAGTGCAGAAGTGCCACAACATGGCTGCGTTCACGGCTTTTCCCTTAGGAAGAACCCTAATACCCGGCTGATTTACCTTCCTAGGGTTACTGTTAGGCTTAGGCCTAGGACTTTTAAAACCAGGGAACCCTGGGTTTCAGGCACACTGCAGCTGCGAAAGGCATCCCAAGGGGAGCGCAAAAGTGACACAACTTGGCTGCCACCACTGATATTTCCATGAGACCATCCCGAACCATAGGCTGATTTTCCTTCCTAGGGTTAAGGTTTGAGTTACGCCTAGGGTAAGGGTTCTATTAACCAGAAAGCCCTGAGTTCCAAGAACACAGCAGCTGCGAAGGACTTCCCAAGAAGAGTGCAAAAGTACCACAACATGCCTGCCTCCACAGCTTTTTCCTTGGGGACATGCCTAATTCCTGGCTGATTTGCCTTTCTCGTCTTAGGGTTGGGGTTCGGCCTAGGGCTAGGATGTTTTAACTAGGAAGCCCTGAGTTCCAGGCTTACTTCATCTGCCAAAGGCATCCCAAAGAGAGTGCAGAAGTGCCACAACATGGCTGCTTTCACGGCTTTTCCCTTAGGAAGAACCCTAATACCCGGCTGATTTACCTTCCTAGGGTTACTGTTAGGCTTAGGCCTAGGACTTTTAAAACCAGGAAGCCCTGGGCTCCAGGCACAAGGCAGCTGCGAAAGGCATCCCAAGGCGAGCGCAAAAGTGACACAACTTGGCTGCCACCACTGATATTTCCATGAGACCATGCCGAACCATAGGCTGATTTTCCTTCCTAGGGTTAAGGTTTGAGTTACGCCTAGGGTAAGGGTTCTATTAACCAGAAAGCCCTGAGTTCCAAGAACACAGCAGCTGCGAAGGACTACCCAAGAAGAGCGCAAAAGTACCACAACATGCCTGCCTCCACAGCTTTTTCCTTGGGGACATGCCTAATTCCTGGCTGATTCGGCTTTCTCGTCTTAGGGTTGGGGTTCGGCCTAGGGCTAGGATTTTTAAAATCAGGAAGCCCTGAGTTTCAGGCACACTGGAGCTGTGAAAGGCATCCAAAAGGGAGTGCAAAAGTGCCACAACATGGCTGCTTTCACGGCTTTTTCCTTGGCAAGAAGCCTAACACCAGGCTGATTTCCTTTCCCAGGGTTACTGTAAGGCTTAGGCCTCGGGCTAGGATTTTTAAAACTAGGAAGCCCTAAGCTCCAGGCACACTGCAGCTTTTCAAGGCATCCCAAGAGGGCCGCAAAAGTGACACAACTTGGCTCCCTCTGCTGCTATTCTCATGAGTCCATCCCGAACCACAGGCTGATTTTCCTTCCTAGGGTTAGGATTAGAGTTACGCCTAGGGTTAGTTTTTTTTTAACCAGAAAGCCCTGAGTTCTAAGAACGCAGCAGCTGCGAAGGACTACCCAAGAGGAGCTCAAAAGTGCCACAACATGGTTGCCTCCAGCGCTTTTTCCTTGCGACCATCATGGAACCTAGGCTGATTTACTTGCCTCCAGTTGCAGCTATGGTCACGCCAAGGGATAGGGATTTTAAATCAGTGAACCCTGAGCTCCAGACCCAGTGCAGCTGCAAAAGGCTTCCCAAGGGCAGCCAAAAATTGCCTCAACACGCTCCCTCCAGTGCTTTTTTCCTTGGGAACATCCCTATTCCCAGGCTGAGTTATCTGCCTAGGGTTAGGGTTAGGGTTCAGCCTAGGGATAGGATTTTTTCAAACAGGAAGCCCTGAATTCCAGGCACACTCCAGCTGTTAAAGGCAGTGTTCTACGTCAACCGCAACTTTGTCTGAAATAAATGCTTTTTCCCTGAGAGCATCTGAGAGGTTTGCATGAAGCACTGATATCTGACATTTGCAATTTTGAATAGGAGAGGAGAAAGAAAATGGGAAGAAGTTTTTAATTTTAGTGGTTTCAATTTTAATTTCCGTACACTTTTTCAAAACTTGTCAGCTCAAATGCCCATCAACATCTTTTAGTCATCTGTAAGTCAGTATTCATATAAAATGTGCTTCAAATCAAAAGAATTTCAAATTTGCAGTCTAAATTTCTATGCCTAGATTCATGATTTCCTCCACATATTAGATGAAAGGAAGGCCGTTTTTACTGTGGGAGTGCTGGAACACTGGAACAGGTTGCCCAGGGAAGTTGTGGGTGTCCCATCCCTGAAAGTATTCAAGGTCAGCTTGGACGGGGCTTGGAGCAGCAACAAAGGAGAAGCTTGATGGTAGAGAAACAAAGTTGGACTATAGAAGAAACTGGGATTGAAGTATAGGAGCAAGTTTTCTCTCAGCTCTTGGGGTAAATTCAAAGTTGTACAAAATGACATTTATCTGTGCTATTCACTACTGTAACAGAAAGGTTCATGAAAACTGTACAGAAGATAGCAAATTTTAAAAGAGAGAAGAATTACAGCATAAAATCCATGGGACGGGTTACAACATGAGACACTCTCTAAGAGAAAATCTCTGTGTTTCAGCACTTCATCCTGGTAAGATTTCATGAAGTGCCAAAGAAGTCGGCAAAATATCATTCGGGACGTTATTTCCTGGAATTCAGCCTGGCCATTAGTAGGAACTGGGTTTGAACACATCATGTAGATATACCACACACACTTTCCCTTCACTGAAAAATGACTGTTTACAACGAAGAAGCAATTGACAATCAAAATTGATTGAAAGCATCTTAAACATGTCAAGTATTTCATTGTAGATGATCTGTGATCCAAATGCTTCTTCCACCTTCGAGAGGGACAGAACAATTCTTCCATATCATGGTGGTTTAAAATTGTATCAACCAATGTTTTCTGCTGAAAAGATAGCATCTATTTTTTTCTATTTTTGGAAGAAAATATTCCTAGACATACAACAGGTGAGAACTAAGTAATTTTAAAGAAACAAATGAAAAGAAAATATTCTGT
The DNA here is from genome assembly GCF_027579445.1 of Ammospiza nelsoni. Lineage (NCBI taxonomy): Eukaryota > Metazoa > Chordata > Aves > Passeriformes > Passerellidae > Ammospiza > Ammospiza nelsoni. The sequence goes on from NW_026683196.1 coordinate 240,222, forward strand.
AAATAGAATGAAATGAAAAGCTGTGTTTTAAATAGGAGCTAAATATGAAACAGAATTTTTGTACCAGGCATTTGAATTACTGCACCAGCTCTTTTGCCCATCAAGAGAGGCGTTTAGCATTTCAGTCTTTTCCAAGGTGTTCATGATCTGCTATGCTGATCTCTGTGTGTGCCTAGGTGTGTGTGGAAGGGGGGGCATGTGAAGGGGAGTGTGTATGTTTGCTTTACAATTGTTGTGGCAGATTCATGCCTCAGCTCCACATTTTGTTTTAGAAAGGTCACACAGAGTGGATGTGAAGTTTACTATCAACAAGAGATCAATTCCCAAATCATCCATTTCAAGCCAGATGGAGGAAGGAGGATGTGGGAATCCCTCCACCATCTTGCAACTTTTATGCAAGTAGGTTTTCAAGAAAATCATCATTTCTCTTTGAAATATGTCTGGAACAGGCATGATGGTAGTTTCAAGCTGTTGGAGTTTTTGTTGCTGGAAGAAGTTGTACAAAAGGATTGGTTTTTACATTGACCAGTTACTGAATCAAGCGCAGGAATACATTGGAAATTCAACTGGGGCTTCCTTTCCCCAGCAGACTACTTCTAGAACGAGCTTGTACACTGAAGCTTACTCTTTTGCCCTCTTTTTGTTTCTTTCCTATTTTCTTGGCTTCTTTGCCACTCTCTAGACAATTTTGGAACTTTTTTCCCAACTCAAATGGTTTCAATAGTCTGATTGTGATCATACATTTTTACAAGGAATTTTTAAAATCTTTCCTCGAGTTAAGAAAGTCAAGGACTTAGGTCTTTTTCTTACCTTATCAATATTGCAATGAAATTGATAAGTAAAGACCAACTTTTTCTTTTTGTTTTTAACCCAAGTAGATAATTCCCATCCATTCATCCATTTGGTGGACCAATAGTTGCCATTCTGATGGAAGTTGTCACTTCTTAACAATAGGCATTCTGTGACTATGTTGACAGCACTTTGGGTGAAGATCCTAACTGGTCTTAGATACACATAGGGAGAAATTTGCTCAGCCAGTGTCAGTCTTAAGCATGCGTATCAGAAGATCTTTCTAGAGCTGGGAATTTTCCCATGAAAGGGATTCAGTTAGGGAAGAGACACTTGCCCCAGAGGTTTACATTCTTCTTGAAGACTGCTTAAGGAACTTAGATGCCATGTCCATTTGGATCTGTGTCTGCACAGAACTTTGTCATGCCAGTGCTTGAAATGCATCTTGAAGAGAATTCACTAGCACAGAATGAATGAGAGTGGAAGGGGTTGGTGGGGCTAACCAGGCCCAACCCCCCTGCCTAAACCAGGATACCTAGAGCCTCTTGCCCAGGATTCTATCTGGGTGTACTTTTAATGTCTTCAAAGATCCAGGCTCCACAATCTTTCTGGGCAGTCTGTGCCGTGGTTCAGTCACCCTCACAGTAAAGAATCATTTACTGATGTTCAAAGGCAATCTCCTGTATTTCAGAGAGTGCCCACTGCCTCTTGTCTTTTCACTCAGCATCACTGAAAAGACACTGATTCCCTCCCCTTTGCACTATTGCTTCCATATGGATGTGTGCTGCCATGTAGAGATACGTCAAAAACCTCCCTGAAGCCCAGGCAGATAATATTCCCTTCATCTACCAGTCAAGTTGATTCATCAGAGGAGTTTAAAGTGATGTTCAGCATGAAATGCCCCTGAAAAATCATGCTAACTACATTATTTTGTCGTCTTTCATGTGCCTGGCAAGGTTTTCCAGGAAGAGCTGCTTCATCAACTTCCTGGGGATAAAAAAGAGGCTGGCTGGTTTGTACTATTGCGAGTCCTCCTAATTGCCTTTTTTGAAGATGAGTGTCATTTGCTTACATCCAGTCCTTAGCCTCTCTTGTCGTCTACATCTTAGCAAAAAGCTTTTCCACTATGTCTGGCAAGGAGAAAATTTGCCAGCACAGAAAACATCTCCTATCGTGTTCTAGACGTTGCACGGAGGTCTTCCAAGTGTTTGGCATGAAGAAAAGAAAAGTTGTCCAAAACAGCTTCCAGTCGAATGTTCATGTGATTGGAAAAGTCGGGAGAGTGCAAAGGTACTGTTTTCCATCGGTTGGAAAGCTGCGCACACAATCCCAGTGTTGTACAGCTTCCTTCTTCACCTTTCCGAAGGTGCCGCTCTCTCCGGCTCCCGGAGGCGAAGAAGCGGCAACTTCGCGCAGAGACGATTGTGCCGCTCACTGTGCTCTCCTTAGCGCGGCTTCTGCCGAAAGACGCCCGGGAGCGGCGCTTAGCTCCGGAGATCATCATACCTTCGTCTTTAGCGTCTCTTCTCGTCTACACCTTAGCAAAAAGCTTTACCACTATGTTTGCATAGGAAAAACTTTGCCAGCACAGAAAACATCTCCCATCGTGTTCTAGACTTTGCACCATCCCTATACTTAGGCTGATTTTCCTTCCTGGGGATAGGGTTAGGGATCAGCCTAGGGCTAGGATTTTTAACAAGGAAGCCCTGAGTTCCAGGCTTACTTCATCTGCCAAAGGCATCCCAAAGGGAGTGCAGAAGTGCCACAACATGGCTGCTTTCTAATCTTTTTCCTTAGGAAGAACCCTAATACACGGCTGATTTACCTTCCAAAGGTTACTGTTAGGCTTAGGCCTAGGACTTTTAAAACCAGGAAGCCCTGGGCTCCAGGCACACTGCAGCTGCGAAAGGCATCCCAAGGGGAACGCAAAAGTGACACAACTTGGCTGCCACCACTGATATTTCCATGAGACTATGCCGAACCATAGGCTGATTTTCCTTCCTAGGGTTAAGGTTTGAGTTACGCCTAGGGTAAGGGTTCTATTAACCAGAAAGCCCTGAGTTCCAAGAACACAGCAGCCATGAAGGACTACCCATGAAGAGCGCAAAAGTAGCACAACATGCCTGCCTCCACAGCTTTTTCCTTGGGGACATGCCTAATTCCTGGCTGATTTGCCTTTCTCGTCTTAGGGTTGGGGTTCGGCCTAGGGCTAGGATTTTTAAAAACAGGAAGCCCTGAGTTCCAGGCACACTGCAGCTGTTAAAGGCATCCCAAGAGGGCCGCAAAAGTGACACAACTTGGCTCCCTCTGCTGCTATTCTCATGAGTCCATCCCGAACCACAGGCTGATTTTCCTTCCTAGGGTTAGGGTTAGAGTTACGCCTAGGGTTAGTGTTTTTTTAACCAGAAAGCCCTGAGTTCCAAGAACACAGCAGCCATGAAGGACTACACAAGAAGAGCGCAAAAGTGCCACAACATGGTTGCCTCCAGCGCTTTTTCCTTGCGACCATCATGGAACCTAGGCTGATTTACTTGCCTCCAGTTGCATCTATGGTCATGCCAAGGCATAGGGTTTTTAAATCAGTAAACCCTGAGCTCCAGCCCCAGTGCAGCTTCAAAAGGCTTCCTAAGGGCAGCCAAAACTTTCCTCAACATGCTCCCTCCAGCGCTTTTTTCCTTGGGAACATCCCTATTCCCAGGCTGAGTTATCTGCCTAGGGTTAGGGTTAGGGTTCAGCCTAGGGATAGGATGTTTTCAAACAGGAAGCCCTGAGTTCCAGGGGCACTGCAGCTGCCAAAGGCATCCCAAGGGGAAAGCAAATGTGCCACAACTTGGCTGTGTCCAGAGCTTTTTCCTTGGGACCATCCCGAAACGAAGGCTGATTTAGAAGGCTCCAGTTAGGGCTAAAGTAGTGGATTTTAAACCAGGAAGCCCTGTGCTCCAAGCACACTGCAGCTGTGAAAGGCATCCCAAGGGGAGTGCAAAAGTGCCACAACATGGCTGTCTCCACAGCTTTTTCCTTGGGATAATTCCTGAACCCAGGATGATTCAAATGACCAGTGTTAGGGTTAGGGTTAGGGTTACGCCTAGGTGTAGAGCTTTTTAAACCAGCAAGCCCTGAGTTCCAGGCTTACTGCATCTGCCAAAGGCATCCCAAAGGGAGCGCAGAAGTGCCACAACATGGCTGCTTTCACGGCTTTTCCCTTAGGAAGAACCCTAATACCCGGCTGATTTACCTTCCTAGGGTTACTGCTAGGCTTAGGCCTAGGACTTTTAAAACCAGGAAGCCCTGGGCTCCAGGCACACTGCAGCCGTGAAAGGCATCCCAAGGGGAGCGCAAAAGTGACACAACTTGGCTGCCACCACTGATATTTCCATGAGACCATGCCGAACCATAGGCTGATTTTCCTTCCTAGGGTTAAGGTTTCAGTTACGCCTAGGGTAAGGGTTCTATTAACCAGAAAGCCCTGAGTTCAAAGAACACAGCAGCTGCGAAGGACTACCCAAGAGGAGCGCAAAAGTACCACAACATGCCTGCCTCCACAGCTTATTCCTTGGGGACATGCCTAATTCCTGGCTGATTTGCCTTTCTCATCTTAGGGTTGGGGTTCGGCCTAGGGCTAGGATTTTTTTAACTAGGAAGCCCTGAGTTCCAGGCTTACTTCATCTGCCAAAGGCATCCCAAAGGGAGTGCAGAAGTGCCACAACATGGCTGCTTTCACGGCATTTCCCTTAGGAAGAACCCTAATACCCGGCTGATTTACCTTCCTAGGGTTACTGTTAGGCTTAGGCCTAGGACTTTTAAAACCAGGAAGCCCTGGGCTCCAGGCACATGCAGCTGTTAAAGGCATCCCAAGAGGGCCGCAGAAGTGACACAACTTGGCTGCCTCTGCTGCTATTCTCATGAGACCATCCCGAACCATAGGCTGATTTTCCTTCCTAGGGTTAAGGTTTGAGTTACGCCTAGGGTAAGGGTTCTATTAACCAGAAAGCACTGAGTTCCAAGAACACAGCAGCTGCGAAGGACTACCCAAGAGGAGCGCAAAAGTACTACAACATGCCTGCCTCCACAGCTTTTTCCTTGGGGACATGCCTAATTCCTGGCTGATTTGCCTTTCTCGTCTTAGGGTTGGGGTTCGGCCTAGGGCTAGGACTCTTAAAATCAGGAAGCCCTGAGTTCCAGGCACACTGGAGCTGTGAAAGGCATCCAAAAGGGAGTGCAAAAGTGCCACAACATGGCTGCTTTCACGGCTTTTTCATTGGCAAGAAGCCTAACACCAGGCTGATTTACCTTCCCAGGGTTACTGTAAGGCTTAGGCCTAGGGCTAGGATTTTTAAAACTAGGAAGCCCTTAGCTCCAGGCACACTGCAGCTGTTCAAGGCACCCCAAGGTGAGTACAAAAGTGCAACAACATGGCAGCTTTCAGAGCTTTTTCCTTGGCACCATCCCTATACTTAGGCTGATTTATCTGCCTAGGGTTAGGGTTAGGGTTCAGCCTAGGGCTTGGAGTTTTTAACCAGGAAGCCCTGAGTTCCAGGCTTACTGCATCTGCCAAAGGCATCCCAAAGGGAGTGCAAAAGTGCCACAACATGGCTGCTTTCACGGCTTTTCCCTCAGGAAGAACCCTAATACCCGGCTGATTTACCTTCCTAGTGTTACTTTTAGGCTTAGGCCTAGGACTTTTAAAACCAGGAAGCCCTGGGCTCCAGGCACACTGCAGCTGCGAAAGGCATCCCAAGGGGAGTACAAAAGTGACACAACTTGGCTGCCACCACTGATATTTCCATGAGACCATCCCGAACCATAGGCTGATTTTCCTTCCTAGGGTTAAGGTTTGAGTTACGCCTAGGGTAAGGGTTCTATTAACCAGAAAGCCCTGAGTTCCAAGAACACAGCAGCTGCGAAGGACTACCCAAGAGGAGCGCAAAAGTACCACAACATGCATGCCTCCACAGCTTTTTCCTTGGGGACATGCCGAATTCCTGGCTGATTTGCCTTTCTCGTCTTAGGGTATGGGTTCGGCCTAGGGCTAGGATTTTTTTAACTAGGAAGCCCTGAGTTCCAAGCTTACTGCATCTGCCAAAGGCATCCCAAAGGGAGTGCAAAAGTGCCACAACATGGCTGCTTTCACGGCTTTTTCCTTGGCAAGAAGCCTAACACCAGGCTGATTTACCTTCCCAGGGTTACTGTAACGCTTAGGCCTAGGGCTAGGATTTTGAAAGCTAGGAAGCCCTTAGCTCCAGGCACACTGCAGCTGTTCAAGGCATCCCAAGGGGAGTACAAAAGTGCAACAACATGGCAGCTTTCAGAGCTTTTTCCTTGGCACCATCCCTATACATAGGCTGATTTATCTGCCTAGGGTTAGGGTTAGGCTTCAGCCTAGGGCTTGGATTTTTTTACCCAGGAAGCCCTGAGTTCCAGGCTTACTGCATCTGCCAAAGGCATCCCAAAGGGAGTGCAAAAGTGCCACAACATGGCTGCTTTCACGGCTTTTCCCTTAGGAAGAACCCTAATACCCGGCTGATTTACCTTCCTAGGGTTACTGTTAGGCTTAGGCCTAGGACTTTTAAAACCAGGAAGCCCTGGGCTCCAGGCACACTGCAGCTGCGAAAGGCATCCCAAGGCGAGCGCAAAAGTGACACAACTTGGCTGCCACCACTGATATTTCCATGAGACCATCCCGAACCATAGGCTGATTTTCCTTCCTAGGGTTAAGGTTTCCGTTACGCCTAGGGTAAGGGTTCTATTAACCAGAAAGCCCTGAGTTCCAAGAACACAGCAGCTGCGAAGGACTACCCAAGAGGAGCGCAAAAGTACCACAACATGCCTGCCTCCACAGCTTATTCCTTGGGGACATGCCTAATTCCTGGCTGATTTGCCTTTCTCATCTTAGTGTTGGGGTTCGGCCTAGGGCTAGGATTTTTTTAACTAGGAAGCCCTGAGTTCCAGGCTTACTTCATCTGCCAAAGGCATCCCAAAGGGAGTGCAGAAGTGCCACAACATGGCTGCTTTCACGGCATTTCCCTTAGGAAGAACCCTAATACCCGGCTGATTTACCTTCCTAGGGTTACTGTTAGGCTTAGGCCTAGGACTTTTAAAACCAGGAAGCCCTGGGCTCCAGGCACATGCAGCTGTTAAAGGCATCCCAAGAGGGCCGCAGAAGTGACACAACTTGGCTGCCTCTGCTGCTATTCTCATGAGACCATCCCGAACCATAGGCTGATTTTCCTTCCTAGGGTTAAGGTTTGAGTTACGCCTAGGGTAAGGGTTCTATTAACCAGAAAGCACTGAGTTCCAAGAACACAGCAGCTGCGAAGGACTACCCAAGAGGAGCGCAAAAGTACCACAACATGCCTGCCTCCACAGCTTTTTCCTTGGGGACATGCCTAATTCCTGGCTGATTTGCCTTTCTCGTCTTAGGGTTGGGGTTCGGCCTAGGGCTAGGATTTTTAAAATCAGGAAGCCCTGAGTTCCAGGCACACTGGAGCTGTGAAAGGCATCCAAAAGGGAGTGCAAAAGTGTCACAACATGGCTGCTTTCACGGCTTTTTCATTGGCAAGAAGCCTAACACCAGGCTGATTTACCTTCCCAGGGTTACTGTAAGGCTTAGGCCTAGGGCTAGGATTTTTAAAACTAGGAAGGCCTTAGCTCCAGGCACACTGCAGCTGTTCAAGGCACCCCAAGGGGAGTACAAAAGTGCAACAACATGGCAGCTTTCACAGCTTTTTCCTTGGCACCATCCCTATACCTAGGCTGATTTATCTGCCTAGGGTTAGGGTTAGGGTTCAGCCTAGGGCTTGGAGTTTTTAACCAGGAAGCCCTGAGTTCCAGGGTTACTGCATCTGCCAAAGGCATCCCAAAGGGAGTGCAAAAGTGCCACAACATGGCTGCTTTCACGGCTTTTCCCTCAGGAAGAACCCTAATACCCGGCTGATTTACCTTCCTAGTGTTACTTTTAGGCTTAGGCCTAGGACTTTTAAAACCAGGAAGCCCTGGGCTCCAGGCACACTGCAGCTGCCATAGGCATCCCAAGGGGAGTACAAAAGTGACACAACTTGGCTGCCACCACTGATATTTCCATGAGACCATCCTGAACCATAGGCTGATTTTCCTTCCTAGGGTTAAGGTTTGAGTTACGCCTAGGGTAAGGGTTCTATTAACCAGAAAGCCCTGAGTTCCAAGAACACAGCAGCTGCGAAGGACTACCCAAGAGGAGCGCAAAAGTACCACAACATGCCTGCCTCCACAGCTTTTTCCTTGGGGACATGCCGAATTCCTGGCTGATTTGCCTTTCTCGTCTTAGGGTATGGGTTCGGCCTAGGGCTAGGATTTTTTTAACTAGGAAGCCCTGAGTTCCAAGCTTACTGCATCTGCCAAAGGCATCCCAAAGGGAGTGCAAAAGTACCACAACATGGCTGCTTTCACGGCTTTTTCCTTGGCAAGAAGCCTAACACCAGGCTGATTTCCCTTCCCAGGGTTACTGTTAGGCTTAGGCCTAGGACTTTTAAACCAGGAAGCGCTTAGCTCCAGGCTCACTGCAGCTGTTCAAGGCATCCCAAGGGGAGTACAAAAGTGCAACAACATGGCAGCTTTCACAGCTTTTTCCTTGGCACCATCCCTATACCTAGGCTGATTTATCTGCCTAGGGTTAGGGTTAGGCTTCAGCCTAGGGCTTGGATTTTTTTAACCAGGAAGCCCTGAGTTCCAGGCTTACTGCATCTGCCAAAGGCATCCCAAAGGGAATGCAGAAGTGCCACAACATGGCTGCTTTCACGGCTTTTCCCTTAGGAAGAACCCTAATACCCGGCTGATTTACCTTCCTAGGGTTACTGTTAGGCTTAGGCCTAGGACTTTTAAAACCAGGAAGCCCTGGGCTCCAGGCACACTGCAGCTGCGAAAGGCATCCCAAGAGGGCCGCAGAAGTGACACAACTTGGCTGCCTCTGCTGCTATTCTCATGAGACCATCCCGAACCATAGGCTGATTTTCCTTCCTAGGGTTAAGGTTTGAGTTACGCCTAGGGTAAGGGTTCTATTAACCAGAAAGCCCTGAGTTCCAAGAACACAGCAGCTGCGAAGGACTACCCAAGAGGAGTGCAAAAGTACCACAACATGCCTGCCTCCACAGCTTTTTCCTTGGGGACATGCCTAATTCCTGGCTGATTTGCCTTTCTCGTCTTAGGGTTGGGGTTCGGCCTAGGGCTAGGATTTTTAAAATCAGGAAGCCCTGAGTTCCAGGCACACTGGAGCTGTGAAAGGCATCCCAAAGGGAGTGCAGAAGTGCCACAACATGGCTGCTTTCACGGCTTTTTCCTTGGCAAGAAGCCTAACACCAGGCTGATTTCCATTCCCAGGGTTACTGTAAGGCTTAGGCCTAGGGCTAGGATTTTTAAAACTAGGAAGCCCTTCGTTTCAGGCACACTGCAGCTGTTCAAGGCATCCCAAGAGGAGTACAAAAGTGCAACAACATGGCAGCTTTCACAGCTTTTTCCTTGGCACCATCCCTATACCTAGGCTGATTTATCTGCCTAGGGTTAGGGTTAATGTTCAGCCTAGGGCTTGGAGTTTTTAACCAGGAAGCCCTGAGTTCCAGGCTTACTGCATCTGCCAAAGGCATCCCAAAGGGAGTGCAAAAGTGCCACAACATGGCTGCTTTCACGGCTTTTCCCTTAGGAAGAACCCTAATACCCGGCTGATTTACCTTCCTAGGGTTACTGCTAGGCTTAGGACTAGGACTTTTAAAACCAGTAAGCCCTGGGCTCCAGGCACAAGGCAGCTGCGAAAGGCATCCCAAGGCGAGCGCAAAAGTGACACAACTTGGCTGCCACCACTGATATTTCCATGAGACCATCCCGAACCATAGGCTGATTTTCCTTCCTAGGGTTAAGGTTTGAGTTACGCCTAGGGTAAGGGTTCTATTAAGCAGAAAGCCCTGAGTTCCAAGAACACAGCAGCTGCGAAGGACTACCCAAGAGGAGCGCAAAAGTACCACAACATGCCTGCCTCCACAGCTTTTTCCTTGGGGACATCCCTAATTCCTGGCTGATTTGCCTTTCTCGTCTTAGGGTATGGGTTCGGCCTAGGGCTAGGATTTTTTTAACTAGGAAGCCCTGAGTTCCAAGCTTACTGCATCTGCCAAAGGTATACGAAAAGGGAGTGCAAAAGTGCCACAACATGGCTGCTTTCACGGCTTTTTCCTTGGCAAGAAGCCAAACACCAGGCTGATTTCCCTTCCCAGGGTTACTGTTAGGCTTAGGCCTAGGGCTAGGATTTTTAAAACTAGGAAGCCCTTAGCTCCAGGCACACTGCAGCTGTTCAAGGCATCCCAAGGGGAGTACAAAAGTCAAACAACATGGCAGCTTTCACAGCTTTTTCCTTGGCACCATCCCTATACCTAGGCTGATTTATCTGCCTAGGGTTAGGGTTAGGGTTCAGCCTAGGGCTTGGAGATTTTAACCAGGAAGCCCTGAGTTCCAGGCTTACTGCATCTGCCAAAGGCATCCCACAGGCAGTGCAGAAGTGCCACAACATGGCTGCTTTCACAGCTTTTCCCTTAGGAAGAACCCTAATACCCGGCTGATTTACCTTCCTAGGGTTACTGTTAGGCTTAGGCCTAGGACTTTTAAAACCAGGAAGCCCTGGGCTCCAGGCACACTGCAGCTGCGAAAGGCATCCCAAGGGGAACATATAAGTGACACAACTTGGCTGCCACCACTGATATTTCCATGAGACCATCCCGAACCATAGGCTGATTTTCCTTCCTAGGGTTAAGGTTTGAGTTACGCCTAGGGTAAGGGTTCTATTAACCAGAAAGCCCTGAGTTCCAAGAACACAGCAGCTGCGAAGGACTACCCAAGAAGAGCGCAAAAGTACCACAACATGCCTGCCTCCACAGCTTTTTCCTTGGGGACATGCCAAATTCCTGGCTGATTTGCCTTTCTCGTCTAGGGTTGGGGTTCGGCCTAGGGCTAGGACTTTTAAAATCAGGAAGCCCTGAGTTCCAGGCAAACTGGAGCTGTGAAAGGCATCCAAAAGGGAGTGCAAAAGTGCCACAACATGGCTGCTTTCACGGCTTTTCCCTTAGGAAGAACCCTAATACCCGGCTGATTTACCTTCCTAGGGTTACTGCTAGGCTTAGGCCTAGGACTTTTAAAACCAGTAAGCCCTGGGCTCCAGGCACACTGCAGCTGCGAAAGGCATCCCAAGGCGAGCGCAAAACTGACACAACTTGGCTGCCACCACTGATATTTCCATGAGACCATCCCGAACCCTAGGCTGATTTTCCTTCCTAGGGTTAAGGTTTGAGTTACGCCTAGGGTAAGGGTTCTATTAACCAGAAAGCCCTGAGTTCCAAGAACACAGCAGCTGCGAAGGACTAGCCAAGAAGAGCGCAAAAGTACCACAACATGCCTGCCTCCACAGCTTTTTCCTTGGGGACATGCCTACTTCTTGGCTGATTTGCCTTTCTCGTCTTAGGGTTGGGGTTCGGCCTAGGGCTAGGATTTTTTTAACTAGGAAGCCCTGAGTTCCAGGGTTACTGCATCTGCCAAAGGTATACGAAAAGGGAGTGCAGAAGTGCCACAACATGGCTGCTTTCACGGCTTTTCCCTTAGGAAGAACCCTGATACCCGGCTGATTTACCTTCCTAGGGTTACTGTTAGGCTTAGGCCTAGGACTTTTAAACCAGGAAGCGCTTAGCTCCAGGCTCACTGCAGCTGTTCAAGGCATCCCAAGGGGAGTACAAAAGTGCAACAACATGGCAGCTTTCACAGCTTTTTCCTTGGCACCATCCCTATACCTAGGCTGATTTATCTGCCTAGGGTTAGGGTTAGGCTTCAGCCTAGGGCTTGGATTTTTTTAACCAGGAAGCCCTGAGTTCCAGGCTTACTGCATCTGCCAAAGGCATCCCAAAGGGAATGCAGAAGTGCCACAACATGGCTGCTTTCACGGCTTTTCCCTTAGGAAGAACCCTAATACCCGGCTGATTTACCTTCCTAGGGTTACTGTTAGGCTTAGGCCTAGGACTTTTAAAACCAGGAAGCCCTGGGCTCCAGGCACACTGCAGCTGCGAAAGGCATCCCAAGAGGGCCGCAGAAGTGACACAACTTGGCTGCCTCTGCTGCTATTCTCATGAGACCATCCCGAACCATAGGCTGATTTTCCTTCCTAGGGTTAAGGTTTGAGTTACGCCTAGGGTAAGGGTTCTATTAACCAGAAAGCCCTGAGTTCCAAGAACACAGCAGCTGCGAAGGACTACCCAAGAGGAGTGCAAAAGTACCACAACATGCCTGCCTCCACAGCTTTTTCCTTGGGGACATGCCTAATTCCTGGCTGATTTGCCTTTCTCGTCTTAGGGTTGGGGTTCGGCCTAGGGCTAGGATTTTTAAAATCAGGAAGCCCTGAGTTCCAGGCACACTGGAGCTGTGAAAGGCATCCCAAAGGGAGTGCAGAAGTGCCACAACATGGCTGCTTTCACGGCTTTTTCCTTGGCAAGAAGCCTAACACCAGGCTGATTTCCATTCCCAGGGTTACTGTAAGGCTTAGGCCTAGGGCTAGGATTTTTAAAACTAGGAAGCCCTTCGTTTCAGGCACACTGCAGCTGTTCAAGGCATCCCAAGAGGAGTACAAAAGTGCAACAACATGGCAGCTTTCACAGCTTTTTCCTTGGCACCATCCCTATACCTAGGCTGATTTATCTGCCTAGGGTTAGGGTTAATGTTCAGCCTAGGGCTTGGAGTTTTTAACCAGGAAGCCCTGAGTTCCAGGCTTACTGCATCTGCCAAAGGCATCCCAAAGGGAGTGCAAAAGTGCCACAACATGGCTGCTTTCACGGCTTTTCCCTTAGGAAGAACCCTAATACCCGGCTGATTTACCTTCCTAGGGTTACTGCTAGGCTTAGGACTAGGACTTTTAAAACCAGTAAGCCCTGGGCTCCAGGCACAAGGCAGCTGCGAAAGGCATCCCAAGGCGAGCGCAAAAGTGACACAACTTGGCTGCCACCACTGATATTTCCATGAGACCATCCCGAACCATAGGCTGATTTTCCTTCCTAGGGTTAAGGTTTGAGTTACGCCTAGGGTAAGGGTTCTATTAAGCAGAAAGCCCTGAGTTCCAAGAACACAGCAGCTGCGAAGGACTACCCAAGAGGAGCGCAAAAGTACCACAACATGCCTGCCTCCACAGCTTTTTCCTTGGGGACATCCCTAATTCCTGGCTGATTTGCCTTTCTCGTCTTAGGGTATGGGTTCGGCCTAGGGCTAGGATTTTTTTAACTAGGAAGCCCTGAGTTCCAAGCTTACTGCATCTGCCAAAGGTATACGAAAAGGGAGTGCAAAAGTGCCACAACATGGCTGCTTTCACGGCTTTTTCCTTGGCAAGAAGCCAAACACCAGGCTGATTTCCCTTCGCAGGGTTACTGTTAGGCTTAGGCCTAGGGCTAGGATTTTTAAAACTAGGAAGCCCTTAGCTCCAGGCACACTGCAGCTGTTCAAGGCATCCCAAGGGGAGTACAAAAGTCAAACAACATGGCAGCTTTCACAGCTTTTTCCTTGGCACCATCCCTATACCTAGGCTGATTTATCTGCCTAGGGTTAGGGTTAGGGTTCAGCCTAGGGCTTGGAGATTTTAACCAGGAAGCCCTGAGTTCCAGGCTTACTGCATCTGCCAAAGGCATCCCACAGGCAGTGCAGAAGTGCCACAACATGGCTGCTTTCACAGCTTTTCCCTTAGGAAGAACCCTAATACCCGGCTGATTTACCTTCCTAGGGTTACTGTTAGGCTTAGGCCTAGGACTTTTAAAACCAGGAAGCCCTGGGCTCCAGGCACACTGCAGCTGCGAAAGGCATCCCAAGGGGAACATATAAGTGACACAACTTGGCTGCCACCACTGATATTTCCATGAGACCATCCCGAACCATAGGCTGATTTTCCTTCCTAGGGTTAAGGTTTGAGTTACGCCTAGGGTAAGGGTTCTATTAACCAGAAAGCCCTGAGTTCCAAGAACACAGCAGCTGCGAAGGACTACCCAAGAAGAGCGCAAAAGTACCACAACATGCCTGCCTCCACAGCTTTTTCCTTGGGGACATGCCGAATTCCTGGCTGATTTGCCTTTCTCGTCTAGGGTTGGGGTTCGGCCTAGGGCTAGGACTTTTAAAATCAGGAAGCCCTGAGTTCCAGGCAAACTGGAGCTGTGAAAGGCATCCAAAAGGGAGTGCAAAAGTGCCACAACATGGCTGCTTTCACGGCTTTTTCCTTGGCAAGAAGCCTAACACCAGGCTGATTTCCCTTCCCAGGGTTACTGTTAGGCTTAGGCCTAGGGCTAGGATTTTTAAAACTAGGAAGCCCTTAGCTCCAGGCACACTGCAGCTGTTCAAGGCATCCCAAGGGGAGTACAAAAGTGCAACAACATGGCAGCTTTCACAGCTTTTTCCTTGGCACCATCCCTATACCTAGGCTGATTTATCTGCCTAGGGTTAGGGTTAGGCTTCAGCCTAGGGCTTGGAGTTTTTTAACCAGGAAGCCCTGAGTTCCAGGCTTACTGCATCTGCCAAAGGCATCCCAAAGGGAGTGCAGAAGTGCCACAACGAGGCTGCTTTCACGGCTTTTCCCTTAGAAAGAACCCTAATACCCGGCTGATTTACCTTCCTAGAGTTACTGTTAGGCTTAGGCTTAGGACTTTTAAAACCAGGAAGCCCTGGGCTCCAGGCACATGTACCTGTTTAAGTCATCCCAAGAGGTACGCAGAAGTGACACAACTTGGCTGCCTCTGCTGCTATTCTCATGAGACCATCCCGAACCATAGGCTGATTTTCCTTCCTAGGATTAAGGTTTGAGTTACGCCTAGGGTAAGGGTTCTATTAACCAGAAAGCCCTGAGTTCCAAGAACACAGCAGCTGCGAAGGACTACCCAAGAAGAGCGCAAAAGTACCACAATATGCCTGCCTCCACAGCTTTTTCCTTGGGGACATGCCTAATTCCTGGCTGATTTGCCTTTCTCGTCTTAGGGTTGGGGTTCGGCCTAGGGCTAGGATTGTTAAAATCAGGAAGCCCTTAGTTCCAGGCACACTTCAGCTGTTCAAGGCATCCAAAAGTTAGTGCAAAAGTGCCACAACATGGCTGCTTTCACGGGTTTTTCCTTGGCAAGAAGCCTAACACCAGGCTGATTTAGTTTCCCTGGGTTACTGTAAGGCTTAGGCCTAGGGCTAGGATTTTTAAAACTAGGAAGCCCTTAGCTCCAGGCACACTGCAGCTGTTCAAGGCATCCCAAGGGGAGTACAAAAGTGCAACAACATGGCAGCTTTCAAAGCGTTTTTCTTGGCACCATCCCTATACCTAGGCTGATTTATCTGCCTAGGGTTAGGGTTAGGGTTCAGGCTAGGGCTTGGAGTTTTTTAACTAGGAAGCCCTGAGTTCCAGGCTTACTGCATCTGCCAAAGGCATCCCAAAGGGAGTGCAAAAGTGCCACAACATGGCTGCTTTCACGGCTTTTCCATTAGGAAGAACCCTAATACCCGGCTGATTTACCTTCCTAGGGTTACTGTTAGGCTTAGGCCTAGGACTTTTAAAACCAGGAAGCCCTGGGCTCCAGGCACACTGCAGCTGCGAAAGGCATCCCAAGGGGAACACATAAGTGACACAACTTGGCTGCCACCACTGATATTTCCATGAGACCATCCCGAACCATAGGCTGATTTTCCTTCCTAGGGTTAAGGTTTGAGTTACGCCTAGGGTAAGGGTTCTATTAACCAGAAAGCCCTGAGTTCCAAGAACACAGCAGCTGCGAAGGACTACCCAAGAAGAGCGCAAAAGTACCACAACATGCCTGCCTCCACAGCTTTTTCCTTGGGGACATGCCTAATTCCTGGCTGATTTGCCTTTCTCGTCTTAGGGTTGGGGTTCGGCCTAGGGCTAGGACTTTTAAAATCAGGAAGCCCTGAGTTCCAGGCACACTGGAGCTGTGAAAGGCATCCAAAAGGGAGTGCAAAAGTGCCACAACATGGCTGCTTTCACGGCTTTTTCCTTGGCAAGAAGCCTAACACCAGGCTGATTTCCCTTCCCAGGGTTACTGTAAGGCTTAGGCCTAGGGCTAGGATTTTTAAAACTAGGAAGCCCTTAGCTCCAGGCACACTGCAGCTGTTCAAGGCATCCCAAGGGGAGTACAAAAGTGCAACAACATGGCAGCTTTCACAGCTTTTTCCTTGGCACCATCCCTATACCTAGGCTGATTTATCTGCCTAGGGTTAGGGTTAGGCTTCAGCCTAGGGCTTGGAGTTTTTTAACTACGAAGCCCTGAGTTCCAGGCTTACTGCATCTGCCAAAGGCATCCCAAAGGGAGTGCAGAAGTGCCACATCATGGCTGCTTTCACGGCTTTTCCCTTAGGAAGAACCCTAATACCCGGCTGATTTACCTTCCTAGGGTTACTGTTAGGCTTAGGCCTAGGACTTTTAAAACCAGGAAGCCCTGGGCTCCAGGCACAAGGCAGCTGCGAAAGGCATCCCAAGGCGAGCGCAAAAGTGACACAACTTGGCTGCCACCTCTGATATTTCCATGAGACCATCCCGAACCATAGTCTGATTTTCCTTCCTAGGGTTAAGGTTTGAGTTACGCCTAGGGTAAGGGTTCTATTAACCAGAAAGCCCTGAGTTCCAAGAACACAGCAGCTGCGAAGGACTTCCCAAGAAGAGCGCAAAAGTACCACAACATGCCTGCCTCCACAGCTTTTTCCTTGGGGACATGCCTAATTCCTGGCTGATTTGCCTTTCTCGTCTTAGGGTTGGGGTTCGGCCTCGGGCAAGGATTTTTAAAATCAGGAAGCCCTGAGTTCCAGGGTTACTGCATCTGCCAAAGGCATCCCAAAGGGAGTGCAGAAGTGCCCCAAAATGGCTGATTTCACGGCTTTTCCCTTAGGAAGAACCCTAATACCCGGCTGATTTACCTTCCTAGGGTTACTGTTAGGCTTAGGCCTAGGACTTTTAAAACCAGGAAGCCCTGGGCTCCAGGCACATGCAGCTGTTAAAGGCATCCCAAGAGGGCCGCAGAAGTGACACAACTTGTCTGCCTCTGCTGCTATTCTCATGAGACCATCCCGAACCATAGGCTGATTTTCCTTCCTAGGATTAAGGTTTGAGTTACACCTAGGGTAAGGGTTCTATTAACCAGAAAGCCCTGAGTTCCCAGAACACCGCCGCTGCGAAGGACTACCCAAGAAGAGCGCAAAAGTACCACAACATGCCTGCCTCCACAGCTTTTTCCTTGGGGACATGCCTAATTCCTGGCTGATTTGCCTTTTTCATCTTAGGGTTGGGGTTCGGCCTAGGGCTAGGACTTTTAAAATCAGGTAGCCCTGAGTTCCAGGCACACTGGAGCTGTGAAAGGCATCCCAAAGGGAGTGCAAAAGTGCCACAACATGGCTGCTTTCACGACTTTTTCTTTGGCAAGAAGCCTAACACCAGGCTGATTTCCCTTCCCAGGGTTACTGTAAGGCTTAGGCCTAGGGCTAGGATTTTGAAAGTTAGGAAGCCCTTAGCTCCAGGCACACTGCAGCTGTTCAAGGCATCCCAAGGGGAGTACAAAAGTGCAACAACATGGCAGCTTTCACAGCTTTTTCCTTGGCACCATCCCTATACCTAGGCTGATTTATCTGCCTAGGGTTAGGGTTAGGGTTCAGCCTAGGGCTTGGAGTTTTTTAACCAGGAAGCCCTGAGTTCCAGGCTTACTGCATCTGCCAAAGGCATCCCAAAGGGAGTGCAAAAGTGTCACAACATGGCTGCTTTCACGGCTTTTCCCTTGGGAAGAACCCTAATACCCGGCTGATTTACCTTCCTAGGGTTACTGTTAGGCTTAGGCCTAGGACTTTTAAAACCAGGAAGCCCTGGGCTCCAGGCACATGCAGCTGTTAAAGGCATCCCAAGAGGGCCGCAGAAGTGACACAACTTGGCTGCCTCTGCTGCTATTCTCATGAGACCATCCCGAACCATAGGCTGATTTTCCTTCCTAGGGTTAAGGTTTGAGTTACACCTAGGGTAAGGGTTCTCTTAACCAGAAAGCCCTGAGTTCCAAGAACACAGCAGCTGCAAAGGACTACCCAAGAAGAGTGCAAAAGTACCACAACATGCCTGCCTCCACAGCTTTTTCCTTGGGGACATCCCTAATTCCTGGCTGATTTGCCTTTCTCGTCTTAAGGTTGGGGTTCGGCCTAGGGTTAGGATTTCTTTAACTAGGAAGCCCTGAGTTCCAGGCTTACTGCATCTGCCAAAGGCATCCCAAAGGGAGTGCAGAAGTGCCACAAGGAGGTTGCTTTCACGGATTTTCCCTTAGGAAGAACCCTAATACCCGGCTGATTTACCTTCCTATGGTTACTGTTAGGCTTAGGCCTAGGAGTTTTAAAACTAGGAAACCCTGGGCTCCAGGCACACTGCAGCTGCGAAAGGCATCCCAAGGGGAGCGCAAAAGTTACACAACTTGGCTGTCACCACTGATATTTCCATGAGACCATCCCGAACCATAGGCTGATTTTCCTTCCTAGGGTTAAGGTTTGAGTTACGCCTAGGGCAAGGGTTCTATTAACCAGAAAGCCCTGAGTTCCAAGAACACAGCAGCTGCGAAGGACTTCCCAAGAAGAGCGCAAAAGTACCACAACATGCCTGCCTCCACAGCTTTTTCCTTGGGGACATCCCTAATTCCTGGCTGATTTGCCTTTCTCGTCTTAGGGTTGGAGTTCGGCCTAGGGCTAGGATTTTTAAAATCAGGAAGCCCTGTGTTCCAGGCACACTGGAGCTGTGAAAGGCATCCAAAAGTGAGTGCAAAAGTGCCACAACATGGCTGCTTTCACAGCTTTTTCCTTGGCAAGAAGCCTAACACCAGGCTGATTTCCCTTCCCAGGGTTACTGTTAGGCTTAGGCCTAGGGCTAGGATTTTTAAAACTAGGAAGCCCTTAGCTCCAGGCACACTGCAGCTGTTTAAGGCATCCCAAGGGGAGTACAAAAGTGCAACAACATGGCAGCTTTCACAGCGTTTTCCTTGGCACCATCCCTATACCTAGGCTGATTTATCTACCTAGGGTTAGGGTTGGGCTTCAGCCTAGGGCGTGGAGTTTTTTAACCAGGAAGCCCTGAGTTCCAGGCTTACTGCATCTGCCAAAGGCATCCCAAAGGGAGTGCAGAAGTGCCACAACATGGCTTTTCCCTTAGGAAGAACCCTAATACCCGGCTGATTTACCTTCCTAGGGTTACTGTTAGGCTTAGGCCTAGGACTTTTAAAACCAGGAAGCCCTGGGCTCCAGGCACATGCAGCTGTTAAAGGCATCCCAAGAGGACCGCAGAAGTGACACAAGTTGGCTGCCTCTGCTGCTATTCTCATGTGACCATCCCGAACCATAGGCTGATTTTCCTTCCTAGGGTTAAGGTTTGAGTTACGCCTAGGGTAAGGGTTCTATTAACCAGAAAGCCCTGAGTTCCAAGAACACAGCAGCTGCGAAGGACTACCCAAGAAGAGCGCAAAAGTACCACAACATGCCTGCCTCCACAGCTTTTTCCTTGGGGACATGCCTAATTCCTGGCTGATTTGCCTTTCTCGTCTTAGGGTTGGGGTTCGGCCTAGGGCTAGGATTTTTAAAATCAGGAAGCCCTGAGTTCCAGGCACACTGGAGCTGTGAAAGGCATCCCAAAGGGAGTGCAGAAGTGCCACAACATGGCTGCTTTCACGGCTTTTTCCTTGGCAAGAAGCCTAACACCAGGCTGATTTCCTTTCCCAGGGTTACAGTAAGGCTTAGGCCTAGGGCTAGGATTTTTAAAACTAGGAAGCCCTTAGCTCCAGGCACACTGCAGCTGTTCAAGGCATCCCAAGGGGAGTACAAAAGTGCAACAACATGGCAGCTTTCACAGCGTTTTCCTTGGCACCATCCCTATGCCTAGACAGATTTATCTGCCTAGGGTTAGGGTTAGGGTTCAGCCTAGGGCTTGTAGTTTTTTAACTACGAAGCCCTGAGTTCCAGGCTTACTGCATCTGCCAAAGGCATCCAAAAGGGAGTGCAGAAGTGCCACAACATGGCTGCTTTCACGGCTTTTCCCTTAGGAAGAACCCTAATACCCGGCTGATTTACCTTCCTAGGGTTACTGTTAGGCTTAGGCCTAGGACTTTTAAAACCAGGAAGCCCTGGGCTCCAGGCACACTGCAGCTGCAAAAGGCATCCCAAGGGGAACACATAAGTGACACAACTTGGCTGCCACCACTGATATTTCCATGAGACCATCCCGAACCATAGGCTGATTTTCCTTCCTAGGGTTAAGGTTTGAGTTACGCCTAGGGTAAGGGTTCTATTAACCAGAAAGCCCTGAGTTCCAAGAACACAGCAGCTGCGAAGGACTACCCAAGAAGAGCGCAAAAATACCACAACATGCCTGCCTCCACAGCTTTTTCCTTGGGGACATGCCGAATTCCTGGCTGATTTGCCTTTCTCGTCTTAGGGTTGGAGTTCGGCCTAGGGCTAGGAGTTTTAAAATCAGGAAGCCCTGAGTTCCAGGCACACTGGAGCTGTGAAAGGCATCCAAAAGGGAGTGCAAAGGTGCCACAACATGGCTGCTTTCACGGCTTTTTCCTTGGCAAGAAGCCTAACACCAGGCTGATTTACCTTCCCAGGGTTACTGTAAGGCTTAGGCCTAGGGCTAGGATTTTTAAAACTAGGAAGCCCTTAGCTCCAGGCACACTGCAGCTGTTCAAGGCATCCCAAGGGGAGTACACAAGTGCAACAACATGGCAGCTTTCACAGCTTTTTCCTTGGCACCATCCCTATACCTCGGCTGATTTATCTGCCTAGGGTTAGGGTTAGGCTTCAGCCTAGGTCTTGGAGTTTTTAACCAGGAAGCCCTGAGTTCCAGGCTTACTGCATCTGCCAAAGGCATCCCAAAGGGAGTGCAAAAGTGCCACAACATGGCTGCTTTCACGGCTTTTCCCTTAGGAAGAACCCTAATACCCGGCTGATTTACCTTCCTAGAGTTACTGTTAGGCTTAGGCCTAGGACTTTTAAAACCAGGAAGCCCTGGGCTCCAGGCACACTGCAGCTGCGAAAGGCATCCCAAGGGGAGCGCAAAAGTGACACAACTTGGCTGCCACCCCTTATATTTTCATGAGGCCATCCCGAACCATAGGCTGATTTTCCTTCCTAGGGTTAAGGTTTGAGTTACGCCTAGGGTAAGGGTTGTATTAACCAGAAAGCCCTGAGTTCCAAGAACACAGCAGCTGTGAAGGACTACCCAAGAAGAGTGCAAAAGTACCACACCATGCCTGCCTCCACAGCTTTTTCCTTGGGGACATGCCTAATTCCTGGCTGATTTGCCTTTCTCGTCTTAGGGTTGGGGTTCGGCCTAGGGCTTGAGTTTTTTAACTAGGAATCCCTGAGTTCCAGGGTTACTGCATCTGCCAAAGGCATCCCAAAGGGAGTGCAGAAGTGCCACAACATGGCTGCTTTCACGGCTTTTCCCTTAGGAAGAACCCTAATACCCGGCTGATTTACCTTCCTAGGGTTACTGTTAGGCTTAGTCCTAGGACTTTTAAAACCAGGAAGCCCTGGGCTCCAGGCACACTGCAGCTGCGAAAGGCATCCCAAGGGGAACACATAAGTGACACAACTTGGCTGCCACCACTGATATTTCCATGAGACCATCCCGAACCATAGGCTGATTTTCCTTCCTAGGGTTAAGGTTTGAGTTACGCCTAGGGTAAGGGTTCTATTAACCAGAAAGCCCTGAGTTCCAAGAACACAGCAGCTGCGAAGGACTACCCAAGAAGAGCGCAAAAGTACCACAACATGCCTGCCTCCACAGCTTTTTCCTTGGGGACATGCCTAATTCCTGGCTGATTTGCCTTTCTCGTCTTAGGGTTGGGGTTCGGCCTAGGGCTAGGAGTTTTAAAATCAGGAAGCCCTGAGTTCCAGGCACACTGGAGCTGTGAAAGGCATCCAAAAGGGAGTGCAAAGGTGCCACAACATGGCTGCTTTCACGGCTTTTTCCTTGGCAAGAAGCCTAACACCAGGCTGATTTACCTTCCCAGGGTTACTGTAAGGCTTAGGCCTAGGGCTAGGATTTTTAAAACTAGGAAGCCCTTAGCTCCAGGCACACTGCAGCTGTTCAAGGCATCCCAAGGGGAGTACACAAGTGCAACAACATGGCAGCTTTCACAGCTTTTTCCTTGGCACCATCCCTATAGCTAGGCTGATTTATCTGCCTAGGGTTAGGGTTAGGCTTCAGCCTAGGTCTTGGAGTTTTTAACCAGGAAGCCCTGAGTTCCAGGCTTACTGCATCTGCCAAAGGCATCCCAAAGGGAGTGCAAAAGTGCCACAACATGGCTGCTTTCACGGCTTTTCCCTTAGGAAGAACCCTAATACCCGGCTGATTTACCTTCCTAGAGTTACTGTTAGGCTTAGGCCTAGGACTTTTAAAACCAGGAAGCCCTGGGCTCCAGGCACACTGCAGCTGCGAAAGGCATCCCAAGGCGAGCGCAAAAGTGACACAACTTGGCTGCCACCCCTTATATTTCCATGAGGCCATCCCGAACCATAGGCTGATTTTCCTTCCTAGGGTTAAGGTTTGAGTTACGCCTAGGGTAAGGGTTGTATTAACCAGAAAGCCCTGAGTTCCAAGAACACAGCAGCTGCGAAGGACTACCCAAGAAGAGTGCAAAAGTACCACACCATGCCTGCCTCCACAGCTTTTTCCTTGGGGACATGCCTAATTCCTGGCTGATTTGCCTTTCTCGTCTTAGGGTTGGGGTTCGGCCTAGGGCTTGGAGTTTTTTAACCAGGAAGCCCTGAGTTCCAGGCTTACTGCATCTGCCAAAGGCATCCCAAAGGGAGTGCAAAAGTGCCACAACATGGCTGCTTTCACGGCTTTTCCCTTAGGAAGAGCCCTAAAACCCGGCTGATTTACCTTCCTAGGGTTACTGTTAGGCTTAGGCCTAGGACTTTTAAAACCAGGAAGCCCTGGGCTCCAGGCACACTGCAGCTGCGAAAGGCATCCCAAGGGGAACACATAAGTGACACAACTTGGCTGCCACCACTGATATTTCCATTAGACCATCCCGAACCATAGGCTGATTTTCCTTCCTAGGGTTAAGGTTTGAGTTACGCCTAGGGTAAGGGTTCTATTAACCAGAAAGCCCTGAGTTCCAAGAACACAGCAGCTGCGAAGGACTACCCAAGAAGAGCGCAAAAGTACCACAACATGCCTACCTCCACAGCTTTTTCCTTGGGGACATGCCTAATTCCTGGCTGATTTGCCTTTCTCGTCTTAGGGTTGGGGTTCGGCCTAGGGCTAGGATTTTTAAAATCAGGAAGCCCTGAGTTCCAGGCTTACTTCATCTGCCAAAGGCATCCCAAAGGGAGTGCAGAAGTGCCACAACATGGCTGCTTTCACAGCTATTCCCTTAGGAAGAACCCTAATACCCGGCTGATTTACCTTCCTAGGGTAACTGTTAGGCTTAGGCCGAGGACTTTTAAAACCAGGAAGCCCTGGGCTCCAGGCACATGCAGCTGTTAAAGGCATCCCAAGAGGGCCGCAGAAGTGACAAAACTTGTCTGCCTCTGCTGCTATTCTCATGAGACCATCCCGCACCATAGGCTGATTTTCCTTCCTAGGGTTAAGGTTTGAGTTACGCCTAGGGTAAGTGTTCTATTAACCAGAAAGCCCTGAGTTCCAAGAACACAGCAGCTGCGAAGGACTACCCAAGAAGAGCGCAAAAGTACCACAACATGCCTGCCTCCACAGCTTTTTCCTTGGGGACATCCCTAATTCCTGGCTGATTTGCCTTTCTCGTCTTAGGGTTGGAGTTCGGCCTAGGGCTAGGATTTTAAAAATCAGGAAGCCCTGAGTTCCAGGCACACTGGAGCTGTGAAAGGCATCCAAAAGGGAGTGCAAAAGTGCCACAACATGGATGCTTTCATGGCTTTTTCCTTGGCAAGAAGCCTAACACCAGGCTGATTTCCCTTCACAGGGTTACTGTAAGGCTTAGGCCTAGGGCTAGGATTTTTAAAACTAGGAAGCCCTTAGCTCCAGGCACACTGCAGCTGTTCAAGGCATCCCAAGGGGAGTACAAAAGTGCAACAACATGGCAGCTTTCACAGCTTTTTCCTTGGCACCATCCCTATACCTAGGCTGATTTATCTGCCTAGGGTTAGGGTTAGGGTTCAGCCTAGGGCTTGGAGTTTTTTAACCAGGAAGCCCTGAGTTCCAGGCTTACTGCATCTGCCAAAGGCATCCCAAAGGGAGTGCAGAAGTGCCACAACATGGCTGCTTTCACGGCTTTTCCCTTAGGAAGAACCCTAATACCAGGCTGCTTTACCTTCCTAGAGTTACTGTTAGGCTTAGGCCTAGGACTTTTAAAACCAGGAAGCCCTGGGCTCCAGGCACATGCAGCTGTTAAAGGCATCCCAAGTCAGCAGCAGAAGTGACACAACTTGGCTGCCTGTGCTGCTATTCTCATGAGACCATCCCGAACCATAGGCTGATTTTCCTTCCTAGGGTTAAGGTTTGAGTTACGCCTAGGGTAAGGGTTCTATTAACCAGAAAGCCCTGAGTTCCAAGAACACAGCAGCTGCGAAGGACTTCCCAAGAAGAGCGCAAAAGTACCACAACATGCCTGCCTCCACAGCTTTTTCCTTGGGGACATGCCTAATTCCTGGCTGATTTGCCTTTCTCGTCTTAGGGTTGGAGTTCGGTCTAGGGCTAGGATTTTTAAAATCAGGAAGCCCTGTGTTCCAGGCACACTGGAGCTGTGAAAGGCATCCAAAAGGGAGTGCAAAAGTGCCACAACATGGCTGCTTTCAGGGCTTTTTCCTTGGCAAGAAGCCTAACACCAGGCTGATTTACCTTCCCAGGGTTACTGTAAGGCTTAGGCCTAGGGCTAGGACTTTTAAAACCAGGAAGCCCTTAGCTCCAGGCACACTGCAGCTGTTCAAGGCATCCCAAGGGGAGTACAAAAGTGCAACAACATGGCAGCTTTCACAGCTTTTTCCTTGGCACCATCCCTATACCTAGGCTGATTTATCTGCCTAGGGTTAGGGTTAGGCTTCAGCCTAGGGCTTGGAGTTTTTTACCCAGGAAGCCCTGAGTTCCAGGCTTACTGCATCTGCCAAAGGCATCCCAAAGGGAGTGCAGAAGTGCCACAACATGGCTTTTCCCTTAGGAGGAACCCTAATACCCGGCTGATTTACCTTCCTATGGTTACTGTTAGGCTTAGGCCGAGGACTTTTAAAACCAGGAAGCCCTGGGCTCCAGGCACATGCAGCTGTTAAAGGCATCCCAAGAGGGCCGCAGAAGTGACACAACTTGGCTGCCTCTGCTGCTATTCTCATGAGACCATCCCGAACCATAGGCTGATTTTCCTTCCTAGGGTTAAGGTTTGAGTTACGCCTAGGGTAAGGGTTCTATTAACCAGAAAGCCCTGAGTTCCAAGAACACAGCAGCTGCGAAGGACTACCCAAGAAGAGCGCAAAAGTACCACAACATGCCTGCCTCCACAGCTTTTTCCTTGGGGACATGCCTAATTCCTGGCTGATTTGCCTTTCTCGTCTTAGGGTTGGGGTTCGGCCTAGGGCTAGGATTTTTAAAATCAGGAAGCCCTGAGTTCCAGGCACACTGGAGCTGTGAAAGGCATCCCAAAGGGAGTGCAGAAGTGCCACAACATGGCTGCTTTCACGGCTTTTTCCTTGGCAAGAAGCCTAACACCAGGCTGATTTACTTTCCCAGGGTTACTGTAAGGCTTAGGCCTAGGGCTAGGATTTTTAAAACTAGGAAGCCCTTAGCTCCAGGCACACTGCAGCTGTTCAAGGCATCCCAAGGGGAGTACAAAAGTGCAACAACATGGCAGCTTTCACAGCTTTTTCCTTGGCACCATCCCTATACCTAGGCTGATTTATCTGCCTAGGGTTAGGGTTAGGCTTCAGCCTAGGGCTTGGAGTTTTTTAACTACGAAGCCCTGAGTTCCAGGCTTACTGCATCTGCCAAAGGCATCCCAAAGGGAGTGCAGAAGTGCCACAACATGGCTGCTTTCACGGCTTTTCCCTTAGGAAGAACCCTAATACCCGGCTGATTTACCTTCCTAGGGTTACTGTTAGGCTTAGGCCTAGGACTTTTAAAACCAGGAAGCCCTGGGCTCCAGGCACACTGCAGCTGCGAAAGGCATCCTAAGGGGAACACATAAGTGACACAACTTGGCTGCCACCACTGATATTTCCATGAGACCATCCCGAACCATAGGCTGATTTTCCTTCCTAGGGTTAAGGTTTGAGTTACGCCTAGGGTAAGGGTTCTATTAACCAGAAAGCCCTGAGTTCCAAGAACACAGCAGCTGCGAAGGACTTCCCAAGAAGAGCGCAAAAGTACCACAACATGCCTGCCTCCACAGCTTTTTCCTTGGGGACATGCCTAATTCCTGGCTGATTTGCCTTTCTCGTCTTAGGGTTGGGGTTCGGCCTAGGGCTAGGATTTTTAAAATCAGGAAGCCCTGAGTTCCAGGCACACTGGAGCTGTGAAAGGCATCCCAAAGGGAGTGCAGAAGTGCCACAACATGGCTGCTTTCACGGCTTTTTCCTTGGCAAGAAGCCTAACACCAGGCTGATTTACTTTCCCAGTGTTACTGTAAGGCTTTGGCCTAGGGCTAGGATTTTTAAAACTAGGAAGCCCTTAGCTCCAGGCACACTGCAGCTGTTCAAGGCATCCCAAGGGGAGTACAAAAGTGCAACAACATGGCAGCTTTCACAGCTTTTTCCTTGGCACCATCCCTATAGCTAGGCTGATTTATCTGCCTAGGGTTAGGGTTAGGCTTCAGCCTAGGGCTTGGAGTTTTTTAATTACGAAGCCCTGAGTTCCAGGCTTACTGCATCTGCCAAAGGCATCCCAAAGGGAGTGCAGAAGTGCCACAACATGGCTGCTTTCACGGCTTTTCCCTTAGGAAGAACCCTAATACCCGGCTGATTTACCTTCCTAGGGTTACTGTTAGGCTTAGGCCTAGGAGTTTTAAATCCAGAAAGCCCTGGGCTCCAGGCACACTGCAGCTGCGAAAGGCATCCCACGGCGAGCGCAAAAGTGACACAACTTGGCTGCCACCACTGATATTTCCATGAGACCATCCCGAACCATAGGCTGATTTTCCTTCCTAGGGTTAAGGTTTGAGTTACGCCTAGGGTAAGGGTTCTATTAACCAGAAAGCCCTGAGTTCCAAGAACACAGCAGCTGCGAAGGACTTCCCAAGAAGAGCGCAAAAGTACCACAACATGCCTGCCTCCACAGCTTTTTCCTTGGGGACATGCCTAATTCCTGGCTGATTTGCCTTTCTCGTCTTAGGGTTGGAGTTCGGCCTAGGGCTAGGATTTTTAAAATCAGGAAGCCCTGTGTTCCAGGCACACTGGAGCTGTGAAAGGCATCCAAAAGGGAGTGCAAAAGTGCCACAACATGGCTGCTTTCACAGCTTTTTCCTTGGCAAGAAGCCTAACACCAGGCTGATTTACCTTCCCAGGGTTACTGTAAGGCTTAGGCCTAGGGCTAGGACTTTTAAAACCAGGAAGCCCTTAGCTCCAGGCACACTGCAGCTGTTCAAGGCATCCCAAGGGGAGTACAAAAGTGCAACAACATGGCAGCTTTCACAGCTTTTTCCTTGGCACCATCCCTATACCTAGGCTGATTTATCTGCCTAGGGTTAGGGTTAGGCTTCAGCCTAGGGCTTGGAGTTTTTTACCCAGGAAGCCCTGAGTTCCAGGCTTACTGCATCTGCCAAAGGCATCCCAAAGGGAGTGCAGAAGTGCCACAACATGGCTTTTCCCTTAGGAGGAACCCTAATACCCGGCTGATTTACCTTCCTATGGTTACTGTTAGGCTTAGGCCGAGGACTTTTAAAACCAGGAAGCCCTGGGCTCCAGGCACATGCAGCTGTTAAAGGCATCCCAAGAGGGCCGCAGAAGTGACACAACTTGGCTGCCTCTGCTGCTATTCTCATGAGACCATCCCGAACCATAGGCTGATTTTCCTTCCTAGGGTTAAGGTTTGAGTTACGCCTAGGGTAAGGGTTCTATTAACCAGAAAGCCCTGAGTTCCAAGAACACAGCAGCTGCGAAGGACTACCCAAGAAGAGCGCAAAAGTACCACAACATGCCTGCCTCCACAGCTTTTTCCTTGGGGACATGCCTAATTCCTGGCTGATTTGCCTTTCTCGTCTTAGGGTTGGGGTTCGGCCTAGGGCTAGGATTTTTAAAATCAGGAAGCCCTGTGTTCCAGGCACACTGGAGCTGTGAAAGGCATCCAAAAGGGAGTGCAAAAGTGCCACAACATGGCTGCTTTCACGGCTTTTTCCTTGGCAAGAAGCCTAACACCAGGCTGATTTACCTTCCCAGGGTTACTGTAAGGCTTAGGCCTAGGGCTAGGACTTTTAAAACCAGGAAGCCCTTAGCTCCAGGCACACTGCAGCTGTTCAAGGCATCCCAAGGGGAGTACAAAAGTGCAACAACATGGCAGCTTTCACAGCTTTTTCCTTGGCACCATCCCTATACCTAGGCTGATTTATCTGCCTAGGGTTAGGGTTAGGCTTCAGCCTAGGGCTTGGAGTTTTTTACCCAGGAAGCCCTGAGTTCCAGGCTTACTGCATCTGCCAAAGGCATCCCAAAGGGAGTGCAGAAGTGCCACAACATGGCTTTTCCCTTAGGAGGAACCCTAATACCCGGCTGATTTACCTTCCTATGGTTACTGTTAGGCTTAGGCCGAGGACTTTTAAAACCAGGAAGCCCTGGGCTCCAGGCACATGCAGCTGTTAAAGGCATCCCAAGAGGGCCGCAGAAGTGACACAACTTGGCTGCCTCTGCTGCTATTCTCATGAGACCATCCCGAACCATAGGCTGATTTTCCTTCCTAGGGTTAAGGTTTGAGTTACGCCTAGGGTAAGGGTTCTATTAACCAGAAAGCCCTGAGTTCCAAGAACACAGCAGCTGCGAAGGACTACCCAAGAAGAGCGCAAAAGTACCACAACATGCCTGCCTCCACAGCTTTTTCCTTGGGGACATGCCTAATTCCTGGCTGATTTGCCTTTCTCGTCTTAGGGTTGGGGTTCGGCCTAGGGCTAGGATTTTTAAAATCAGGAAGCCCTGAGTTCCAGGCACACTGGAGCTGTGAAAGGCATCCCAAAGGGAGTGCAGAAGTGCCACAACATGGCTGCTTTCACGGCTTTTTCCTTGGCAAGAAGCCTAACACCAGGCTGATTTACTTTCCCAGGGTTACTGTAAGGCTTAGGCCTAGGGCTAGGATTTTTAAAACTAGGAAGCCCTTAGCTCCAGGCACACTGCAGCTGTTCAAGGCATCCCAAGGGGAGTACAAAAGTGCAACAACATGGCAGCTTTCACAGCTTTTTCCTTGGCACCATCCCTATACCTAGGCTGATTTATCTGCCTAGGGTTAGGGTTAGGCTTCAGCCTAGGGCTTGGAATTTTTTAACTACGAAGCCCTGAGTTCCAGGCTTACTGCATCTGCCAAAGGCATCCCAAAGGGAGTGCAGAAGTGCCACAACATGGCTGCTTTCACGGCTTTTCCCTTAGGAAGAACCCTAATACCCGGCTGATTTACCTTCCTAGGGTTACTGTTAGGCTTAGGCCTAGGACTTTTAAAACCAGGAAGCCCTGGGCTCCAGGCACACTGCAGCTGCGAAAGGCATCCCAAGGGGAACACATAAGTGACACAACTTGGCTGCCACCACTGATATTTCCATGAGACCATCCCGAACCATAGGCTGATTTTCCTTCCTAGGGTTAAGGTTTGAGTTACGCCTAGGGTAAGGGTTCTATTAACCAGAAAGCCCTGAGTTCCAAGAACACAGCAGCTGCGAAGGACTACTCAAGAAGAGCGCAAAAGTACCACAACATGCCTGCCTCCACAGCTTTTTCCTTGGGGACATGCCTAATTCCTGGCTGATTTGCCTTTCTCGTCTTAGGGTTGGGGTTCGGCCTAGGGCTAGGATTTTTAAAATCAGGAAGCCCTGAGTTCCAGGCTTACTTCATCTGCCAAAGGCATCCCAAAGGGAGTGCAGAAGTGCCACAACATGGCTGCTTTCACAGGTATTCCCTTAGGAAGAACCCTAATACCCGGCTGATTTACCTTCCTAGGGTTACTGTTAGGCTTAGGCCTAGGACTTTTAAAACCAGGAAGCCCTGGGCTCCAGGCACATGCAGCTGTTAAAAGCATCCCAAGAGGGCCGCAGAAGTGACAAAACTTGTCTGCCTCTGCTGCTATTCTCATGAGACCATCCCGCACAATACGCTGATTTTCCTTCCTAGGGTTAAGGTTTGAGTTACGCCTAGGGTAAGTGTTCTATTAACCAGAAAGCCCTGAGTTCCAAGAACACAGCAGCTGCGAAGGACTACCCAAGAAGAGCGCAAAAGTACCACAACATGCCTGCCTCCACAGCTTTTTCCTTGGGGACATGCCTAATTCCTGGCTGATTTGCCTTTCTCGTCTTAGGGTTGGGGTTCGGCCTGGGGCTAGGATTTTTAAAATCAGGAAGCCCTGAGTTCCAGGCACACTGGAGATGTGAAAGGCATCCAAAAGGGAGTGCAAAAGTGCCACAACATGGCTGCTTTCACGGCTTTTTCCTTGGCAAGAAGCCTAACACCAGGCTGAATTACTTTCCCAGTGTTAATGTTAGGCTTTGGACTAGGGCTAGGATTTTTAAAACTAGGAAGCCCTTAGCTCCAGGCACACTGCAGCTGTTCAAGGCATCCCAAGGGGAGTACAAAATTGCAACAACATGGCAGCTTTCACAGCGTTTTCCTTGGCACCATCCCTATACCTAGGCTGATTTATCTGCCTAGGGTTAGGGTTAGGCTACAGCCTAGGGCTTGGAGTTTTTAACCAGGAAGCCCTGAGTTCCAGGCTTACTGCATCTGCCAAAGGCATCCCAAAGTGAGTGCAGAAGTGCCACAACATGGCTGCTTTCACGGCTTTTCCATTAGGAAGAACCCTAATACCCGGCTGATTTACCTTCCTAGGGTTACTGTTAGGCTTAGGCCTAGGACTTTTAAAACCAGGAAGCCCTGGGCTCCAGGCACAAGGCAGCTGCGAAAGGCATCCCAAGGGGAACACATAAGTGACGCAACTTGGCTGCCACCACTGATATTTCCATGAGACCATCCCGAACCATAGGCTGATTTTCCTTCCTAGGGTTAAGGTTTGAGTTACGCCTAGGGTAAGGGTTCTATTAACCAGAAAGCCCTGAGTTCCAAGAACACAGCAGCTGCGAAGGACTTCCCAAGAAGAGCGCAAAAGTACCACAACATGCCTGCCTCCACAGCTTTTTCCTTGGGGACATGCCTAATTCCTGGCTGATTTGCCTTTCTCGTCTTAGGGTTGGGGTTCGGCCTAGGGCTAGGATTTTTAAAATCAGGAAGCCCTGAGTTCCAGGCACACTGGAGATGTGAAAGGCATCCAAAAGGGAGTGCAAAAGTGCCACAACATGGCTGCTTTCACGGCTTTTTCCTTGGCAAGAAGCCTAACACCAGGCTGATTTACTTTCCCAGTGTTACTGTAAGGCTTTGGCCTAGGGCTAGGATTTTTAAAACTAGGAAGCCCTTAGCTCCAGGCACACTGCAGCTGTTCAAGGCATCCCAAGGGGAGTACAAAATTGCAACAACATGGCAGCTTTCACAGCGTTTTCCTTGGCACCATCCCTATACCTAGGCTGATTTATCTGCCTAGGGTTAGGGTTAGGCTTCAGCCTAGGGCTTGGAGTTTTTAACCAGGAAGCCCTGAGTTCCAGGCTTACTGCATCTGCCAAAGGCATCCCAAAGGGAGTGCAGAAGTGCCACAACATGGCTGCTTTCACGGCTTTTCCCTTAGGAAGAACCCTAATACCCGGCTGATTTACCTTCCTAGGGTTACTGTTAGGCTTAGGCCTAGGACTTTTAAAACCAGGAAGCCCTGGGCTCCAGGCACAAGGCAGCTGCGAAAGGCATCCCAAGGGGAACACATAAGTGACGCAACTTGGCTGCCACCACTGATATTTCCATGAGACCATCCCGAACCATAGGCTGATTTTCCTTCCTAGGGTTAAGGTTTGAGTTACGCCTAGGGTAAGGGTTCTATTAACCAGAAAGCCCTGAGTTCCAAGAACACAGCAGCTGCGAAGGACTTCCCAAGAAGAGCGCAAAAGTACCACAACATGCCTGCCTCCACAGCTTTTTCCTTGGGGACATGCCTAATTCCTGGCTGATTTGCCTTTCTCGTCTTAGGGTTGGGGTTCGGCCTAGGGCTAGGATTTTTAAAATCAGGAAGCCCTGAGTTCCAGGCTTACTTCATCTGCCAAAGGCATCCCAAAGGGAGTGCAGAAGTGCCACAACATGGCTGCTTTCACAGCTATTCCCTTAGGAAGAACCCTAATACCCGGCTGATTTACCTTCCTAGGGTTACTGTTAGGCTTAGGCCGAGGACTTTTAAAACCAGGAAGCCCTGGGCTCCAGGCACATGCAGCTGTTAAAGGCATCCCAAGAGGGCCGCAGAAGTGACAAAACTTGTCTGCCTCTGCTGCTATTCTCATGAGACCATCCCGCACCATACGCTGATTTTCCTTCCTAGGGTTAAGGTTTGAGTTACGCCTAGGGTAAGGGTTCTATTAACCAGAAAGCCCTGAGTTCAAAGAACACAGCAGCTGCGAAGGACTACCCAAGAAGAGCGCAAAAGTACCACAACATGCCTGCCTCCACAGCTTTTTCCTTGGGGACATGCCTAATTCCTGGCTGATTTGCCTTTCTCGTCTTAGGGTTGGGGTTCGGCCTAGGGCTAGGATTTTTAAAATCAGGAAGCCCTGAGTTCCAGGCTTACTTCATCTGCCAAAGGCATCCCAAAGGGAGTGCAGAAGTGCCACAACATGGCTGCTTTCACAGCTATTCCC
Organism: Ammospiza nelsoni; assembly: GCF_027579445.1. Taxonomy (NCBI): domain Eukaryota; kingdom Metazoa; phylum Chordata; class Aves; order Passeriformes; family Passerellidae; genus Ammospiza; species Ammospiza nelsoni. The sequence goes on from NW_026683196.1 coordinate 272,921, forward strand.
TTAGGAAGAACCCTAATACCCGGCTGATTTACCTTCCTAGGGTAAATGTTAGGCTTAGGCCGAGGACTTTTAAAACCAGGAAGCCCTGGGCTCCAGGCACATGCAGCTGTTAAAGGCATCCCAAGAGGGCCGCAGAAGTGACAAAACTTGTCTTCCTCTGCTGCTATTCCCATGAGACCATCCCGCACCATACGCTGATTTTCCTTCCTAGGGTTAAGGTTTGAGTTACGCCTAGGGTAAGTGTTCTATTAACCAGAAAGCCCTGAGTTCCAAGAACACAGCAGCTGCGAAGGACTACCCAAGAAGAGCGCAAAAGTACCACAACATGCCTGCCTCCACAGCTTTTTCCTTGGGGACATGCCTAATTCCTGGCTGATTTGCCTTTCTCGTCTTAGGGTTGGGGTTCGGCCTGGGGCTAGGATTTTTAAAATCAGGAAGCCCTGAGTTCCAGGCACACTGGAGATGTGAAAGGCATCCAAAAGGGAGTGCAAAAGTGCCACAACATGGCTGCTTTCACAGCTTTTTCCTTGGCAAGAAGCCTAACACCAGGCTGAATTACTTTCCCAGTGTTACTGTTAGGCTTTGGACTAGGGCTAGGATTTTTAAAACTAGGAAGCCCTTAGCTCCAGGCACACTGCAGATGTTCAAGGCATCCCAAGGGGAGTACAAAATTGCAACAACATGGCAGCTTTCACAGCGTTTTCCTTGGCACCATCCCTATACCTAGGCTGATTTATCTGCCTAGGGTTAGGGTTAGGCTTCAGCCTAGGGCTTGGAGTTTTTAACCAGGAAGCCCTGAGTTCCAGGCTTACTGCATCTGCCAAAGGCATCCCAAAGGGAGTGCAGAAGTGCCACAACATGGCTGCTTTCACGGCTTTTCCATTAGGAAGAACCCTAATACCCGGCTGATTTACCTTCCTAGGGTTACTGTTAGGCTTAGGCCTAGGACTTTTAAAACCAGGAAGCCCTGGGCTCCAGGCACAAGGCAGCTGCGAAAGGCATCCCAAGGGGAACACATAAGTGACGCAACTTGGCTGCCACCACTGATATTTCCATGAGACCATCCCGAACCATAGGCTGATTTTCCTTCCTAGGGTTAAGGTTTGAGTTACGCCTAGGGTAAGGGTTCTATTAACCAGAAAGCCCTGAGTTCCAAGAACACAGCAGCTGCGAAGGACTTCCCAAGAAGAGCGCAAAAGTACCACAACATGCCTGCCTCCACAGCTTTTTCCTTGGGGACATGCCTAATTCCTGGCTGATTTGCCTTTCACGTCTTAGGGTTGGGGTTCGGCCTAGGGCTAGGATTTTTAAAATCAGGAAGCCCTGAGTTCCAGGCTTACTTCATCTGCCAAAGGCATCCCAAAGGGAGTGCAGAAGTGCCACAACATGGCTGCTTTCACAGGTATTCCCTTAGGAAGAACCCTAATACCCGGCTGATTTACCTTCCTAGGATAACTGTTAGGCTTAGGCCGAGGACTTTTAAAACCAGGAAGCCCTGGGCTCCAGGCACATGCAGCTGTTAAAGGCATCCTAAGAGGGCCGCAGAAGTGACAAAACTTGTCTGCCTCTGCTGCTATTCTCATGAGACCATCCCGCACCATACGCTGATTTTCCTTCCTAGGGTTAAGGTTTGAGTTACGCCTAGGGTAAGTGTTCTATTAACCAGAAAGCCCTGAGTTCCAAGAACACAGCAGCTGCGAAGGACTACCCAAGAAGAGCGCAAAAGTACCACAACATGCCTGCCTCCACAGCTTTTTCCTTGGGGACATGCCTAATTCCTGGCTGATTTGCCTTTCTCGTCTTAGGGTTGGGGTTCGGCCTGGGGCTAGGATTTTTAAAATCAGGAAGCCCTGAGTTCCAGGCACAATGGAGATGTGAAAGGCATCCCAAAGGGAGTGCAGAAGTGCCACAACATGGCTGCTTTCACGGCTTTTTCCTTGGCAAGAAGCCTAACACCAGGCTGATTTACTTTCCCAGTATTACTGTTAGGCTTTGGCCTAGGGCTAGGATTTTTAAAACTAGGAAGCCCTTAGCTCCAGGCACACTGCAGCTGTTCAAGGCATCCCAAGGGGAGTACAAAATTGCAACAACATGGCAGCTTTCACAGCGTTTTCCTTGGCACCATCCCTATACCTAGGCTGATTTATCTGCCTAGGGTTAGGGTTAGGGTTCAGCCTAGGGCTTGGAGTTTTTTAACCAGGAAGCCCTGAGTTCCAGGCTTACTGCATCTGCCAAAGGCATCCCAAAGGGAGTGCAGAAGTGCCACAACATGGCTGCTTTCACAGCTTTTCCCTTAGGAAGAACCCTAATACCCGGCTGATTTACCTTCCTAGGGTTACTGTTAGGCTTAGGCCGAGGACTTTTAAAACCAGGAAGCCCTGGGCTCCAGGCACATGCAGCTGTTAAAGGCATCCCAAGAGAGCCGCAGAAGTGACACAACTTGGCTGCCTCTGCTGCTATTCTCATGAGACCATCCCGAACCATAGGCTGATTTTCCTTCCTAGGGTTAAGGTTTGAGTTACGCCTAGGGTAAGGGTTCTATTAACCAGAAAGCCCTGAGTTCCAAGAACACAGCAGCTGCGAAGGACTACCCAAGAAGAGCGCAAAAGTACCACAACATGCCTGCCTCCACAGCTTTTTCCTTGGGGACATGCCTAATTCCTGGCTGATTTGCCTTTCTCGTCTTAGGGTTGGGGTTCGGCCTAGGGCTAGGATTTTCAAAATCAGGAAGCCCTGAGTTCCAGGCTTACTTCATCTGCCAAAGGCATTCCAAAGGGAGTGTAGAAGTGCCACAACATGGCTTTTCCCTTAGGAAGAACCCTAATACCCGGCTGATTTACCTTCCTAGGTTTACTGTTAGGCTTAGGCCTAGGACTTTTAAAACCAGGAAGCCCTGGGCTCCAGGCACAAGGCAGCTGTTAAAGGCATCCTAAGAGGGCCGCAGAAGTGGTACAACTTGGCTGCCTCTGCTGCTATTCCCATGAGACCATCCCGAACCATAGGCTGATTTTCCTTCCTAGGGTTACGGTTTGAGATACGCCTAGGGTAAGGGTTCTATTAACCAGAAAGCCCTGAGTTCCAAGAACACAGCAGCTGCGAAGGACTACCCAAGAAGAGCGCAAAAGTACCACAACATGCCTGCCTCCACAGCTTTTTCCTTGGGGACATGCCTAATTCCTGGCTGATTTGCCTTTCTCGTCTTAGGGTTGGGGTTTGGCCTAAGGCTAGGATTTTTAAAATCAGGAATCCCTGAGTTCCAGGCTTACTATCCCTGCCAAAGGCATCCCAAAAGGGAGTGCAGAAGTGCCACAACATGGCTTTTCCCTTAGGAAGAACCCTTATACCCGGCTGATTTACCTTCCTAGGGTTACTGTTAGGCTTAGGCCTAGGACTTTTAAAACCAGGAAGCCCTGGGCTCCAGGCACATGCAGCTGTTAAAGGCATCCCAAGAGGGCCGTAGAAGTGACACAACTTGGCTGCCTGTGCTGCTATTCTCATGAGACCATCCCGAACCATAGGCTGATTTTCCTTCCTAGGGTTAAGGTTTGAGATACGCCTAGGGTAAGGGTTCTATTAACCAGAAAGCCCTGAGTTCCAAGAACACAGGAGCTGTTCAAGGCATCCCAAAGGGAGTACAAAAGTGCAACAACATGGCAGCTTTCACAGCTTTTTCATTGGCACCATCCCTATACCAAGGCTGATTATCTGCCTAGGGTTAGGGTTAGGGTTCAGCCTAGGGCTTGGAGTTTTTTAACCAGGAAGCCCTGAGTTCCAGGCTTACTGCATCTGCCAAAGGTATCCCAAAGGGAGTGCAAAAGTGCCACAACATGGCTGCTTTCACGGCTTTTCCCTTAGGAAGAACCCTAATACCCCGGTGATTTACCTTCCTAGGGTTACTGTTAGGCTTAGGCCTAGGATTTTAAAACCAGGAAGCCCTGGGCTCAGGGCACACTGCAGCTGCAAAAGGCATCCCAAGGGTAGCACAAAAGTGACACAACTTGGCTGCCTCTGCTGCTATTCTCATGAGACCATCCCGAACCATAGGCTGATTTTCCTTCCTAGGGTTAAGGTTTGAGTTACGTCTAGGGTAAGGGTTCTATTAACCAGAAAGCCCTGAGTTCCAAGAACACAGCAGCTGCGAAGGACTTCCCAAGAAGAGCGCAAAAGTACCACAACATGCCTGCCTCCACAGCTTTTTCCTTGGGGACATGCCTAATTCCTGGCTGATTTGCCTTTCTCGTCTTAGGGTTGGGGTTCGGCCTAGGGCTAGGATTTTTAAAATCAGGAAGCCCTGAGTTCCAGGCACACTGGAGCTGTGAAAGGCATCCAAAAGGGAGTGCAAAAGTGCCACAACATGGCTGCTTTCACAGCTTTTTCCTTGGCAAGAAGCCTAACACCAGGCTGATTTCCCTTCCCAGGGTTACTGTAAGGCTTAGGCCTAGGGCTAGGATTTTTAAAACTAGGAAGCCCTTAGCTCCAGGCACACTGCAGCTGTTCAAGGCATCCCAAGGGGAGTACAAAAGTGCAACAACATGGCAGCTTTCACAGCTTTTTCCTTGGCACCATCCCTATAGCTAGGCTGATTTATCTGCCTAGGGTTAGGGTTAGGCTTCAGCCTAGGGCTTGGAGTTTTTTAACCAGGAAGCCCTGAGTTCCAGCCTTGCTGCATCTGCCAAAGGCATCCCAAAGGGAGTGCAAAAGTGCCACAACGTGGCTGCTTTCACGGCTTTTCCCTTAGGAAGAACCCTAATACCCGGCTGATTTACCTTCCTAGGGTTACTGTTAGGCTTAGGCCTAGGACTTTTAAAACCAGGAAGCCCTGGGCTCCAGGCACACTGCAGCTGCGAAAGGCATCCCACGGGGAGCGCAAAAGTGACACAACTTGGCCGCCACCACTGATATTTCCATGAGACCATCCCGAACCATAGGCTGATTTTCCTTCCTAGGGTTAAGGTTTGAGTTACGCCTAGGGTAAGGGTTCTATTAACCAGAAAGCCCTGAGTTCCAAGAACACAGCAGCTGCGAAGGACTTCCCAAGAGGAGCGCAAAAGTACCACAACATGCCTGCCTCCAAAGCTTTTTCCTTGGGGACATGCCTAATTCCTGGCTGATTTGCCTTTCTCGTCTTAGGGTTGGGGTTCGGCCTAGGGCTAGGATTTTTTTAACTAGGAAGCCCTGAGTTCCAGGCTTACTGCATCTGCCAAAGGCATCCCAAAGGGAGTGCAGAAGTGCCACAACATGGCTGCTTTCACGGCTTTTCCCTTAGGAAGAACCCTAATACCCGGCTGATTTACCTTCCTAGGGTTACGGTTAGGCTTAGGCCTAGGACTTTTTAAAACCAGGAAGCCCTGGGCTCCAGGGACATGCAGCTGCGAAAGGCATCCCAGGAGAGCCACAGAAGTGACACAACTTGGCTGTCTCTGCTGCTATTCTCATGAGACCATCCCGAACCATAGTCTGATTTTCCTTCCTAGGGTTAAGGTTTGAGTTACGCCTAGGGTAAGGGTTCTATTTACCAGATAGCCCTGAGTTCCAAGAACACAGCAGCTGCGAAGGACTTCCCAACAAGAGCGCAAAAGTACCACAACATGCCTGCCTCCACAGCTTTTTCCTTGGGGACATGCCTAATTCCTGGCTGATTTGCCTTTCTCGTCTTAGGGTTGGGGTTCGGCCTAGGGCTAGGATTTTTAAAATCAGGAAGCCCTGAGTTCCAGGCAAACTGGAGCTGTGAAAGGCATCCAAAAGGGAGTGCAAAAGTGCCACAACATGGCTGCTTTCACGGCTTTTTCCTTGGCAAGAAGCCTAACACCAGGCTGATTTCCCTTCCCAGGGTTACTGTAAGGCTTAGGCCTACGGCTAGGATTTTTAAAACTAGGAAGCCCTTAGCTCCAGGCACACTGCAGCTGTTCAAGGCATCCCAAGGGGAGTACAAAAGTGCAACAACATGGCAGCTTTCACAGCTTTTTCCTTGGCACCATCCCTATAGCTAGGCTGATTTATCTGCCTAGGGTTAGGGTTTGAGTTCAGCCTGGGGCTTGAATTTCTTTAACCAGGAAGCCCTGAGTTCCAGGCTTACTGCATCTGCCAAAGGCATCCCAAAGGGAGTGCAGAAGTGCCCCAAAATGGCTGATTTCACGGCTTTTCCCTTAGGAAGAACCCTAATACCCGGCTGATTTACCTTCCTAGGGTTACTGTTAGGCTTAGGCCTAGGACTTTTAAAACCAGGAAGCCCTGGGCTCCAGGCACACTGCAGCTGCGAAAGGCATCCTAAGGGGAACACATAAGTGACAAAACTTGGCTGCCACCACTGATATTTCCATGAGACCATCCCGAACCATAGGCTGATTTTCCTTCCTAGGGTTAAGGTTTGAGTTACGCCTAGGGTAAGGGTTCTATTAACCAGAAAGCCCTGAGTTCCAATAACACAGCAGCTGCGAAGGACTTCCCAAGAAGAGCGCAAAAGTACCACAACATGCCTGCCTCCACAGCTTTTTCCTTGGGGACATGCCTAATTCCTGGCTGATTTGCCTTTCTCGTCTTAGGGTTGGGGTTCGGCCTAGGGCTAGGATTTTCAAAATCAGGAAGCCCTGAGTTCCAGGCTTACTATCCCTGCCAAAGGCATCCCAAAAGGGAGTGCAGAAGTGCCACAACATGGCTTTTCCCTTAGGAAGAACCCTTATACCCGGCTGATTTACCTTCCTAGGGTTACTGTTAGGCTTAGGCCTAGGACTTTTAAAACCAGGAAGCCCTGGGCTCCAGGCACATGCAGCTGTTAAAGGCATCCCAAGAGGGCCGCAGAAGTGACACAACTTGGCTGCCTGTGCTGCTATTCTCATGAGACCATCCCGAACCATTGGCTGATTTTCCTTCCTAGGGTTAAGGTTTGAGATACGCCTAGGGTAAGGGTTCTATTAACCAGAAAGCCCTGAGTTCCAAGAACACAGGAGCTGTTCAAGGCATCCCAAAGGGAGTACAAAAGTGCAACAACATGGCAGCTTTCACAGCTTTTTCATTGGCACCATCCCTATACCAAGGCTGATTATCTGCCTAGGGTTAGGGTTAGGGTTCAGCCTAGGGCTTGGAGTTTTTTAACCAGGAAGCCCTGAGTTCCAGGCTTACTGCATCTGCCAAAGGTATCCCAAAGGGAGTGCAAAAGTGCCACAACATGGCTGCTTTCACGGCTTTTCCCTTAGGAAGAACCCTAATACCCCGGTGATTTACCTTCCTAGGGTTACTGTTAGGCTTAGGCCTAGGATTTTAAAACCAGGAAGCCCTGGGCTCAGGGCACACTGCAGCTGCAAAAGGCATCCCAAGGGTAGCACAAAAGTGACACAACTTGGCTGCCTCTGCTGCTATTCTCATGAGACCATCCCGAACCATAGGCTGATTTTCCTTCCTAGGGTTAAGGTTTGAGTTACGTCTAGGGTAAGGGTTCTATTAACCAGAAAGCCCTGAGTTCCAAGAACACAGCAGCTGCGAAGGACTTCCCAAGAAGAGCGCAAAAGTACCACAACATGCCTGCCTCCACAGCTTTTTCCTTGGGGACATGCCTAATTCCTGGCTGATTTGCCTTTCTCGTCTTAGGGTTGGGGTTCGGCCTAGGGCTAGGATTTTTAAAATCAGGAAGCCCTGAGTTCCAGGCACACTGCAGCTGTGAAAGGCATCCAAAAGGGAGTGCAAAAGTGCCACAACATGGCTGCTTTCACAGCTTTTTCCTTGGCAAGAAGCCTAACACCAGGCTGATTTCCCTTCCCAGGGTTACTGTAAGGCTTAGGCCTAGGGCTAGGATTTTTAAAACTAGGAAGCCCTTAGCTCCAGGCACACTGCAGCTGTTCAAGGCATCCCAAGGGGAGTACAAAAGTGCAACAACATGGCAGCTTTCACAGCTTTTTCCTTGGCACCATCCCTATAGCTAGGCTGATTTATCTGCCTAGGGTTAGGGTTAGGCTTCAGCCTAGGGCTTGGAGTTTTTTAACCAGGAAGCCCTGAGTTCCAGCCTTGCTGCATCTGCCAAAGGCATCCCAAAGGGAGTGCAAAAGTGCCACAACGTGGCTGCTTTCACGGCTTTTCCCTTAGGAAGAACCCTAATACCCGGCTGATTTACCTTCCTAGGGTTACTGTTAGGCTTAGGCCTAGGACTTTTAAAACCAGGAAGCCCTGGGCTCCAGGCACACTGCAGCTGCGAAAGGCATCCCACGGGGAGCGCAAAAGTGACACAACTTGGCCGCCACCACTGATATTTCCATGAGACCATCCCGAACCATAGGCTGATTTTCCTTCCTAGGGTTAAGGTTTGAGTTACGCCTAGGGTAAGGGTTCTATTAACCAGAAAGCCCTGAGTTCCAAGAACACAGCAGCTGCGAAGGACTTCCCAAGAGGAGCGCAAAAGTACCACAACATGCCTGCCTCCAAAGCTTTTTCCTTGGGGACATGCCTAATTCCTGGCTGATTTGCCTTTCTCGTCTTAGGGTTGGGGTTCGGCCTAGGGCTAGGATTTTTTTAACTAGGAAGCCCTGAGTTCCAGGCTTACTGCATCTGCCAAAGGCATCCCAAAGGGAGTGCAGAAGTGCCACAACATGGCTGCTTTCACGGCTTTTCCCTTAGGAAGAACCCTAATACCCGGCTGATTTACCTTCCTAGGGTTACGGTTAGGCTTAGGCCTAGGACTTTTTAAAACCAGGAAGCCCTGGGCTCCAGGGACATGCAGCTGCGAAAGGCATCCCAGGAGAGCCACAGAAGTGACACAACTTGGCTGTCTCTGCTGCTATTCTCATGAGACCATCCCGAACCATAGTCTGATTTTCCTTCCTAGGGTTAAGGTTTGAGTTACGCCTAGGGTAAGGGTTCTATTAACCAGATAGCCCTGAGTTCCAAGAACACAGCAGCTGCGAAGGACTTCCCAACAAGAGCGCAAAAGTACCACAACATGCCTGCCTCCACAGCTTTTTCCTTGGGGACATGCCTAATTCCTGGCTGATTTGCCTTTCTCGTCTTAGGGTTGGGGTTCGGCCTAGGGCTAGGATTTTTAAAATCAGGAAGCCCTGAGTTCCAGGCAAACTGGAGCTGTGAAAGGCATCCAAAAGGGAGTGCAAAAGTGCCACAACATGGCTGCTTTCACGGCTTTTTCCTTGGCAAGAAGCCTAACACCAGGCTGATTTCCCTTCCCAGGGTTACTGTAAGGCTTAGGCCTACGGCTAGGATTTTTAAAACTAGGAAGCCCTTAGCTCCAGGCACACTGCAGCTGTTCAAGGCATCCCAAGGGGAGTACAAAAGTGCAACAACATGGCAGCTTTCACAGCTTTTTCCTTGGCACCATCCCTATACCTAGGCTGATTTATCTGCCTAGGGTTAGGGTTTGAGTTCAGCCTGGGGCTTGAATTTCTTTAACCAGGAAGCCCTGAGTTCCAGGCTTACTGCATCTGCCAAAGGCATCCCAAAGGGAGTGCAGAAGTGCCCCAAAATGGCTGATTTCACGGCTTTTCCCTTAGGAAGAACCCTAATACCCGGCTGATTTACCTTCCTAGGGTTACTGTTAGGCTTAGGCCTAGGACTTTTAAAACCAGGAAGCCCTGGGCTCCAGGCACACTGCAGCTGCGAAAGGCATCCTAAGGGGAACACATAAGTGACAAAACTTGGCTGCCACCACTGATATTTCCATGAGACCATCCCGAACCATAGGCTGATTTTCCTTCCTAGGGTTAAGGTTTGAGTTACGCCTAGGGTAAGGGTTCTATTAACCAGAAAGCCCTGAGTTCCAATAACACAGCAGCTGCGAAGGACTTCCCAAGAAGAGCGCAAAAGTACCACAACATGCCTGCCTCCACAGCTTTTTCCTTGGGGACATGCCTAATTCCTGGCTGATTTGCCTTTCTCGTCTTAGGGTTGGGGTTCGGCCTAGGGCTAGGATTTTTAAAATCAGGAAGCCCTGAGTTCCAGGCTTACTTCATCTGCCAAAGGCATCCCAAAGGGAGTGCAGAAGTGCCACAACATGGCTGCTTTCACAGCTTTTCCCTTAGGAAGAACCCTAATACCCGGCTGATTTACCTTCCTAGGGTTACTGTTAGGCTTAGGCCGAGGACTTTTAAAACCAGGAAGCCCTGGGCTCCAGGCACATGCAGCTGTTAAAGGCATCCCAAGAGGGCCGCAGAAGTGACACAACTTGTCTGCCTCTGCTGCTATTCTCATGAGACCATCCCGAACCATAGGCTGATTTTCCTTCCTAGGGTTAAGGTTTGAGTTACGCCTAGGGTAAGGGTTCTATTAACCAGAAAGCCCTGAGTTCCAAGAACACAGCAGCTGCGAAGGACTACCCAAGAAGAGCGCAAAAGTACCACAACATGCCTGCCTCCACAGCTTTTTCCTTGGGGACATGCCGAATTCCTGGCTGATTTGCCTTTCTCGTCTTAGGGTTGGGGTTCGGCCTAGGGCTAGGATTTTTTTAACTAGGAAGCCCTGAGTTCCAGACACACTGGAGCTGTGAAAGGCATCCAAAAGGGAGTGCAAAAGTGCCACAACATGGCTTCTTTCACGGCTTTTTCCTTGGCAAGAAGCCTAACACCAGGCTGGTTTACTTTCCCAGGGTTACTGTAAGGCTTAGGCCTAGAGCTAGGATTTTTAAAACTAGGAAGCCCTTAGCTCCAGGCACACTGCAGATGTTCAAGGCATCCCAAGGGGAGTACAAAAGTGCAACAACATGGCAGCTTTCACAGCGTTTTCCTTGGCACCATCCCTATACCTAGGCTGATTTATCTGCCTCGGGTTAGGGTTAGGGTTCAGCCTAGGGCTTGGAGTTTTTTTACCAGGAAGCCCTGAGTTCCAGGCTTACTGCATCTGCCAAAGGTATACCAAAGGGAGTGCAAAAGTGCCACAACATGGCTGCTTTCACGGCTTTTCCCTTAGGAAGAACCCTAATACCCGGCTGATTTACCTTCCTAGGGTTACTGTTAGGCTTAGGCCTAGGACTTTTAAAACCAGGAAGCCCTGGGCTCAGGGCACACTGCAGCTGCGAAAGGCATCCCAAGGGTAGCACAAAAGTGACACAACTTGGCTGCCTCTGCTGCTATTCTCATGAGACCATACCGAAACATAGGCTGATTTTCCTTCCTAGGGTTAAGGTTTGAATTACGTCTAGGGTAAGGGTTCTATTAACCAGAAAGCCCTGAGTTCCAAGAACACAGCAGCTGCTAAGGACTTCCCAAGAAGAGCGCGAAAGTACCACAACATGCCTGCCTCCACAGCTTTTTCCTTGGGGACATGCCTAATTCCTGGCTGATTTGCCTTTCTCGTCTTAGGGTTGGGGTTCGGCCTGGGGCTAGGATTTTTAAAATCAGGAAGCCCTGAGTGCCAGGCTTACTTCATCTGCCAAAGGCATCCCAAAGGGAGTGCAGAAGTGCCACAACATGGCTGCTTTCACGGCTTTTCCCTTAGGAAGAACCCTAATGCCCGGCTTTTTTACCTTCCTAGGGTTACTGTTAGGCTTAGGCCTAGGATTTTAAATCCAGGAAGCCCTGGGCTCCAGGCACACTGCAGCTGTGAAAGGCATCCCAAGGGGAGTGCAAATGTGCCACAACATGGCTGCTTTCACAGCTTTTTCCTTGGCAAGAAGCCTAACACCAGGCTGATTTCCCTTCCCAGGGTTACTGTAAGGCTTAGGCCTAGGGCTAGGATTTTTAAAACTAGGAAGCCCTTAGCTCCAGGCACACTGCAGCTGTTCAAGGCATCCCATGGGGAGTACAAAAGTGCAAAAACATGGCAGCTTTCACAGCTTTTTCCTTGGCACCATCCCTATACCTAGGCTGATTTATCTGCCTAGGGTTATGGTTAGGCTTCAGCCTAGGGCTTGGAGTTTTTTAACCAGGAAGCCCTGAGTTCCAGGCTTACTTCATCTGCCAAAGGCATCCCAAAGGGAGTGCAAAAGTGCCACAACATGGCTGCTTTCACGGCTTTTCCCTTAGGAAGAACCCTAATACCCGGCTGATTTACCTTCCTAGGGTTACTGTTAGGCTTAGGCCTAGGACTTTTAAAACCAGGAAGCCCTGGGCTCCAGGCACACTGCAGCTGCGAAAGGCATCCCACGGGGAGCGCAAAAGTTACACAACTTGGCTGCCACAACTGATATTTCCATGAGACCATCCCGAACCATAGGCTGATTTTCCTTCCTAGGGTTAAGGTTTGAGTTACGCCTAGGGTAAGGGTTCTATTAACCAGAAAGCCCTGAGTTCCAAGAACACAGCAGCTGCGAAGGACTTCCCAAGAAGAGCGCGAAAGTACCACAACATGCCTGCCTCCAAAGCTTTTTCCTTGGGGACATGCCTAATTCCTGGCTGATTTGCTTTTCTCGTCTTAGGGTTGGGGTTCGGCCTAGGGCTAGGATTTTTTAACTAGGAAGCCCTGAGTTCCAGGCTTACTGCATCTGCCAAAGGCATCCCAAAGGGAGTGCAGAAGTGCCACAACATGGCTGCTTTCACGGCTTTTCCCTTAGGAAGAACCCTAATACGCGGCTGATTTACCTTCCTAGGGTTACTGTTAGGCTTAGGCCTAGGACTTTTTAAAACCAGGAAGCCCTGGGCTCCAGGCTCATGCAGCTGTTAAAGGCATCCCAAGAGAGCCACAGAAGTGACACAACTTGGCTGTCTCTGCTGCTATTCTCATGAGACCATCCCGAACCATAGGCTGATTTTCCTTCCTAGGGTTAAGGTTTGAGTTACGCTTAGTGTAAGGGTTCTATTAACCAGAAAGCCCTGAGTTCCATGAACACAGCAGCTGCGAAGGACTTCCCAAGAAGAGCGCAAAAGTACCACAACATGCCTGCCTCCACAGCTTTTTCCTTGGGGACATGCCGAATTCCTGGCTGATTTGCCTTTCTCGTCTTAGGGTTGGGATTCGGCCTAGGGCTAGGATTTTTAAAATCAGGAAGCCCTGAGTTCCAGGCAAACTGGAGCTGTGAAAGGCATCCAAAAGGGAGTGCAAAAGTGCCACAACATGGCTGCTTTCACAGCTTTTTCCTTGGCAAGAGGCCTAACACCAGGCTGATTTCCCTTCCCAGGGTTACTGTAAGGCTTAGGCCTAGGGCTAGGATTTTTAAAACTAGGAAGCCCTTAGCTCCAGGCACACTGCTGCTGTTCAAGGCATCCCAAGGGGAGTACAAAAGTGCAACAACATGGCAGCTTTCACAGCTTTTTCCTTGGCACCATCCCTATACCTAGGCTGATTTATCTGCCTAGGGTTAGGGTTAGGCTTCAGCCTAGGGCTTGGAGTTTTTTAACCAGGAAGCCCTGAGTTACAGGCTTACTGCATCTGCCAAAGGCATCCCAAAGGGAGTGCAAAAGTGCCACAACATGGCTGCTTTCACGGCTTTTCCATTAGGAAGAACCCTAATACCCGGCTGATTTACCTTCCTAGGGTTACTGTTAGGCTTAGGCCTAGGACTTGTAAAACCAGGAAGCCCTGGGCTCCAGGCACACTGCAGCTGCGAAAGGCATCCCACGGGGAGCGCAAAAGTTACACAACTTGGCTGCCACCACTGATATTTCCATGAGACCATCCCGAACCATAGGCTGATTTTCCTTCCTAGGGTTAAGGTTTGAGTTACGCCTAGGGTAAGGGTTCTATTAACCAGAAAGCCCTGAGTTCCAAGAACACAGCAGCTGCGAAGGACGTCCCAAGAAGAGCGCAAAAGTACCACAACATGCCTGCCTCCAAAGCTTTTTCCTTGGGGACATGCCTAATTCCTGGCTGATTTGCCTTTCTCGTCTTAGGGTTGGGGTTCGGCCTAGGGCTAGGATTTTTTTAACTAGGAAGCCCTGAGTTCCAGGCTTACTGCATCTGCCAAAGGCATCCCAAAAGAAGTGCAGAAGTGCCACAACATGGCTGCTTTCACGGCTTTTCCCTTAGGAAGAACCCTAATACCCGGCTGATTTACCTTCCTAGGGTTACTGTTAGGCTTAGGCCTAGGACTTTTAAAACCAGGAAGCCCTGGGCTCCAGGCACACTGCAGCTGCGAAAGGCATCCCAAGGGGAGCGCAAAAGTGACACAACTTGGCTGCCACCACTGATATTTCCATGAGACCATCCCGAACCATAGGCTGATTTTCCTTCCTAGGGTTAAGGTTTGAGTTACGCCTAGGGTAAGGGTTCTATTAACCAGAAAGCCCTGAGTTCCAAAAACACAGCACCTGCGAAGGACTTCCCAAGAAGAGCGCAAAAGTACCACAACATGCCTGCCTCCACAGCTTTTTCCTTGGGGACATGCCTAATTCCTGGCTGATTTGCCTTTCTCGTCTTAGGGTTGGGGTTCGGCCTAGGGCTAGGATTTTTAAAATCAGGAAGCCTTGAGTTCCAGGCACACTGGATCTGTGAAAGGCATCCAAAAGGGAGTGCAAAAGTGCCACAACATGGCTGCTTTCATGGCTTTTTCCTTGGCAAAAAGCCTAACACCAGGCTGATTTCCCTTCCCAGGGTTACTGTAAGGCTTAGGCCTAGGGCTAGGATTTTTAAAACTAGGAAGCCCTTAGCTCCAGGCACACTGCAGCTGTTCAAGGCATCCCAAGGGGAGTACAAAAGTGCAACAACATGGCAGCTTTCACAGCTTTTTCCTTGGCACCATCCCTATAGCTAGGCTGATTTATCTGCCTAGGGTTAGGGTTAGGCTTCAGCCTAGGGCTTGGAGTTTTTAACCAGGAAGCCCTGAGTTCCAGGCTTACTGCATCTGCCAAAGGCATCCCAAAGGGAGTGCAAAAGTGCCACATCATGGCTGCTTTCATGGCTTTTCCCTTAGGAAGAACCCTAATACCCGGCTGATTTACCTTCCTAGGGTTACTGTTAGGCTTAGGCCTAGGACTTTTAAAACCAGGAAGCCCTGGGCTCCAGGCACACTGCAGCTGCGAAAGGCATCCCACGGGGAGCGCAAAAGTTACACAACTTGGCTGCCACCACTGATATTTCCACGAGACCATCCCGAACCATAGGCTGATTTTCCTTCCTAGGGTTAAGGTTTGAGTTACGCCTAGGGTAAGGGTTCTATTAACCAGAAAGCCCTGAGTTCCAAGAACACAGCAGCTGCGAAGGACTTCCCAAGAAGAGCGCAAAAGTACCACAACATGCCTGCCTCCACAGCTTTTTCCTTGGGGACATGCCTAATTCCTGCCTGATTTGCCTTTCTCGTCTTAGGGTTGGGGTTCGGCCTAGGTCTAGGATTTTTTTAACTAGGAAGCCCTGAGTTCCAGGCTTACTTCATCTGCCAGAGGCATCCCAAAGGGAGTGCAGAAGTGCCACAACATGGCTGCTTTCACAGCTTTTTCCTTGGCAAGAAGCCTAACACCAGGCTGATTTCCCTTCCCAGGGTTACTGTTAGGCTTAGGCCTAGGGCTAGGATTTTTAAAACCAGGAAGCCCTGGGCTCCAGGCACACTGCAGCTGCGAAAGGCATCCCAAGGGGAGCGCAAAAGTGACACAACTTGGCTGCCACCACTGATATTTCCATGAGACCATCCCGAACCATAGGCTGATTTTCCTTCCTAGGGTTAAGGTTTGAGTTACGCCTAGGGTAAGGGTTCTATTAACCAGAAAGCCCTGAGTTCCAAGAACACAGCAGCTGCGAAGGACTTCCCAAGAAGCGCGCGAAAGTACCACAACATGCCTGCCTCCACAGCATTTTCCTTGGGGACATGCCTAATTCCTGGCTGATTTGCCTTTCTCGTCTTAGGGTTGGGGTTCGGCCTAGGGCTAGGATTTTTTTAACTAGGAAGCCCTGATTTCCCGCGTAACTTCATCTGCCAAAGGCATCCCAAAGGGAGTGCAGAAGTGCCACAACATGGCTGCTTTCACGGCTTTTCCCTTAGGAAGAACCCTAATACCCGGCTGATTTACCTTCCTAGGGTTACTGTTAGGCTTAGGCCTAGGACTTTTTAAAACCAGGAAGCCCTGGGCTCCAGGCACATGCAGCTGTTAAAGGCATCCCAAGAGAGCCACAGAAGTGACACAACTTGGCTGTCTCTGCTGCTATTCTCATGAGACCATCCCGAACCATAGGCTGATTTTCCTTCCTAGGGTTAAGGTTTGAGTTACGCCTAGGGTAAGGGTTCTATTAACCAGAAAGCCCTGAGTTCCAAGAACACAGCAGCTGCGATGGACTACCCAAGAAGAGCAGAAAAGTACCACAACATGCCTGCCTCCACAGCTTTTTCCTTGGGGACATGCCTAATTCCTGGCTGATTTGCCTTTCTCGTCTTAGGGTTGGGGTTCGGCCTAGGGCTAGGATTGTTAAAATCAGGAAGCCCTGAGTTCCAGGCACACTGGAGCTGTGAAAGTCATCCAAAAGGGAGTGCAGAAGTGCCACAACATGGCTGCTTTCATGGCTTATTCCTTGGCAAGAAGCCTAACACCAGGCTGATTTCCCTTCCCAGGGTTACTGTAAGGCTTAGGCCTAGGGCTAGGATTTTTAAAACTAGGAAGCCCTTAGCTCCAGGCACACTGCAGCTGTTCAAGGCATCCCAAGGGGAGTACAAAAGTGCAACAACATGGCAGCTTTCACAGCTTTTTCCTTGGCACCATCCCTATACCTAGGCTGATTTATCTGCCTAGGGTTAGGGTTAGGCTTCAGCCTAGGGCTTGGAGTTTTTTAACCAGGAAGCCCTGAGTTCCAGGCTTACTGCATCTGCCAAAGGCATCCCAAAGGGAGTGCAGAAGTGCCACAACATGGCTGCTTTCACGGCTTTTCCCTTAGGAAGAACCCTAATACCCGGCTGATTTACCTTCCTAGGGTTACTGTTAGGCTTAGGCCTAGGACTTTCAAAACCAGGAAGCCCTGGGCTCCAGGCACACTGCAGCTGCGAAAGGCATCCCAAGGGGAGCGCAAAAGTGACACAACTTGGCTGCCACCACTGATATTTCCATGAGACCATCCCGAACCATAGGCTGATTTTCCTTCCTAGGGTTAAGGTTTGAGTTACGCCTAGGGTAAGGGTTCTATTAACCAGAAAGCCCTGAGTTCCAAGAACACAGCAGCTGCGAAGGACTTCCAAAGAAGAGCGAAAAGTACCACAACATGCCTGCCTCCACAGCTTTTTCCTTGGGGACATGCCTAATTCCTGGCTGATTTGCCTTTCTCGTCTTAGGGTTGGGGTTCGGCCTAGGGCTAGGATTTTTAAAATCAGGAAGCCCTGAGTTCCAGGCACACTGGAGCTGTGAAAGGCATCCAAAAGGGAGTGCAAAAGTGCCACAACATGGCTGCTTTCACAGCTTTTTCCTTGGCAAGAAGCCTAACACCAGGCTGATTTCCCTTCCCAGGGTTACTGTTAGGCTTAGGCCTAGGGCTAGGATTTTTAAAACCAGGAAGCCCTGGGCTCCAGGCACACTGCAGCTGCGAAAGGCATCCCAAGGGGAGCGCAAAAGTGACACAACTTGGCTGCCACCACTGATATTTCCATGAGACCATCCCGAACCATAGGCTGATTTTCCTTCCTAGGGTTAAGGTTTGAGTTACGCCTAGGGTAAGGGTTCTATTAACCAGAAAGCCCTGAGTTCCAAGAACACAGCAGCTGCGAAGGACTTCCCAAGAAGAGCGCGAAAGTACCACAACATGCCTGCCTCCACAGCATTTTCCTTGGGGATATGCCGAATTCCTGGCTGATTTGCCTTTCTCGTCTTAGGGTTGGGGTTCGGCCTAGGGCTAGGATTTTTTTAACTAGGAAGCCCTGATTTCCCGCGTAACTTCATCTGCCAAAGGCATCCCAAAGGGAGTGCAGAAGTGCCACAACATGGCTGCTTTCACGGCTTTTCCCTTAGGAAGAACCCTAATACCCGCCTGATTTACCTTCCTAGGGTTACTGTTAGGCTTAGGCCTAGGACTTTTTAAAACCAGGAAGCCCTGGGCTCCAGGCACATGCAGCTGTTAAAGGCATCCCAAGAGAGCCACAGAAGTGACACAACTTGGCTGTCTCTGCTGCTATTCTCATGAGACCATCCCGAACCATAGGCTGATTTTCCTTCCTAGGGTTAAGGTTTGAGTTACGCCTAGGGTAAGGGTTCTATTAAGCAGAAAGCCCTGAGTTCCAAGAACACAGCAGCTGCGATGGACTACCCAAGAAGAGCGCAAAAGTACCACAACATGCCTGCCTCCACAGCTTTTTCCTTGGGGACATGCCGAATTCCTGGCTGATTTGCCTTTCTCGTCTTAGGGTTGGGGTTCGGCCTAGGGCTAGGATTGTTAAAATCAGGAAGCCCTGAGTTCCAGGCACACTGGAGCTGTGAAAGGCATCCCAAAGGGAGTGCAGAAGTGCCACAACATGGCTGCTTTCATGGCTTATTCCTTGGCAAGAAGCCTAACACCAGGCTGATTTCCCTTCCCAGGGTTACTGTAAGGCTTAGGCCTAGGGCTAGGATTTTTAAAACTAGGAAGCCCTTAGCTCCAGGCACACTGCAGCTGTTCAAGGCATCCCAAGGGGAGTACAAAAGTGCAAAAACATGGCAGCTTTCACAGCTTTTTCCTTGGCACCATCCCTATACCTAGGCTGATTTATCTGCCTAGGGTTAGGGTTAGGCTTCAGCCTAGGGCTTGGAGTTTTTTAACCAGGAAGCCCTGAGTTCCAGGCTTACTGCATCTGCCAAAGGCATCCCAAAGGGAGTGCAGAAGTGCCACAACATGGCTGCTTTCACGGCTTTTCCCTTAGGAAGAACCCTAATACCCGGCTGATTTACCTTCCTAGGGTTACTGTTAGGCTTAGGCCTAGGACTTTTAAAACCAGGAAGCCCTGGGCTCC
Organism: Ammospiza nelsoni; assembly: GCF_027579445.1. Classification (NCBI taxonomy): domain Eukaryota; kingdom Metazoa; phylum Chordata; class Aves; order Passeriformes; family Passerellidae; genus Ammospiza; species Ammospiza nelsoni. Next base: position 291,678 of record NW_026683196.1, read on the forward strand.
AGGCACACTGCAGCTGCGAAAGGCATCCCAAGGGGAGCGCAAAAGTGACACAACTTGGCTGCCACCACTGATATTTCCATGAGACCATCCCGAACCATAGGCTGATTTTCCTTCCTAGGGTTAAGGTTTGAGTTACGCCTAGGGTAAGGGTTCTATTAACCAGAAAGCCCTGAGTTCCAAGAACACAGCAGCTGCGAAGGACTTCCAAAGAAGAGCGAAAAGTACCACAACATGCCTGCCTCCACAGCTTTTTCCTTGGGGACATGCCTAATTCCTGGCTGATTTGCCTTTCTCGTCTTAGGGTTGGGGTTCGGCCTAGGGCTAGGATTTTTAAAATCAGGAAGCCATGAGTTCCAGACTTACTGCATCTGCCAAAGGCATCCCAAAGGGAGTGCAAAAGTGCCACAACATGGCTGCTTTCACGGCTTTTCCCTTAGGAAGAACCCTAATACCCGGCTGATTTACCTTCCTAGGGTTACTGTTAGGCTTAGGCCTAGGACTTTTAAAACCAGGAAGCCCTGGGCTCCAGGCACAAGGCAGCTGCGAAAGGCATCCCAAGGGGAACACATAAGTGACGCAACTTGGCTGCCACCACTGATATTTCCATGAGACCATCCCGAACCATAGGCTGATTTTCCTTCCTAGGGTTAAGGTTTGAGTTACGCCTAGGGTAAGGGTTCTATTAACCAGAAAGCCCTGAGTTCCAAGAACACAGCAGCTGCGATGGACTACCCAAGAAGAGCGCAAAAGTACCACAACATGCCTGCCTCCACAGCTTTTTTCTTGGGGACATGCCTAATTCCTGGCTGATTTGCCTTTCTCGTCTTAGGGTTGGGGTTCGGCCTAGGGTTAGGATTTTTAAAATCAGGAAGCCCTGAGTTCCAGGCACACTGGAGCTGTGAAAGGCATCCAAAAGGGAGTGCAAAAGTGCCACAACATGGCTGCTTTCACAGCTTTTTCCTTGGCAAGAAGCCTAACACCAGGCTGATTTCCCTTCCCAGGGTTACTGTTAGGCTTAGGCCTAGGGCTAGGATTTTTAAAACCAGGAAGCCCTGGGCTCCAGGCACACTGCAGCTGCGAAAGGCATCCCAAGGGGAGCGCAAAAGTGACACAACTTGGCTGCCACCACTGATATTTCCATGAGACCATCCCGAACCATAGGCTGATTTTCCTTCCTAGGGTTAAGGTTTGAGTTACGCCTAGGGTAAGGGTTCTATTAACCAGAAAGCCCTGAGTTCCAAGAACACAGCAGCTGCGAAGGACTTCCCAAGAAGAGCGCGAAAGTACCACAACATGCCTGCCTCCACAGCATTTTCCTTGGGGATATGCCTAATTCTTGGCTGATTTGCCTTTCTCGTCTTAGGGTTGGGGTTCGGCCTAGGGCTAGGATTTTTTTAACTAGGAAGCCCTGATTTCCCGCGTAACTTCATCTGCCAAAGGCATCCCAAAGGGAGTGCAGAAGTGCCACAACATGGCTGCTTTCACGGCTTTTCCCTTAGGAAGAACCCTAATACCCGGCTGATTTACCTTCCTAGGGTTACTGTTAGGCTTAGGCCTAGGACTTTTTAAAACCAGGAAGCCCTGGGCTCCAGGCACATGCAGCTGTTAAAGGCATCCCAAGAGAGCCACAGAAGTGACACAACTTGGCTGTCTCTGCTGCTATTCTCATGAGACCATCCCGAACCATAGGCTGATTTTCCTTCCTAGGGTTAAGGTTTGAGTTACGCCTAGGGTAAGGGTTCTATTAACCAGAAAGCCCTGAGTTCCAAGAACACAGCAGCTGCGATGGACTACCCAAGAAGAGCAGAAAAGTACCACAACATGCCTGCCTCCACAGCTTTTTCCTTGGGGACATGCCTAATTCCTGGCTGATTTGCCTTTCTCGTCTTAGGGTTGGGGTTCGGCCTAGGGCTAGGATTGTTAAAATCAGGAAGCCCTGAGTTCCAGGCACACTGGAGCTGTGAAAGTCATCCAAAAGGGAGTGCAGAAGTGCCACAACATGGCTGCTTTCATGGTTTATTCCTTGGCAAGAAGCCTAACACCAGGCTGATTTCCCTTCCCAGGGTTACTGTAAGGCTTAGGCCTAGGGCTAGGATTTTTAAAACTAGGAAGCCCTTAGCTCCAGGCACACTGCAGCTGTTCAAGGCATCCCAAGGGGAGTACAAAAGTGCAACAACATGGCAGCTTTCACAGCTTTTTCCTTGGCACCATCCCTATAGCTAGGCTGATTTATCTGCCTAGGGTTAGGGTTAGGCTTCAGCCTAGGGCTTGGAGTTTTTTAACCAGGAAGCCCTGAGTTCCAGGCTTACTGCATCTGCCAAAGGCATCCCAAAGGGAGTGCAGAAGTGCCACAACATGGCTGCTTTCACGGCTTTTCCCTTAGGAAGAACCCTAATACCCGGCTGATTTACCTTCCTAGGGTTACTGTTAGGCTTAGGCCTAGGACTTTTAAAACCAGGAAGCCCTGGGCTCCAGGCACAAGGGAGCTGCGAAAGGCATCCCAAGGGGAACACATAAGTGACGCAACTTGGCTGCCACCACTGATATTTCCATGAGACCATCCCGAACCATAGGCTGATTTTCCTTCCTAGGGTTAAGGTTTGAGTTACGCCTAGGGTAAGGGTTCTATTAACCAGAAAGCCCTGAGTTCCAAGAACACAGCAGCTGCGATGGACTACCCAAGAAGAGCGCAAAAGTACCACAACATGCCTGCCTCCACAGCTTTTTCCTTGGGGACATGCCTAATTCCTGGCTGATTTGCCTTTCTCGTCTTAGGGTTGGGGTTCGGCCTAGGGCTAGGATTTTTAAAATCAGGAAGCCCTGAGTTCCAGGCACACTGGAGCTGTGAAAGGCATCCAAAAGGGAGTGCAAAAGTGCCACAACATGGCTGCTTTCACGGCTTTTCCCTTAGGAAGAACCCTAAAACCAGGCTGATTTACCTTCCTAGGGTTACTGTTAGGCTTAGGCCTACGACTTTTAAAACCAGGAAGCCCTGGGCTCCAGGCACATTGCATCTGCGAAAGGCATCCCAAGGGGAGCGCATAACTGACAGAACTTGGCTGCCACTACTGATATTTCCATGAGACCATCCCGAACCATAGGCTGATTTTCCTTCCTAGGGTTAAGGTTTGAGTTACGCCTAGGGTAAGGGTTCTATTAACCAGAACGCCCTGAGTTCCAAGAACACAGCAGCTGCGAAGGACTTCCCAAGAAGAGCAGAAACGTACCACAACATTTCTGCCTCCACAGCTTTTTCCTTGGGGACATGCCTAATTCCTGGCTGATTTGCCTTTCTCGTCTTAGGGTTGGGGTTCGGCCTAGGGCTAGGATTTTTAAAATCAGGAAGCCCTGAGTTCCAGGCTTACTGCATCTGCCAAAGGCATCCCAAAGGGAGTGCAGAAGTGCCACAACATGGCTGCTTTCACGGCTTTTCCCTTAGGAAGAACCCTAATACCCGGCTGATTTACCTTCCTAGGGTTACTGTTAGGCTTAGGCCTAGGACTTTTAAAACCAGGAAGCCCTGGGCTCCAGGCACACTGCAGCTGCGAAAGGCATCCCACGGGGAGCGCAAAAGTGACACAACTTGGCTGCCACCACTGATATTTCCATGAGACCATCCCGAACCATAGCCTGATTTTCCTTCCTAGGGTTAAGGTTTGAGTTACGCCTAGGGTAAGGGTTCTATTAACCAGAAAGCCCTGAGTTCCAAGAACACAGCAGCTGCGAAGGACTTCCCAAGAAGAGCGCAAAAGTACCACAACATGCCTGCCTCCAAAGCTTTTTCCTTGGGGACATGCCTAATTCCTGGCTGATTTGCCTTTCTCGTCTTAGGGTTGGGGTTCGGCCTAGGTCTAGGATTTTTTTAACTAGGAAGCCCTGAGTTCCAGGCTTACTTCATCTGCCAGAGGCATCCCAAAGGGAGTGCAGAAGTGCCACAACATGGCTGCTTTCATGGCTTTTCCCTTAGGAAGAACCCTAATACGCGGCTGATTTACCTTCCTAGGGTTGCTGTTAGGCTTAGGCCTAGGATTTTTAAAACCAGGAAGCCCTGGGCTCCAGGCACATGCAGCTGTTAAAGGCATCCCAAGAGAGCCACAGAAGTGACACAACTTGGCTGCCACCACTGATATTTCCATGAGACCATCCTGAACCATGGGCTGATTTTCCTTCCTAGGATAAAGTTTTTAGTTACGCCTAGGGTAAGGGTTCTATTAACCAGAAAGCCCTGAGTTCCAAGAACACAGCAGCTGCGAAGGACTACCCAAGAAGAGCGCAAAAGTACCACAACATGCCTGCCTCCACAGCTTTTTCCTTGGGGACATGCCTAATTCCTGGCTGATTTGCCTTTCTCGTCTTAGGGTTGGGGTTCGGCCTAGGGCTAGGATTGTTAAAATCAGGAAGCCCTGAGTTCCAGGCACACTGGAGCTGTGAAAGGCATCCAAAAGGGAGTGCAGAAGTGCCACAACATGGCTGCTTTCACGGCTTTTTCCTTGGCAAGATGCCTAACAGCAGGCTGATTTCCCTTCACAGGGTTACTGTAAGGCTTAGGCCTAGGGCTAGGATTTTTAAAACTAGGAAGCCCTTAGCTCCAGGCACACTGCAGCTGTTCAAGGCATCCCAAGGGGAGTACAAAAGTGCAACAACATGGCAGCTTTCACAGCTTTTTCCTTGGCACCATCCCTATAGCTAGGCTGATTTATCTGCCTAGGGTTAGGGTTAGGCTTCAGCCTAGGGCTTGGAGTTTTTTAACCAGGAAGCCCTGAGTTCCAGGCTTACTGCATCTGCCAAAGGCATCCCAAAGGGAGTGCAAAAGTGCCACAACATGGCTGCTTTCACGGCTTTTCCCTTAGGAAGAACCCTAATACCCGGCTGATTTACCTTCCTAGGGTTACTGTTAGGCTTAGGCCTAGGACTTTTTAAATCCAGGAAGCCCTGGGCTCCAGGCACATGCAGCTGTTAAAGGCATGCCATGAGAGCCACAGAAGTGACACAACTTGGCTGTCTCTGCTGCTATTCTCATGAGACCATCCCGCACCATAGGCTGATTTTCCTTCCTAGGGTTAAGGTTTGAGTTACGCCTAGGGTAAGGGTTCTATTAACCAGAAAGCCCTGAGTTCCAAGAACACAGCAGCTGCGATGGACTACCCAAGAAGAGCAGAAAAGGACCACAACATGCCTGCCTCCACAGCTTTTTCCTTGGGGACATGCCTAATTCCTGGCTGATTTGCCTTTCTCGTCTTAGGGTTGGGGTTCGGCCTAGGGCTAGGATTGTTAAAATCAGGAAGCCCTGAGTTCCAGGCACACTGGAGCTGTGAAAGTCATCCAAAAGGGAGTGCAGAAGTGCCACAACATGGCTGCTTTCATGGCTTATTCCTTGGCAAGAAGCCTAACACCAGGCTGATTTCCCTTCCCAGGGTTACTGTAAGGCTTAGGCCTAGGGCTAGGATTTTTAAAACTAGGAAGCCCTTAGCTCCAGGCACACTGCAGCTGTTCAAGGCATCCCAAGGGGAGTACAAAAGTGCAACAACATGGCAGCTTTCAGAGCTTTTTCCTTGGCACCATCCCTATACTTAGGCTGATTTATCTGCCTAGGGTTAGGGTTAGGGTTCAGCCTAGGGCTTGGAGATTTTTAACCAGGAAGCCCTGAGTTCCAGGCTTACTGCATCTGCCAAAGGCATCCCAAAGGGAGTGCAAAAGTGCCACAACATGGCTGCTTTCACGGCTTTTCCCTTAGGAAGAACCCTAATACCCGGCTGATTTACCTTCCTAGGGTTACTGTTAGGCTTAGGCCTAGGACTTTTAAAACCAGGAAGCCCTGGGCTCCAGGCACACTGCAGCTGCGAAAGGCATCCCACGGGGAGCGCAAAAGTGACACAACTTGGCTGCCACCACTGATATTTCCATGAGACCATCCCGAACCATAGGCTGATTTTCCTTCCTAGGGTTAAGGTTTGAGTTACGCCTAGGGTAAGGGTTCTATTAACCAGAAAGCCCTGAGTTCCAAGAACACAGCAGCAGCGAAGGACTTCCCAAGAAGAGCGCAAAAGTACCACAACATGCCTGCCTCCAAAGCTTTTTCCTTGGGGACATGCCTAATTCCTGGCTGATTTGCCTTTCTCATCTTAGGGTTGGGGTTCGGCCTAGGGCTAGGATTTTTTTAACTAGGAAGCCCTCAGTTCCAGGCTTACTGCATCTGCCAAAGGCATCCCAAAGAGAGTGCAGAAGTGCCACAACATGGCTGCTTTCACGGCTTTTCCCTTAGGAAGAACCCTAATACGCGGCTGATTTACCTTCCTAGGGTTGCTGTTAGGCTTAGGCCTAGGACTTTTTAAAACCAGGAAGCCCTGGGCTCCAGGCACATGCAGCTGTTAAAGGCATCCCAAGAGAGCCACAGAAGTGACACAACTTGGCTGTCTCTGCTGCTATTCTCATGAGACCATCCCGAACCATAGGCTGATTTTCCTTCCTAGGGTTAAGGTTTGAGTTACGCCTAGGGTAAGGGTTCTATTAACCAGATAGCCCTGAGTTCCAAGAACACAGCAGCTGCGAAGGACTTCCCAAGAAGAGCAGAAAAGGACCACAACATGCCTGCCTCCACAGCTTTTTCCTTGGGGACATGCCTAATTCCTGGCTGATTTGCCTTTCTCGTCTTAGGGTTGGGGTTCGGCCTAGGGCTAGGATTTTTAAAATCAGGAAGCCCTGAGTTCCAGGCACACTGGAGCTGTGAAAGGCATCCAAAAGGGAGTGCAAAAGTGCCACAACATGGCTGCTTTCATGGCTTTTTCCTTGGCAAGAAGCCTAACACCAGGCTGATTTCCATTCCCAGGGTTACTGTAAGGCTTAGGCCTAGGGCTAGGATTTTTAAAACTAGGAAGCCCTTAGCTCCAGGCACATTGCAACTGTTCAAGGCATCCCAAGGGGAGTACAAAAGTGCAACAACATGGCAGCTTTCACAGCTTTTTCCTTGGCACCATCCCTATACCTACGCTGATTTATCTGCCTAGGGTTAGGGTTAGGGTTCAGCCTAGGGCTTGGAGTTTTTTAACCAGGAAGCCCTGAGTTCCAGGCTTACTGCATCTGCCAAAGACATCCCAAATGGAGTGCAGAAGTGCCACAACATGGCTGCTTTCACGGCTTTTCCCTTAGGAAGAACCCTAATACCCGGCTGATTTACCTTCCTAGGGTTACTGTTAGGCTTAGGCCTAGGACTTTTAAAACCAGGAAGCCCTGGGCTCCAGGCACACTGCAGCTGCGAAAGGCATCCCACGGGGAGCGCAAAAGTTACACAACTTGGCTGCCACCACTGATATTTCCATGAGACCATCCCGAATCATAGGCTGATTTTCCTTCCTAGGGTTAAGGTTTGAGTTACGCCTAGGGTAAGGGTTCTATTAACCAGAAAGCCCTGAGTTCCTAGAACACAGCAGCTGCGAAGGACTTCCCAAGAAGAGCGCAAAAGTACCACAAAATGCCTGTCTCCACAACTTTTTCCTTGGGGACATGCCGAATTCCTGGCTGATTTGCCTTTCTCGTCTTAGGGTTGGGGTTCAGCCTAGGGCTAGGATTTTTTTAACTAGGAAGCCCTGAGTTCCATGCTTACTTCATCTGCCAAAGGCATCCCAAAGGGAGTGCAGAAGTGCCACAACATGGCTGCTTTCACGGCTTTTCCCTTAGGAAGAACCCTAATACCCGGCTGATTTACGTTCCTAGGGTTACTGTTAGGCTTAGGCCTAGGACTTTTAAATCCATGAAGCCCTGGGCTCCAGGCACACTGCAGCTGTGAAAGGCATCCCAAGGGGAGCGCAAAAGTGACACAACTTGGCTGCCACCACTGATATTTCCATGAGACCATCCCGAACCATAGGCTGATTTTCCTTCCTAGGGTTAAGGTTTGAGTTACGCCTAGGGTAAGGGTTCTATTAACCAGAAAGCCCTGAGTTCCAAGAACACAGCAGCTGCGAAGGACGTCCCAAGAAGAGCGCAAAAGTACCACAACATGCCTGCCTCCACAGCTTTTTCCTTGGGGACATGCCTAATTCCTGGCTGATTTGCCTTTCTCGTCTTAGGGTTGGGGTTCGGCCTAGGGCTAGGATTGTTTTAACTAGGAAGCCCTGAGTTCCTGGCTTACTTCATCTGCCAAAGGCATCCCAAAGGGAGTGCAAAAGTGCCACAACATGGCTGCTTTCACGGCTTTTCCCTTAGGAAGAACCCTAATACCCAGCTGATTTACCTTCCTATGGTTACTGTTAGGCTTAGGCCTAGGACTTTTTAAAACCAGGAAGCCCTGGGCTCCAGGCACATGCAGCTGTTAAAGACATCCCAA